>NC_058405.1:79247068-79559402 GCF_002201575.2 Neomonachus schauinslandi
TCTATCTATCTATCTATCTATCTATCTATCTATCTATCTATCTATCTATCATCTATCTATCCATCCATCCAACTATCTAAGATCATAGCATTCCTCTTTAAATTCTTTTCTTTTTTATAATTTTTTAAAAGATTTTATTTATTTATTTGTCAGAGAGAGAGAGAGAGAATGAGCCAAGCAGGAAGAGCGGCAGGCAGAGGGAGAAGCAGGCTCTCTGCTAAGCAAGGAGCCTGATTTGGGACTCCATCCCAGGACCCTGGGATCATGACCTGAGCCGAAGGCAGACACTTAACTGACTGAGCTACTCAGGCATCCTTCCTTTTTAAATTCTTTGTTTCTATGATTATACCTTATTTTCTCTTATGGTGAAATCTTCATGCCAAAACAAAATCAACATATATATTTGATTTATCCAAACAAATAAAAGCTAAAAATAGCAATATATTGGTATGAAAAATAAAACCACCAAATGAAATTCAAGTTGTTGGTTTGTTTTTTTTTGTAGTTCTTTTTATCCTCAGAATATGTCTCAGTAAGTATGGTCTCTTGAGTCACTTGTAATTCCTATTTTGTATGGTTACATAAGAACCAGTTTCAGTTTAAAGTGCTGACATTTAAAGAGCTATGAGTTCTTAAAATTTTGCTAGCAACATTTAACTTCTTGCCATTTCTTGGTGATAATACTGAGCTAGTAAAGGAGTATAGAAATTAATCTTAACTGACTTTATGAAATGAGTGGAAAACACAAGGATTTCAGCCTCTGAAGTCTGTGCCAAGTTCAATGTAGCCACCATCTGGCCATTTTCAATGGCTGAATACTTGGCTAGATGTGCAAGATTTCTAATAAGGAAGTTTTGGCTGTACAAATCCATTCTGCCTAATAGTATTTAATTTCTAGTAGTATTAGAATCTACATGTTTTCATGTGCTTAATTCTATTTTAACTTTATCCAGTTTTTTTCTCTAGTACTTGTGTCTCATACTACACAAATTCAACTTGCAAAGAGTAGAATTTCAGAAATATCAAGATCAATTTCAATTAAGTTAATTAAAAGAAAGGAGAACATATCAGATATTACACATTTAAACTTTAGCCAGGACTTTAATGTGAAAACCTCTCTCTGAATGCACATGGATTTCAGACTACCTGGATTCCATTAGAATCAATTCATAATCACCAGCTTTTAACATTTAGAGAAGTCCAAAGTCTAGTCTGGAAACAAGAAACCACATTAAATATTCCAACAGGGAATTTAATATGGAGAATTAGTTCAATAGTTCTTGGAGGACTGAAAAGCAGTCAGAGAACACTGAGGTAACACAGTAATATTAGGACATGGTTATGCTCCTAGGACTGGCAATGCAGGAAGATTTTGGGAACTAGAAGCTCAGAGGAGAGGCCCAGTGGAACTGAGGCTTAAACCCTTTGGGAATTGGTCATGCCTCTGATGGCGATGAGAGGCAGTGTCTAGGAGGGCCAAAAAAGCTGGAGATGGAAACAATAGGGGTCACTGATGCCATTGCTAGGATCAGCAAGCGAATATTCTCTCCTCCTTCTGCCTTCCATTTTTTCTCTACTGCCCCAGTTGGTAGAATTTCACAGGAAGCCAGCTTCAGCATCACCAAACACAATATAGAAGGGTGGATTTGGGGTGGAGAAACAATTGTTTAATAACAGGGTTTGGAGCAGACAGACAATAGCCAATGACCACGGGTACCATCCAAATATGAATGACTCCCAATAACATTAACATTAGTTAAGCGTTAGACTCTTGATTCTACACACACTTGAATTTTTTTGCCACAATAGTAAAGACTCCGCTTTCTCCTGAGAAGATGCAATTTTCTCTCCCACAGAGCTGCTCTTACTCCCTGCACAAAGGGTAGACAGAGCAAGTGCTAACAGTCATCGTATCCATCTCAGGGCAACACATTCAGTATCTGTGTGTAATTCAGTCTAAGCTCACCTGAATCTTCTGTAACCGAAATTATAAAGGTAAGCACTACCAACAATCCTTACATAAAATAACAGGGGAAAAGGAAGAAGGGAAAGAAATTAGCATACACACACATACACAGATAAAATTAAGAAAAAAAATTACATGGTCTTCATTTCTGTTACTGGTCAGAAAAATATAATATCTATTACTTCCTTTCTAAGTACTTGTCACAAATTCACCTCTGTACTGCATCTCAGCTGATCAAAGTTTTGTGCGGTGTGTTTTTTTTTTTCCCCCTAGGTGGGGTGGGAGTGGGGTGAATCAAACATTTATTCTTTTTTTTTTTTTAAGATTTTATTTATTTGACAGAGAGAGACACAGCGAGAGAGGGAACACAAGCAGGGGGAGTGGGAGAGGGAGAAGCAGGCTCCCCACGGAGCAGGGAGCCCAATGCGGGGCTCGATCCCAGGACTCTGGGATCATGACCTGAGCTGAAGGCAGATGCTTAGCAACTGAGTCACCCAGGCACCCCCAAACATTTATTCTTGAAAGATACAAATCATCCAAAATCCTACCTTAAAAAAATCAATTTTATTGAGGTGTAACATATATAACGTAATGCACTCACTTAAGTGTATATTTCAGTGAGTTTTTTAAAAAAGATTTTATTTATTTGAGAGAGAGAGAGAGAGAGAGAATGGGAGGGGGGGAAGGGCAGAGGGAGAAGCAGACGCCGTGCTGAGCAGGAAGCCCTCCAGGGGACTCGATGCCAGGACCCTGGGATCATGACCTGAGCCAAAGGCAGATGCTTAACCAACTGAGCCACCCAGGCACCCTATTTCAGTGGGTTTTGATAATATGTATACCTGTGGGACCACTGTCCTAATCAAGATACAGAATACTTCTATCAACCCCTAATTTCCCTTGTGCCCCAACTGAGGCAATCCCCTCCAATCTCCAGGACAAGAAGTATCTTCTATACTTATGATCAGTCTTTTCTGGAGTCATATATAAATTGAATCATATGGGGTGCCTGGGTGGCTCAGTTAGTTAAGCGTTAGACTCTTGATTTCAGCTCAGGTCATGATCTCAGGGTTGTGAGACTGAGCCCCGAACTAGACTCCATGCTGGGCCTGCTTAAGATTCTCTCTCTCCCTCTACCCCTTCCCCGCTGCCAGTGCATGCACAAACAAAAAAAAACTTGAATCATAGATATACTCTTCTGCATCTGACTTCTTTTGCGCAATATAATGTTATTGGGAGTCATTCATGTTGTTGAATGCATAAATAAGTAGTTTGTTCTTTTTTATTGCTGCGTAGTATTACATTGTATGAATATATCAAAATTTGTTATTCTATCCCCCATTTAAGTTGTTTCTAGGTTTTGGCTATTATGAATAAGGCTACTAAGAATACATTTACATACATCTCTGTGTGGACCCTTTTTATTTTCCTTGAGTAATACCTAGGAGTGGGATTGCTGAGTAGTGTGGTAAATGTATGTTTAACGTCACAAGAAATTTCCAGTTTGTTTTCCAAACTGGTTGTTCCTTTTTGCATTCCTACCAGCAATCTATGAGAATTCCATTGTTCCACATCCTTACCAATCTAAGTATTTTCAGTGTTTTTGATGTCAGGCATTTTAATGGGTGTGCAGTGGTATCTCATTGTGGCTTTAATTTAAATTCCCCTGATGACTAATGATGTTTAACATGTTTACACTGCTTATTAACTATTAAATATATCTTCCTGAGTGAACTCTCTCTTCAAATCTTTTGCCCACTTTTTAATTGGGTTGTTTCTATTTATTTATTCATTTATTTATTTCATTTAAAACAAAACACAAACTCTACCATGACAAGTCCCCAGATGAGCTGGTCCCTGCCTGGTTCTCTGATACTATTTTTTACCTCTTTGCCCACTCTGCTACAGCTCTGTTGGCCTTCTGTTTGTTTCTCACATCTGGCAAGCTCACAGTTGATCTTTATGTTACCGAATCTTTCTCATCAATTAGTCTGCAGCTAAAAAAGCCATATTCTCAGAGAAGACTTCTATTCAACTTAAAGCAGCACCTCTACAGCCTCCTTCTGGATAGTCATTACCCCCTTATCTCTTTCTAGTTACTCAACAGAGACTACCAAGCTCTGAAATTATCTTATCCATTTACTTATTTCTTGCTGACTTCCAAATATACACTCCATGAGAGCAGGATCTTGTCAATCTAATCCTTCTCACCTAGCAAAGTGACTGGCATTGGGTGGGGGCACAATGCAAGTATTTATTGGCTGAATAAATGAAGTCAAACTCTCACTATTTGCAGACGACATGATACTCTATGTAGAAAACCCAAAAGACTCCACCAAAAAAATTGCTAGAACTAATACATGAATTCAGCAAAGTCACACAATATAAAATCAATATACAGAAATCTGTTCCATTTCTATACACCAATAACAAAACAGCAGAAAAAGAAATAAAAATTGATCGCATTTGCAATTGCACCAAAACCAATAAGATACCTAGGAATAAACCTAACCAAAATGGTGAAAGACCTGTACTCTGAAAACTACCAAATGCTGATGAAAGAAACTGAAGAAGATACAAAGAAATGGAAAGATATTCCATGCTCATGAATTGGAAGAACAAATATTGTTAAAATATCTATACTACCCAAAGCAATCTATACATTTAATGCAATCCCTATCAAAATACCAACAGCATTTTTTACAGAACAAGAACAAACAATCCCAAAATTTGTACGGAAGCACAAAGGACTTCGAATAGCCAAAGCAATCCTGAGAAAGAAAAACAAAACTAGAGGCATCATGATTCTGGATTTCAAGCTATATTACAAAGCTGTAATCATCATGACAGTATGGTCCTGGGACAGAAACAGACACATAGATCAATGGAACAGAATAGAGAACCCAGAAATGGACCCTCAACTCTATGGTCAACTAATCTTTGACAAAGCAGGAAAGAATGTCCAATGGAAAAAAGACAGTTTCTTCAACAAATGGTGTTGGGAAAATTGGACAGCCACATGAAGAATGAAACTGGACTACTTTCTTTCACCATACACAAAAATAAATTCAAAATGGATGAAATACCTAAATGTGAGACAGGAAACCATCAAAATCCTAGAGGAGAACACAGGCAGTGAACTCTCAGACCTCAGCCATAGCAACTTCTTCCTAGACACATCTCCAAAGGCAAGGGAAACAAAAGCAAAAATGAACTATTCAGACTTCATCAAGATACAAACCTCTGCACAGAAAAGGAAACAATCAACAGAACTAAAAAGCAGCCTACAGAACGGAAGAAGATATTTGCAAATGACATAACTGATAAAGGGTTAGTATCTAAAATCTATAAAGAATTTATCAAACTCAACACCCAAAAAACAAATAATCCAGTTAAGCAATGGACAGAAGACATGAATAGACACTTTTCTAAAGAACATACAAATGGCTAACAGGGGTGCCTGGGTGGCTCCATTGGTTAAGCGACTGCCTTCGGCTCAGGTCATGATCCTGGATCCCCGGGATTGAGTACTGCATGGGCTCCCTGCTCAGCAGGGAGTCTGCTTCTCCCTCTCACCCTCCCCACCTCTCATGCACGTGCTTTCTCTCTCTCAAATAAATAAATAAATAAATCTTAAAAAAAAAAACCAAATGGCTAACAGACGCATGAAAAGATGCTCAACATCACTCGGCATCAGGGAAATACAAATCAAAACCTATCAATAAGATATCGTCTCACACCTTCAGAATGCCTAAAATTAACAACACAAGAAACAACAGATGTTGGCAAGGATGTGGAGAAAGGGGAACCCTCTTGCACTGTTGGTGGGAATGCAAGCTGGTACAGCCACTCTAGATAACGGTATGGAGGTTCCTCAAGAAGTTTAAAATAGAACTACCCTATGACCCAGCAATTACACTACTGGGTATTTATGCAAAGGATACAAAAATGCAGATTTGAAGGGGTACATGCACCCTGATGTTTATAGCAGCACCATCAACAATAGCCAAACTATGGAGAGAGCCCAAATGTCCATTGACTGATGAATGGATAAAGAAGATATGGTGTATATATATAAAATGGAATATTTCTCAGTCATCAAAAAGAGAGAGAGAAACAAACCATAAAGAAACTCTTAACTCCAGGGAACAAACTGAGGGTTGATGGAGGGAGGAGGGTGAGGGATGGGCTGGAGGGGTGATGGGTATTAAAGAGGGCACTTGTGATGAGCACTGGGTGTTGTATGTAAGTGATGAATCACTGAATTCTACTCCTGAAACCAATATTGCACTGTATGTTAACTAACTAGAATTTAAATAAAAATTTGAAAAAAAATAAATCTTTTGGCCATTTAAAAAGTTGTGATAATGTATACACAACATAAAACTTGTCACTGTTTTAAAAAATTAAATTTAAAAGCTATTTTAAAAATTATTATTGAGTTTGAGAACTCTTTATATATCTTGTAAACAAAACCTGTAATAGATACCTAATTTGAAAATATTTCCCCCCCCCAGTTTGTGGCTTATCTTTTCATTTTCTTGATATTGTCTTGAAAAAGCATAAGTTCTTAAATTTGATGAGGTCTAATTTACCAACTTTTTATTTGCCTGTTAAACTTTTTGTGGCACATCTAAGAAATCTCTCCCTAACTCAGCATCACAAAGTTTTCTATGTTTTCTTTTGGATGTTTTGTGGTTTTAGGTTTCACATGGGTGCATTTGGATGTTAGTATTTTTATATATGGTAAGGGGCTATTATTATCATTACTTATGCATATCCAATTGTTCCAGCACCATTTGTTGAAAAGACTATCCTTTGCCATTGAATTGCCTTTATACCTTTGTTGAAAATCAGTAGACTGTGTATATTTATGGATGGGATCACAATCTGAGACTCCTTCTTGTCTAATATCTGAGGCCAATTTTCCCCATAATTGGGGGGGGAGGTGTTCTGCTTGTTTAAGGCAGGACTGTAAGTCTGATTTCTGTTACTCCCTCTTGGCCAGAAGCAGAAGCCCTCTGTACCATAATCTTTAAAACTGTTTCTTATTGATAGATATTCATCATGTTTTCAATGTCTATTTTAACATTATGTTAAGATTCTACATATTTTAATATTTTTCTATTCTATTTTATTTGCTGAAATAAACCATTTTGTCTATCTTCATGTCCACTTGTATTTCTATACAACAGATCTCTAGGACTGGAATTGCAAAGCCAAAGTACATACCTTTTAAATTTTGGTATGTCAAGAACTGTAAGTGAGATTTTCATCTTATTACAAACTAATGAGCTAGCTTGCCACAGTTTTGTGGAAGCTGGCAGAAGACATGAGACTCCTGGATTAGAGATAAAAGACCCTACTACTCACAGCAAAAGCAAGAGCCAGAGTTTCAGCATATTTGCACCTGCTCTTGGAGCCCCAATTCCCACAGGGTTATACTGAGGGCCAGATGACCCAGCTTTTGCAAGGCCAAGGGACCAGCACTTGTTGAGCATAGAGCCGATGCTGTAGTGAGCAGCAAACAAGCCAGTCCCCTCCCACCCCAGGAGGGAGCAGTTACAAGGTACTCACTCTGCAGGAGGCTTGATCTATTTAGCTGCCTGGGTGCATAGCTACAGAAACAGCTTAGCATCAGGTGGGTATGTCTTGCAGTCTGCTCTACTCAGCAAGGAAGTTCAGGAATGCTGAGGGCTCATGGCTGACTGCTCTCCCAACAGCATTTTTCTCCAGAAAGGCTGTGCCAATATAACCCTGCCTTCAACAGTGTATTAAAGGGTTGCAGGTCTGAAACACTTCATTGCCAATATGGATATTTTATCAGTCTTTGTAATTTTAGCCTATTTGGTGGGTGAAAGATGAGTTATCTATTTTGTGTTACTTTTCATTTATCCTCTCTTAAGTGAGTTGAGCACCTTGTTCCATGTGTTTATTGAAACTTTGTGAAATTGTTCTTTAAAGCCTACCCCTCCCTCTGACAATCCTCTTTCCATGTTCTGACTGGTGAAAACAAAGGAAGAGCTCCATTTGTCATCTGAGTAGGTCAACGTTGCGCATGTTTTCAGCTTGAGTACTCTCTAGTCCTCTTGAATTGGATGACTGTGGTATTTTCCTTCCCAGCTTGTGCTGTGTGGACACAAACTGTCATGAGATGTATGATGCTCTTTCCTCTTGGTCTGTTTGTTTGTTCCTGGACATTTCCTTTCTGTCATACATAAACCGACTCTGCCTCTTGAAGGAGGAAGTACATACAGCTCAAATAACTCCCATTCCTCACGGTCCCCTTAGTATAGTATAGTGGGATCAAAGACGTCTTCCAGTTTCACAGATAAACACATTTGGAGCTTTCCTTTCCTGCTTTCCCAAAGTTCCTGGGTCTCAGTTCTCGTCTGTGGAGAAAGGCAGCGAGGATCTTTCTAGAAACGAATTATGAGTGTAAACTCAGCAATAACCACCCTCACTATAAAGGCCTGAACGGGGTATGTATTGAAGAGGTGGTAATATTTTCAAAGAGGAAATTCTACTGCAAGTTTCTTTGAGGTCCTTTAGCGGTCAAGCCTTGTGCCAGCCTGGAGGTGCCCCCTCCTATGTACATTGATTTTAGGGTGTACAGTTGGAAACTAAAATACGAAAAAATGAATTGCCGAAGTCCGAAGGGTTGGGTCTTCGCGCTTTCCATCCAGCGTTTCCCCCGCACCGGGTCCTCCAGCCGGCCAGCCCCGCCTGCTCGCCTTTGCTCCGGGTCTGCGCCTGGGTGTCCGGGTGGAGGCTCCGCCTACCACGCACCCAATGGGGACCGAGGCGGCGGGCCCGCCCCCCCGGCCCTCCAGTAGCCTATCCGGCCCGCGCGCCCGCCCCGGGCTCGGGTGCCAAGCCAATGGGCGCGGGTCACGCCCCGCCAGGCGCGGGGATCTGGCGCAGCGCGCGGCGCCCGAGAG
Organism: Neomonachus schauinslandi; assembly: GCF_002201575.2. NCBI lineage: Eukaryota > Metazoa > Chordata > Mammalia > Carnivora > Phocidae > Neomonachus > Neomonachus schauinslandi. The sequence continues at coordinate 79,255,973 of NC_058405.1, forward strand.
CCCTGTCGCGCACAGCTCTTCGCACTTGCGGTACGGCTCCCGGGCCATCTAGGCGTCTGGCCATGGCGTCCCCAGCGACCGGCGAGGTGGTGATCATTGGCAGGTAAACGGCCCGACCCACCGACCCGCCGCGTTCTTGCCACGGCGCTGGAGGAGACCCGGGCCCGCGGTACTCCGGAGCGTGGGGCCCGTGCGTCGCCGCCTCGGCTTGGGAGTCCAGGTCGCTGTCAGTTTCCAGAGGTGGAACCGGCATGGTGGAATGCCAGCCTCCAACCTTCGAGGGTTCAGTGCGTCCTTGCACCTCTCTGTGAAAGGGGCCAGGCCTGTAGGAGCGCCCAGTAGCGGCGTGGCTTTGCAGGTTGAAGCACACTGTAGAGTGCGGTTTTGTTTCACTTCGTTCTGACTTAACCCGCAAGGTGGTGCGCGCCTGGGTGACTCAGTCGGTTAAGCGTCTGCTTTCGGCTCAGGTCACGATCCTAGGATCCTGGGATCGAGCCACACATCGGGCTCCCTGCTCAGCGGGAAGCCTGCTTCTCCCTCTCCCACTCCTCCCAGCTCCTGCTCTCTCTCGCTATCTCTGTCTCTTTCTCTCTCAAGTAAATAAATAAAATCTAAAAAAAAAAAAAGCTGACAGTGCAGGCTGCGGTGGAAATGCGGTTTGTGGAATTAGTTGAGTGATGCCAGGCCTACCGGCAAATACAAATAGACGTCCTAGGCGTTGGGTGAAATTAAGTCTGGCAAAGATTGTGCAGAACTGTATTTTTTTTTTTAGTTTTTTTTTATTTGTTCATTCGAGACACAGAGATACAGAGAGAGAGAGAGAATATGAGCAGGGGGAGAGGGAGGGGGAGAAGCAGGCCCCCCGCTGAGCAGGGAGCCGGATGTGGGGCTCAATCCCAGGATCCTGGGATCATGACCTGAGCCGAAGGCAGACGCTTAACCATCTGAGCCACCCAGGCGGCCCAGCAGAACTGTATTCTTAACTCTTCCCACTTTATGGATGAGAAAACAGATTAAGCAGTTTGCCCCGGTCACAGTCAGTAAGTGGCCTAGATGCTACCCCAGGAACGAGGACCCGTTGCGCATCCTGGCCAGGCTGCCTGCAGGGCGTGAGGATGTGTGTGTTCTTGTCCCCAGGGGTGTCTCCGGGCGGCAACAGGTGCCTGGAGGACACACGGGGGCAGTCCTAATTCCTGATTCGTGGAGAAAGCGCCGTTTCCAGAGGGGAACGCTGGAGCTCAGAGTTTGCTAGGGTGTGTCGGTTTCCACAGCCTAAATTCCATCCAAATTTTTCTGGTTTGTGCCCCCACCTGGTCTTTTAAAACTTCTGCTATTTTTCATGTAAAAAAAAAATAGTATTTATGCGTACCTTTGCATTGATAGGCTATCAGCAATCTATAGACATGTTAATGATTGCTATTTATAGTTAGAAGCACCTTTTTGGGGGTGGCTTTGTGTCTCTTTATGCCACTGAGGTGTTGGCCGATCTGCCCTGCCCCCCAGCGACAATTCCAGTGTGAGGATTTTTCCTTTAGAACCTACTGAAAGAAGGAATCAGGGCGCTTTTGTCAGCTTCCTTTTGGTCACAGAACAGTGCAGTTAACAGGCATGTGGATGTGTGTGGCTGCCTGGTGAAGGAATATAAAAATATATATATATATATATTTTTATTTGAGAGAGAGAGAATGAGAGACAGAGAGCCTGAGAGGGAGGAGGGTCAGAGGGAGAAGCAGACTCCCTGCCGAGCAGGGAGCCCGAAGCGGGACTCGATCCGGGGACTCGATCCGGGGACTCCAGGATCATGACCTGAGCCGAAGGCAGTCGCTTAACCAACTGAGCCACCCAGGCACCCCTATAAAAATATATTTTAAAAAGTGTACTTTGTGTTGGGCACAGTGACTATGCTTGACTTGCATTTTAGTTGTCCAGGGTCAAGGGCTAGAGTTTTGTGTATCTCACGCCATGTGTTGGAGCGTTATTCTGCTTTCACCTAATAAATGTTAAATGAAGTTTGGAATTGACTGTGCCTGTCTGGCCCTGGGTCTTTCATGAGGAGTACAGTCTTTCAAGAAGGAGCTGGGATTAGTGAGTCAGTTGATTTCTGCTTCCCTTGAGGGAGGTTGATAAGGAATTAAATGAGGGCTGGCAAACTTTAATGACCACAGGAATTCGCACAGGATAGAAAGCCCTTCCTGTCTATCCCACACCCTCAGCACCTCAGAAAACACGCATCTCTGCCTCTGGAGTAGTGCTGCTTTCCTTCCTTTCATTCCTCTCCCTTTTCTCTCTCTTCTCCCCTCTCCCCTTACTCACTTTTCCTCTCCCTTCCTCCCCCTTCCTCCCCTCTCCCCTTTCTGTCTCTCTGCTCTCTCTCTTCTGGCCCCATGGGTGATTCCAAGGAACATCCATTTACAAGATGGGGCTGGGGAGTGTAAATTAATTCCCTAAAACCTGGTTGAGTTTCATTCTTGGATTTCAACAGACCAAATATATGTATTTCGATTTCAGGGACATATTGGGCCATTGTTTTTCCATCTTTTCCTAATAATTACCAGATTCCTTCTTAAAAGTACTTGCTAGAAATACAGTCTCTACTCACTTTTCCATTGATTTTTTTTTCCATTGATTTTTTTTCATAAAGGATACTCTTTTTTTTTTTAAGATTTTATTTATATGAGAGAGAGAAAACGAGCAGGGTGAGCGGCAGGCTCCCTGTTGAGCAAGGAACCCTAAACGGGTATCAGTCCCAGGACCCTGAGATTGTGACCTGAGCCAAAGGCAGCCTTAACCTACTGAGCCACCCAGGTGCCCCCATAAAGGACACTCTTCACATGGCCACTTAGCTTTCCTGTGAGCATCCAGGGCAAGTCCCTTCAGAATGGTGGGCTTGACAGAATAGGAGTGGGTTTTTGAAGAATTAAGAAAGAAGAGAAGGGCGCCTGGGTGGCTCAGTTGGTTGGGCGACTGCTTTCGGCTCAGGTCATGATCCTGGAGTCCCTGGATCGAGTCCCGCATCGGGCTCTCTGCTCGGCAGGGAGCCTGCTTCTCCCTCTGACTCTCCCCCCTCTCATGTGCTCTCTCTCTCTCATTCTCTCTGTCTCAAATAAATAAATAAAATCTTTAAAAAAAAAAAATAATAAAAAAAAAAAAAAGAAAGAAGAGAAAAGCCTCTCGGATCGAGGGCTGTGGGAACATAAAGAAAGGGAAAATATGGTAATGGCAACTTCAAAAAATGGGAGTAAAAGTGGGTTTCCTGAAGGCATTTGAGTGGTGTAGTTGAGTGTGATGTTCTCAAGCTTTCATATCTGTTAGCCCTAGAAGTCTGCAGGGGAACTTACCTTTATATAATACTGTGTTTCTGAATAACTAAAATATGAATTCTATATTCACATACATACTGCATTGTGTTTGCCCAAATTTTAGGCCCTGAGCTTGTTTTAAAATAGGAACCAATCTGGGGGAGAAGGCCAACATTGCCATGTTCCTGGGGCCTCAAGTGCGCTTTTTCTCCTGTGCCTCTTTTTTCACCGAGCACACTTCTTTAGGACTGAGCTCAGGGGCCTATCTCCTCAGGGAAAAGTTCTGATTCCAGGGCCTTCCCCTTAGGGTAGAAACTATCATTACCGGCTGTGTATCCATCGTGCCTGGTCCTAGTAGACAGATGTTTGAGCTTTTATAACAGAGAGCCTTCTTTTTTTTTTTTTTTTACCTGATAATGCAGTGTGAAGGGCTTGTTAGGATGTTGGTTCCCCCCCTTTTTTTTTAATTGAGGTAAAATTGGTATATAACATTATATAAGTTTCAGGTGTACAACATTATAATTTGGTATTTGTATACACTGCAAAATGGTCACCATAAATCTAGTTACCATTTGTCACCATACAACTGAGCCCCTTTCCCAATTTTGCCCATCTGAATCCCCCTCCCCTCTGGTAACCACTAGTCTGTTCTCTATATCTATGAGTTCAGATTAGTTTAGTTTAGTTTGTTTTGTTTTTTAGATTCCACTATAAGTGAAATGATATGGTATTTGTCTTTGTCCAGCATGTTTCACTTGGTATAATACCTTCAAGGTCTGTCCATGTTGTCACAAATAGCAAGGTCTTCCTTTTTATGGCTGAGTAGTATTCCATTGTGTGTGTGTGTGTGTGTGTGTGTGTATACTATGTCTTCTTTATTGATTTATTCATAGGTGGACACTTAGGTTGTTTTCGTATCTTGGCTATTGTAAGTAATGCTTCAATGAACATAGGTGTGTATATATCTTTTTAAATTAGTGTTTTTTGTATTCTTTGGGTAAATAACCAAACCTTGAAATAGTTGGATTGTATAATATTTCTATTTTTAATTTTTTGAGTAATCTCCATGCAGTTGTCCAGAGTGGCTGCTTCAATTTATATTCCCACCAACAGTGCAACATGGGTTCCCTTTTCTCCACATCCTTGCCATTTGACAGAGAGAGAGACACAGCAAGACAGGGAACACAAGCAGGGGGAGTGGGAGAGGGAGACCAGGCTTCCCGCTGAGCAGGAAGCTGGATGTGGGGCTCGATCCCAGGACCCTGGGATCATGACCTGAGCCGAAGGCAGACGCTTAACGACTGAGCCACCCAGGCGCCCCAACACTTGATGTTTGAGTTTTTGATTTTAGCCATTCTGACAGGTGTGAGGTGATATCTCATTGTGGTTTTAATTTGCATTTCCCTGATTGTGATATTGAACATCTCCTCATGTGTCTGTTGGCCATTTGTATGTTTTCTTTGGAAAATGTATATTTAGATCCTCTGCTCATTTTTAATTGGGTGGTTTTTTGTTATTGAGTTGTAGACCTTTATATATGTTGGATATTAACCCCTTATTGTATATATCATTTGCAAGTATCTTCTGGCATTCGGCATGTGTCTTGTCATTTTCTTGATGGTTTCCTTTGCTGTGCAGAATCTTTTTAGTTTGATGTAGTCCCACTTGTTTCTTTTTGCTTTTGTTTCCCTTGCCTTTGGCTTCAGCTCCAAAAAAAGACATCGCTAAGAAAAATGTCAGGGAGCTTACCACCTATGTTTTCTTCTAGGAATTTTATAGTTTCAGGTCTTAAATTCAAGTCTTTAATTCATTTTGAGATAATTTTTGTGTGTGTATGAGATAGTGGTCCATTTTCATTCTTTTGCATGTGGCTATCCATTTTTCCCAACACTACTGAAGAGACTGTCCTTCCCCAATTGTATATTCTTGCCTCCATTGTCGTAAATTAATTGATCAGATACGTATGGGTTGATTTCTGGACTCTGTTCTGTTGACCTGCGTGTCTGTTTTTTTTTTTTTTTTCCCAAAATGGGTAGGTTTTTTATTTTTTAAGTTTTTTTGAACCCTGGGAGCAAAATATCTTTTAATTCTTTTTTTTTTTTTACTTTTTAGAATTGGGAAAAAAAAAAAAAAAAGAAGATAGCAGGAGGGGAAGAATGAAGGGGGGGAAATCGGAGGGGGAGACAAACCATGAGAGACTATGGACTCTGACAAACAAACTGAGGGTTCTAGAGGGGAGGGGGGTGGGAGGATGGGTTAGCCTGGTGATGGGTATTAAAGAGGGCATGTACTGAATGGAGCACTGTGTGTTATATGCAAACAATAAATCATGGAACAGTACATCAAAAACTAATGATGTAATGTATGGTGATGAACATAACATAAAAAAAAAAAGAACCCTTTAGCTTTTTAGAATTATTTGTTATAGTTCTATGAAAAACGCCATTGGGATTTTGATAGGATTGCCTTGGATCTGTAGATTGTTTTGGGTAGTGGAGACATTTTTACAGTGTTAATTCTTTAAATCCATGAGCATGGACTACTTTCCATTCATCTGTGTATTCTTTAATTTCTTTCATCAATGCCTTAAAGTTCTATTAAAGTGTATTAAAGTGTACAGGTCGTTCACCACCTTGGTTAAATTTATTCCTAGGTATTTTTTTCTTTTTGTTGCAGTTGTAAATGGGATTTAAAAAAAACCCTTCTCTTCTGATAGTTATTAGTGTGTAGATGCAAGAGATTTCTGTATATTGATTTTGTATCCTGCAATTTTACTGAATTCATTTATTTTAACACTTTTTTAATGCAATCTTTAGGGTTTCCTAAGTACGGTATCCTGTCATCTGCAAATAATGAGTTTTACTTCTTCTTTTCCAGTTTGGAGGCCTTTTACTTCTTTTTCTTGCCTAATTGCTCTGGCTAGGACTTCCAATGCTATGCTGAATAAAGGTAGTGAGAGTGAGTAATCATCTTGATCTTACTCAAGATCTTGTTCAATTATCCTGCCTATTCCTGATCTTAGAGGAAAGTTTTCAGCTTTTCACAGATGAGTATGATGTTAGTTGTGCATTTGTCATAGTTGGTCTTTATTATATCAAGGTATGTATCCTCTATACTTTGTTGAGAGTTTTCATCATAAATGGATGTTGCATTTTTTTTTTTTTTAAAGATTTTATTTATTTATTTGAGACAGAGAGATTGAGAGAGAGAGAGCACATGAGAGGGGGGAGGGTCAGAGGGAGAAGCAGGCTCCTTGCCGAGCAGGGAGCCCGATGCGGGACTCGATCCAGGGACTCCAGGATCATGACCTGAGCCGAAAGCAGTCGCTTAAACAACTGAGCCACCCAGGCGCCCTGGATGTTGCATTTTGTCAGATGCTTTTTCTGCATCTGTTGAGATGATCATATGATTTTTGTCCTTCATTTTGTTAATGTGGTGTAACACACTGATTGATTTGTGAATATTGAACCATTCTTGCATCCCTGGAATAATCCCACTTGATCATGATGTATGATCCTTTTAATGTATTATTTAATTTGGTTTGCTAATATTTTGTTGAGGATTTTTGCATCTTTGTTCATCAGGGATATTGGCCTATAATTTTCTTAATTTCTCTCTCTCTCCCCCTTTTCTTCTTTTTTTGTAGTGTCCTTGTCTGGTTTTGGTGTCAGGGTAATGCTGGCCTTGTAAAGTGAGTTTGGAAGCATTTCCTCCTCTACAATTTTTTGGAAGAGCTTGAGAAGGATAGGTATTAAATCTTGTTTGAATATTTGGTAGAATTCATCAGTGGACAGTTTGGGCCTAGACTTTGGTTTGTTGGGAGGTTTTTTTTTTTTTTAAAGATTTTATTTATTTGAGAGAGAGAATGAGATAGAGCATGAGAGGGTCAGAGGGAGAAGCATACTCCCTGCCGAGCAGGGAGCCCGATGTGGGACTTGATCCCGGGACTCCAGGATCATGACCTGAGCGAAGGCAGTCGCTTAACCAACTGAGCCACCCAGGCGCCCGTTGGGAGGTTTTTAATGACTGATTCAATCTCCTTGCTAGTAATCAGTTTATTCAGATTTTCTGTTTCTTCATGATTTAGTCTTGGAGGATTGTTTCTAGGAATTTATCTATCTCTTCTAGGTTGTCTAATTTGTTGGCATATAATTGTCTTAGTGGTCTTTTATGATCCTTCATATTTCTGTGGTATCAGTTGTAACTATTCTTCTTTCATTTCTGATTTTATTTATTTGAAGAACCCCTGTCCTCCATTTTTGGTGAGTTTGGTTAAGGTTTGTCAATTTTATCTTTTCAAAGAACAAGCTCTTAGTTTCATTGATCTTTTCTATTGTCTTTTTAGTCTCTGTTTTGTTTATTTCTGCTCTGGTCTTTATTTCCTTCTTTCTACTAATTTTGTAGAGTAGTCTGTTCTTTTTCTAGTTCCTTTAGGTGTAGAGTTAGATTGTGTAGTTGAGATTTTTCTTGTTTCTTGAGGTAGGTATGTATCACTATAAACTTCCCTCTTAAAACTGCTTTTGCTGCATTCTGTAGATTTTGGACTGTTGTATTTCACTTTGAATTTGTCTTCATGTATTGTTTTCTTATTTCTCCTTTGATTTATTCTTGACCCATTGGTTGTTTGGTAGCATGTTGTGTTATCTTCACATATTTGTGATTTTTCCCATTGTCTTTCTATATTGACTTTTTGGTTTTATACCATTATTGTTGGAAAAGGTGCTTGATATGATTTTAATGTTCTTAAATTGATTGAGACTTGTTTTGTGGACTAACATATGATCTATTCTGAATTATCCATGTGCGCTAGAGAAGAATATGTATTCTACTGATTTTGGATGGGATATTCTGTACATATCTGTGAGTTCATCTGGTATAAAGTGTTTTGTTTTGTTTTGTTTTTTTAAGTAAGCTTCATGCCCAGCATGGAGCCCAATGTGGGGCTTGAACTCACGACCCTGAGATCAAACTTGAGGTGCTTAACTGACTGAGCCAGCCAGGTGCCCCTGGCATAAAGTATTTTTTAAGGCTGATGTTTCCTTATCAATTTTCTTATTTTTAAATTTATTTTTAATTAATTGATTAAAGAACAGCAACATGTTTAGATTTAATTTCTTTTCATGCGAGAGCTACATTTTTTTTGAGTATAGTTGACACACAATGTTACATTAGTTTCAGGTGTGCAACTTAGTGATTTGACCAGTTTATACATTATGCTATGTTCACCACAAGTAGAGTTACCATCGGTGCCATTACATCATTATTACAATATCACTGACTGTATTCATTATGCTTTGCTTTTTATTCCTGTGGCTTATTCATTTCATAACTGGAAGCCTCTGTCTCCCTCTCCCCTTCACCCATTTTGCCTCCCTGCCCCCAGGAACCATCAGTTTGTTCTCTCTATGTATAGCTTTGATTCTGCTTTTTGTTTATTCATTTTTTAAGGTTCCATTTATGAGTGGAATCATATGATATTTGTCTTCCTCAGTCTGACTTATTTCACTTAGCGTAATACCCTGTAGGTCCATCCATGTTGTCTCAAATAGCACGATTTCATGCATTTTTATGGCTGTGTAATATTCCTCTGTGTGTGTGTGTGTGTGTGTGTGTGTGTGTGTGTGTGTGTGTGTGTATACACTCCATTTTCCTTATCCATTTATCTGTTGATGGACACTTAGGTTGCTTCCATGTTTTGGCTATTGTAAATAATGCTGCAATAAACATAGGGGTGCATGTATCTTTATGAGTTAATGTTTTCCCTGGGTAAATACCCAATAGTGGAATTACTGATTTTTTGTTTGGATAATTTATCCATTGATGTAAGTGGGATGTTAAAGCCTCCTGCTATTATTGTATTAGTGCTGTAATTTTCTCCTTTTAGCTCTGTTAATATTTGCTTTATGTATTTAGGTGCTTCTATGTTGGGTGCATAAATATTTACAAATGTTATATCCTTTTGTTGGGTCGACCCCCTTATCATTATGTAATGCCCTTCTTTGTCTCTTATTACAGTATTTGTTTTAAAGTCTCTTTTGTCTGATATAAGTATAGCTACCCAGCTTTGGGTTCTGTTTGCATGAAATATCTTTTCTTTCCATCCCTTCACTTTCATTCTGTGTGTGTCCTTACATCTGAAGTGAGTCTGTTGTAGACAGCATATAGATGGGTCTTATCTTTTTATCTGTTCAGCCACTCTTTTTTTTTTTTAAAGATTTTATTTATTTATTTGACAGAGACACAGCAAGAGAGGGAACACAAGCAGGGGGAGTGGGAGGGGGAGAAGCAGGCTTCCCGCTGAGCAGGGAGCCTGATGCGGGGCTTGATCCCAGGATCCTGGGGTCATGACTTGAGCTGAAGGCAGACGCTTAACGACTGAGCCACCCAGGCGCCCCTCAACCAATCTTTTGATGGGAAAACTTAGTTCATTTATGTTGAAAGTAATTATTGATAGGTAATCATAATAGCCTGCCTTTCAGGCTGAAGCTCCAGAACGACAAAATAGGCCTTTTCACATGTGTTTCCATCTTCTTTTGCACAGTGCCCTGGGAGTGGTAGCCTGCCAGGGAGTGTTTCTCTGATTGTTTCAGACCATGGGGCCCAGAAACATAAGCCCCTCTGGCCATCGGAGCCAGGGGCGTCTCCTGGGTGGGCTGTGTATGCCTGCTGGCAATGGCAGGGCAGGCCAAGACAGCATCCTGTGGAGGTGGGGGCAGGGCATTCCCACCTGAGATAGTAGGCTGGGGGCGGGGTGTTAATAAATGGTGCTTGCCAAAGCTGGCACCACCGAGGCAGAGGGAGAACACAAAGATGGCACCCACTAGTGCCTCTGTTTTCAGAGAGTCCCAACAAGTTCCTGCCTTTCCTCAGATGCTTTAAAACTAATAGGTCAGTCCCCTTTGCATATGCCAGGTGCCTTTCCAACTACTGCTTTTGTGCTGGGTCCCAGGGTCTGTGGGTCTGTGCATGAGCCCTTTAAGAGTGGATTTTTCGTTCCACATAGCCCTGTGGTTCTCCTGGAAGTAAGCCCATTGGTTTTTGAGGCCAAACACTTGGCCGGGGGGGAGCTTTTTTCTCTAGTATAGTTCTGTAGGATTGGGGTGCCTGATGTGGGGGCACAAATCCCTTGGTCCTTGGGAACAAGGTCTGTGTTATGATGAGGCTGTGGGTCACCATGTCTTGGGTTGGGTTTCTTATGAGACTGTGTCTCTGCCTCTCCTATCCCACTCAATGTGGCCCTTTTATCTTTTGTTGTGGAGGAGCTGTTCAGCTGGCTTTTGGGTCCTTTTCAGAGGGAACTGTTTGATGTGTAGCTTAGATTTGTTGTGTTCCTGGGAAGAGGCGAGTTCAGGATCCTTGTAAGTTGCTGTCTTGAACCCTGTCTGGTAGAATGTTATTTTATTTCAAGTAATTCATCCCTTAAGCTAGTCTTAATATTTTAATTCCAGAATTTTACTTTGGGGTGACTTATGTACATTTTTTATAAGAAACTTTCTGAGGCATGAATTTTTTTTGGAGTGCTACCCAGGTGCCCCTTCACCTGCAGTAGTTTTTTGAAGTACTAATTCAGATTTATGAATTTAGAAGCTTTAACGCATATCAGAATTGTTAGAATGGTAGGGACCCATTACATGGTCCCCAGGTATCTAGGGGTTCAGAAAAAGTTAATAGGATGTCAACGGCTCTAAGGGCAGGAAACTAATTGTATTTGGGCCCAAGGTAAAGTTGTGCTGGGCACAAGAAAGCTGACAGAACTTTCATTCTGGCGCTGTGTGGTCTGATCTTTGTACCTGGTTATATTAGTCTGCGCCGTAGACTCCCCCTGCCTGTCCTTGCTCACTTTTCCTCTCCCCTCTGCTTCTTTTTCTTGCACATTGCTGCCAGCCCCAGCATCATAATCTTTCAACTCCAGTGCCCATTACTGACTTATAGTTCCCACATTTTAGGTCCAGTTTTCAGGAGAGGAAGTCTGCTGGGCTTGTCTCCTCTGTGCAAGCCAGGCTGCAGGTATAGCAGGTGCTGGTAAGCCAGCTGATGGTCACTTTGGGTCAGATGCCGTGTCGTGTCCAGTCATGAATGACTAGGTGTGTGTGAGGGAGGAGCGATGCCAGCAGCTTCCCAGCACTTGGCTTTTTGCTCTTGGTCCCTCCTCTAGAGGACTACGGGCGATACAGGCTTTGAAACTATTGTAACAAGAAGAAATCGGCTTTGTCTTTAATGCCTGTTGTATGGAGTATAGCTAATTTCTCCCTAAATTTTTATAAAAATTCTCAAATACACAGAAGAGTAGAAATTATGGAAAAAAGAATACCCACATATCCACTTTGCTATTCAATAATTGTTAAAAATTTGCTCTCTTTGCTTTATCTGTATATAATTTATTTAATGCTGAATGTTACAGGGTTAGTTTTTACTGTTTTGCTAATATAAATTCTACTGTAAATGAGTGTCTGTGTGTTGCCCATATTAACCTAGCCTAAGATCAATTTGGGAAGTAAAATTCCCAGGTCAAATGTTAGAAATACTTAATTTTGATATAGGCTGTGAGACTGCCCCCAGCTACTTTGCACCCCTTTTATTCCCCACAAGGGTTTGTAAGTGCCCGTTTGCCCATAACTTCACCAACACTAAGCATTGTCCGTTTTTTTAATCTCTGTCTTTTGGATATATATTTTATTTGCTATTATTAGACTAAAGCAGTAGAGTATATTTTCAAGTTAGTTTGTTCACATACTTTATAGCAGTTTACCCCCTCTTGTGTTTGGTGTATTCATCTTTTATTTCTGGGTTTATAGGAGTTTATGTATATTTAATGTTATAAATATTTCTTTTTGGACATTTGTCTTATGTTGATTTTTTGGTCATTAACAAAGTTAGTAAGATCAGTTAATTTATTTGCAATCAGTATTCAAACATGAGGACCGTGGTGGCTTGGATTATTGTAGAAATGTCTTTGGTAGAAAGGTTGAAAACTACTGCTCTAGAGTGAATGCCTCCCCACCCCCAAGTGCATTTGTAGATGAAGGACTACAGCTCTCTTGGACACGAGACTGACTTCTGTATGATTGCAGCAGAGTTGCAGAGTTGGGGGTGGAACTAGGTGTCCTGACACCAAAAAACAACTAAGATAAATGATTGAATTATGATCCCCGATGATTCTTTAAGTCGTTGCTGCCTGTTAGAAATGTAATGTGAGCCACCAGTGCTAGTCACATATGTAATTATATTTTGTAGTAATTACAATTTAAAAAAGGTGAAATTAGGGTTGCCTGGGTGGCTCAGTAGGTTAAGTGTCTGCCTTCAGCTTAGGTCATGATCCCGGGGTCCTGGGATGGAGCCCCACATCAGGTTCACTGCTCCACAGGGAGTCTGCTTCTCCCTCTGACCTTCCCCCACTCATGCTCTCTCTCTCTTCTCTCAAATAAATAAATAAAATCTTTTAGAAAAAAAAGGTGAAATTAATTTCAGTATGTTTAAGTGTTATTATTTCAACAAGTAATTGATGTAAAATATTACTTTTGAAAGAGTCTACATTCTTTTTTGGGGGGGCATAACCTTTAAAACCCGGTGTGTTTTTTACACTTGGCAGTACATCTCACTTCACACTAGGCACTTTGCAAGTGCCAGCTAGTGCCGTGTGGCTGTGACGTGGCTGCCCCACTGCACAGTGCAGGCTTAGGCAATGATGTAACCTTGGTCAGTCGAGAAAGCCTCTCTGCAGAAAGCTTCCTTCTCCCCCTTTGTTGTGCCTCTCCCTGCAGTGCAGGCTCATTTGAGAGGCACTTACACTCACGTATTTTGAAAGTCAAGTGGTGGGAGGAGGTTTACTTATGAGGTGAATCTATTGTGTTCTCCTTTGTGGAAAGTCTTTTCTGTAAAAGCAGCAACAGTACTTGGGCCTTTATAAAAAGGCCAGCTGACACCTCTCACCCTTTGACCTTGTATGGCCTGTGAGCCTTACCCATGCCTGGCACTTAAGGTCCTTTCCTTTTGTGCCCATCCTCTCTGTTTCATTGTGTGCTGGACACAGGATGTGTGTGGGGGGGCTTACTGATGGAGGGGTCTGCTGCTAAGGCTGCCTTGGAGGCCCCGTGGAGCTCTCACCCCTGACAGGCTCCCACGCCCGATCAGCATATGGGCGAAAGCTTTTCCATGGATCGAGGAGATGAGTCATTCTGGAGGGGTGTGGTAGTTTCTGAAGCCACAAAGTGGAAAGGAAAAGAAGTCTCTTTCGGAAAAATATTTTTATGAATTACATCATACATACAGCAGAGTGCAGAAGTCCTACATACACAGTTTGGTGATTATCACAGAGTGGACACACACTGTCAACCCCACTGTGAAAGTACCCATTCTAGAGTCAGGCTGTATGTACGACGGGCTCCTTTCATGGTTGAGTCCATCACCATGTATGTCAAACATTATGATACTGGCAGTGGGGAGAAAAACATTTAGAGTCAGTGACTGGTCATTTGGGATGACCTGCATGAATGTTACTGGCCTTTTAACTTACTGGCTTGCAGCTCTGGAGTGTGTGTGGGGAGGGTAGTGGGCGTTTGAGGAAGAGAAGTCTTCAGGCAGGGCTATCTCTTTCAAACTCTGGCTTGTGGTCTATGGGGTTTTTTCCCTCAGAGTCTAGAACAGCTTTGTCAATAGAACTTTCTGCAAAGAGGGAAATGTTCTATATATATCCTTGCTATGCCCTTGCTGTCCAAGTTGGTGGCCACTATCACATGTGGCTATTGAATACTTGAGACATGTCTAGTACTATTGATGATTTTTAAAATTTATTAATTTTAATTAAATAGCAGCATGTGGCTAGAGTCTACCATATTAGACAGTACAGGTCTAGAGCATTGAGAGTTTAATAAAAAATTTATATATGTAAATTTTACATTAATTATAAAATATTTTAATATTGCAGAAGAATATGGAGTAAAACATTTTGTATAATCTTGTTCCCTCTCCTGAAATTGAGTAGAATTATTTTAGTTGTTTTCACTCCCATTTTTCCAACAAATGGTTTCACATAAGATACCTTGTAACAAGATAGTAGCCCCTCTCAATAACCTCTTGTATGTATCAGAGGCTTAGCTCAAGTGAGCATTGTGTGAGGGCTTTGAAGCTTGGATAGCACTTCTGTGGCATTAACAGGATTTTCAGGTCAATAGGAGGGAGGCATGCCAAGCTCTTCCCTTCAGTTGCTTGGGCCCAAGCCTGATGGAAGGGGGGGGGGGGCGGCGTTGTAACTGTGTGGAGTGCTTTCTGTACTCAGAGCCTGGATGATAGATTAGCTGAATTAGGAAAGGTAGGGGGAGGAGAGATGGAGTGGGGATAATACTTCTTGGAGCCCATCCTTTGACTGCTATTTTAGCCACCCCCCTTCCCCAAAGTAGCACGTAGTTACTATAATGAAATGACACCACATCTGAGACAAGCCTGTCCTGCTGAATGTTCTGTCTACTTGCAAGCTAATAATTTAGCTTGTTAATATTTCCTGAATGCTGGCAGAGGACATGAGACTCATGGGTCAGAGACAGAGAATTTTCTTAGTTGTAGCAGGGCAGGCAGCATGAGCATCCTATTAGCATTTATTCCTTTTGCCCTGAGTCCCATGGAGGAGATGTGGAGGTTCCAGGTGGATACCTGCAGATTCACTGTGTTCCAGGACAGGAACATTGAGCTTGGGGAAACTACTGTTTTTATAGTAAGAGGTAAGCAGGCTTGCTCTTTATCCTCGAGGGATGTATTTCTGCAAAATAACTCTGACAAATGATCTGGCTGAAGAACAGCCAGCAAGACATGTGAGTGCTCATGGAAAAGTGCCTCCCACCACTCAATGCCTGGCTTTGTCCACACACCCCTTTCGGCCCCTCTGAAGTGGGGAATATGTTGCTGATATCTGGATCACATTTTGAGAAGCTTCCAATTTAGAGGAACCCTAGAGAATGTTGATTTGTCTTTGAATTTTATGAAGAGTACCAGGGGCAATTTGTGGATCAGATGCAATTCACTTTTAGATTCTTTTTTTTTTTTTTTTATTTTTTTTAAGATTTTATTTATTCATGAGAGAGAGAGAGAGAGAGGCAGAGGGAGAAGCAGACTTCCCGCGGAGCAGGGAGCCCGATGCGGGACTCGATCCCAGGACTCTGGGGTCATGACCTGAGCCGAAGGCAGATGCTTAACCATCTGAGCCACCCAGGCGCCCCAGATGCAATTCACTTTTAATATTCCAAGTGGCATTGGAAAAATCTCAAGATTGAGAGAAAAGTAGATCACCTAATCACCTACCCAATATTTGATGCCAGATGATCACCTACCTCTGTTCTGATATGTCCAATTCCAAGGATTTTCCACCTGCTTGATTACTGGGGCTGCCTTTTCCTGAGTAACATCAAGCCTCAGGACGACCCAAGCAGTGGAAGTAGGTGCAGGAGTGTCAGGCCAAAGTGCTGTGTTGTCTGTGGGGAATCATGCTCTATAGCATGTAAACACGGTTATTTCTCCCAGCCTCATAAGTATCCCCTCTTGACCTCGTATCTCCTTCGAGTAACTGCCACATTTTTCTTCAGACCTCAATAAAATTGTCTATATTCTGTCTCTACTTCCTTTCTTCCCATTCATATACTTTATATTATGGAAAAGTTCCAAATCATATTAAAGTTGTGAGAATAGTGCGTGGTTTAGTAGTGTTAAAGTACATTTACATTGTGCAACCAATCTCCAGAACTTTTTCTCTGGCAAAACTGAAACTCTGTCCCCATTAAATAACACGTCCCCAGTGCTCCCTTCCCCCAACCCCTGGTAACCACCATTCTATTCTCTGTCTCTATGGATTTGACTACTCTAAGTACCTCATACAAGTGGAATCACACAGTATTTGTCTTTTGGTAACTGACTTAATTTTATTTTGCATTATGTCTTCCACCTTGATCCATGTTGTAGCATGTGTCCAGAATTTCCTTCCTTTTAAGTCTGAATAATTTAGCGGTCATTTTTTTTTTTTTAAAGATTTTATTTATTTATTTGAGAGAGAGAATGAGAGAGAGCACATGAGAGGGGGCAGGGTCAGAGGGAGAAGCAGACTCCCCGCCGAGCAGGGAGCCCGATGCGGGACTCGATCCCGGGACTCCAGGATCATGACCTGAGCCGAAGGCAGTCGCTTAACCGACTGAGCCACCCAGGCGCCCTAGCGGTCATTTTTAAAATCATAAGATGATGAACACAGATAGCTATTCTTTGCATCCAGAGTTGGATAACTCAGCAGGCTCGGTAAGTTCTCACTGGCCCCACCATTAGTTCTGCCCTTGTGGAGCATCATCAAATAGATCTGTTAGCCTATGGGTCCCCTAAGGGGAAACTGGTATACCCTTTTGAATGGGTGAGCTTGGAATGTAACGAAACAGCACTGGAGTTTGGAATTGGAGACAAGTTTAAGTGGATTTTGTTGCCTATTAGCTCTATGAACTACCTTCCTGGATGTCACCTTCTTTGGAGAAATCCCTTGATTTCCTCTCACCTCTAGCTGAACACTCATGTAGCAGGCAAGCACCTTTGGGGAAAGAATTCTAAATCGTGCTTCAAGGTAACCACCTACATTCCACCAAATGTGATAATCATTTCCTCTTTGCCCTTCCACTCAACCAAATTTAAGAGCTTACTAAGTATTATTGCTTTACATTTGTGTGGCAGGAGTTGGTTTTCAAAACATTTTCACATACGTTCATTTTTTAATCACAGATTTGTTGACATTCATCTAGCACACAATTCACCCTTTTAGTATATTCACAGGGTTGTACAACTGTTACTATAGTCAATTTTAGAGTAGTCTTGTCGTCCCAAAAGAAACCCTGCCTCCATTAGCTGTCACTCCTGTTCCTTCCTCTCCAGCCCTGGGCAACCACAGATCCACTTTCTGTCTCTCTAGATTTGCCAATTCCTAGAAGTGGAATCATGCAATATGTAGACCTTACTGACTGACTGCTTTTGTTGAGAATTTTTTTAAGGTTCCATGTAGCACATATCAGTACTTTATTCCTTTTTGTGGCTGAATAACTTTTTATGGGTATACCACATTTTATTTACCTATTCATTAGCTATTGGACTTTTGGGTCATTTCCATTTAGCTGTTATGAATAAGGCTCATATAAACATATATGTACAAATTGGTGTTTTTGGGGACATATGTTTCATTTCTATTGGGTACATACCTAGGTGTGGAATTGCTGTTATAAACATTCATTTTTTTTAAAATAGGCTTTATTTTTTTAGATTTACAGAAAAATTGTGAGGATAGTACAGAAAGTTCCCATATACTCCTCACCCAGTTTTCCCTATTATTAATATCTTGTATTAGTGTGGTACATTTATTATAATTAATGAGCTAATATTGATATATTATTATTTAGTAATCCATACTTTATTCAGATTTCCTTAGTTTTTACCTAATGTTCAGGATCCCATCCAGGATACCAAATTACATTTACTTGTCATTTCTCTTGGCTCCTCTCAACTGTGAGTTTCTTAGATATTCTTTGTTTTTAGTCACCTTGACAGTGAAGAGGAGTGGTGGTGAGATAGTTTGGAGACTGTTCTGTGTTGGGATTTGTGTGATGTTTTTCTCATTATTAGATGGATGATGGGTATTTGGGAGGAAGACTACAGAGATAAAGTGCCCTTCTCATCATGTTGTATCCAGGGTGCATCCTATAACATTATTTATCACTGTTGATGTTGACCTTGATCACTTGTCTGAGGTAATGTTTGCCGGTTTTCTCCACTGTAAAGTCACTCTAAATTTTCCCTTTTCATTACTGTAGTCTTTGGAAGGAAGTCATTCTGTACAGCCCATGCTTCAGTAATGGGGAATTGGTTACAACTCTCTGAGGGCAGAGTGTCTACATAAATTACTGTGCAATTCTTCTGCAAGGGAGATTTGGCTTCTCCCCCATTTATTTATTCAAACATTTATTGATATCAATGTGGACTCATGGATACTTAGTTTATACTTTGGGTTATAATCCAGTGTTACTTTCCTTTTTTGCTCAACTTATTCCAGCTTTGTCCCCTAGAGCTTTCAGTTGGCTCCTGCGTTCCTTTGACATGTTTTGTCAAGATAGGCTTTTACAATTTTTTTTTAAATTTTAATTTTTTATTAGCACTGTTTACGTTCTGGCACTCCCAATTACTCTGGGCTCATGTTGTGTATTTTCTGGCTCAGTCCTAGAATCAGCCATTTCTCCAAGGAGCCTTGGTTCCCTTTATTGGACAATGATACTAGAAACCAAGATTTGGGCTCTAGACGTGCTCCTTAACATTCATTTTGAACCTTTTGAACAACTCTGTGTGAGTTCTTCATGTCTTTTTTATCTTTTCCTTTTCTGGTAACATACTGAAACAGTGTGGGCAGAGGTACCAGTAGTTAGGATCTGAGGGTCAGGCTGTTTGGGTTCATCTCATAGCTGTAGCATGTACAGCCTGCATAGTCTTAACCCCTCTATGCCTCAGTTTTCCTATATATAAAATGGGAAATAATAATAGCACCTACCTTGTGGGGTTGTTGTAAAGATTAACAGAGGAAAGCCACGTACGATGTTAAATCTTGCCTGGCACCCAAGATCTGCTCAAAAGCTCCTGGTGGTAGCAGCAATTATTTATTTGAGGAGGTTGGGGAAAATACTCTCTCTTTTCTTCACATTAAGTAACTTGCCTGAAACAGTGGTCAAATGGGGGTTCACAGAGGGGCCTTTTGCCTCCACCACACCTCTCTACTGTAAGTTTTTGCTTCAGTGTGTGAACTAATGTTAACCACCTGACATCCAGCAGTGTACCGGG
Organism: Neomonachus schauinslandi; assembly: GCF_002201575.2. NCBI lineage: Eukaryota > Metazoa > Chordata > Mammalia > Carnivora > Phocidae > Neomonachus > Neomonachus schauinslandi. The sequence goes on from NC_058405.1 coordinate 79,275,106, forward strand.
CAGAAGGTTACAGCTGACCCTGGAGCTGAGGATTCAGGGGCTCCTATATGGAAAGAGATAACATTTTAAATAAATACAGCTAGACAAATGTGTAATTTTAAGATATTAAGTATTTCAAAATAGGATCTTGTATAATTTTAAAAATTTCATTCTGGGTTAGGAATGAAAAACTGTTCCATGAAGTTAACTGGAAGCCTTTCTTAATTTTCTTTCCCTTTAGCGGACTCATTGGGCAAAGCTGGGCTATGTTGTTTGCCAGTGGAGGCTTCAAGGTGAAACTCTATGATATTGAGCCACAGCAGGTAACAAATGCCTTGGAAAAGATCAGGTAAGTTAGCTGGCACCTTCCAGGGGGAATTGAAACAACTCTTGCTGCTCTCAGTGGGTCTTGTTTATTGTATTCTCAAGGCTGTAAATATCTGTGATTTTACTCTAACATTTGATGGCTGTTACAGTGCCTTTGAGCTGGAAAGGCCAAGCCCACGGTGGGTGAGCCATAACAAATTCAGACTGAAGAAGGGGCTCAGATTATGAGGAGAGTGCCGTTAGGATTGTAAAGATGTGTGATGGGAGTGGAGGAGCTGAACATCCCTCTTAGGCTTCCAGCCTGAGTGAGTCAGCTTCTCTCCCGTGTCACACAGGCCCGGTGCTCTGGGTTTCCCTATGTTCCCTCTGGGCAGACGAGTCGGTGCTCAGCATGTGGTAGCCAGAGCTGCATGGGCATTACGTTTTAGGAACAGGGGGTCCTGAGGTTTGTTTTGACCTATTCATCTAATGTTGTCAGGACTCAAATGAATTGTGATAACTGTAATAGTTAAAGGTGTCCGAGTTGATGAACTTACATACGCTGAGTGCTAAGCACGAGGAGGGCTAAGTTTTGGGAATAATCACAGAAGAAAAATAGGAACCATAGGAAAGAGGCCAAGAATGAGGGAGGTCAAAGATAGGAGCACCAAACTAATGTAATGTGCTGGAAGGTAAAAGGGCCCTAATTCATGACACATTCACCTAAGAGGACTATCGCTGAACACAGTTTGGATCATCTCACACGTGGTATTGTTTAGGTAGTTATTCTTCTTGGGGGATATCCATGAACGTGTAACTTGAATTTGCATTTTGTGTAACAAAAATATGCTGACTTTATTGTTTACTTTTTGAAAAGACTAATATATATATTGTGTGACATCAGGCTGTAGACACTGAGAAATTATATATCTTAGTTCAGTTTTGTTGTGCAACAGATTAAGAACCCAAAACCTGGAGAAGTCAAGTTACTTCTTACATAGAGTAACATATAGTCAGTGCCAAGATGAAACGTCAGTCTGAAAAGCAAACAAACAGGAGTGCCTGCCTGGCTCAGTCGGTGGAGCATGTGACTCTTGATCTCTGGGTTGTAAATTCAGGTCCCACGTTGGTGTAGGGATTACTTAAAAATAAAATCTTTAAAAATGAAAAAAACCTCAAAACCAAAAACAATGAAAGAACCACTCTAAAGCTAAACACATATACTCCTAACACTTTGTTCTGTACTCTTTTAGAAGGAAGAGGAATTAGCATAAATACCTGCTATGTTCCAGGCATGTGCTATCCACTAGGGACACATAGATGAGTAAGAGAGACACAGTCCTACCCACCGTGGAACTTATAGTCTAGTAATCTTACCGTATAAATTCTCATAGTAAGCCCCATGAGGCAGATATTATTGCCATTATTTTATGAGAAAGCTTAGTTCTATGAATGGTCAGTAACCTGCTCAAAGACACAGTAAGATACAAGATTCAAGCTGTGGTTTATCTGACATGGTAAGGGTGGGTCTGAGTTCCTTTAGCACCCATCTATACTATTTGTTTTATAGAGAGTCTACAAACATTACTTTTAATATAATATTTAATATGTACAAAATAGGTCATTTATGCTAGTTTATGAAGAATATAATAAAATGAACATTCACGAAACTACTATCCATCTTGAGATCTAGAATATTGTCAATACCCTGTGTACACCTTTTGAGACTGATCCTCTATCTTCTCACCAGAAGTAACTATACTGTTAACCTTGCCTTAAAAAAGTTTTATCATTGCTATGTATCTCTAAATAATATATGGTTTAGTTTTGCTTATTTTTGTGCTTTATAAAAGAATTTTTTGAGATTCATCCATGTTAGTGTTTATATAGCTGTAGTACATCTACATTTATTGTTTATTGCTATATGATTTTCTAGTGTGTGACTTTGCTATTATTTACTTATGTTTTATCCTTCTGAGGAACATTAAGCTATTTCCAGTTAGGGGCTATTGTAAACAATGTTGCCATTTGTGTCCTTCCATATGTCTCCTGGTGCAGAAGTGCAAGAATATCTACAGGGTACATACCTAAGAATGAGATTGCTGGGTCTAGTTTTCCGTCCGGGATTCTGATTAAATGTCTGTTGAACCAACACATTCTAGCCTTCACATCTTTTAAACTCTCTTATATTTTCCGTTTCCCTGTCTTGTTGGAATATATTTTGGATACATTCTTTAGATATTTCTTCCAGTTCACTAATTCTAGTTTTAGCTATGTCTAATCTGTTATTTAAGCCATCCATTGAATTTATTTCAGTAATTAAATTTTTACTTTAATAGTTCTGTCTGCTTCTTTACCAAATATACTTGTTCATTTTTAATAGTTTCTCACTGTTTGCTCATTCTTTGTGGTTACATTTTTTAAATCTTTGAGCACTTAATACATAATTGTTTTGTATCATATATTTAGTAATTCCAGTACTTGAGGTTGTCTTAGCTCCGGTTCCTCAGAATCAGATCCTGAGATAAGGATTTCCAGGCCAGCGATTTATTAAAGAAGTGCTCCCAGGAGAAACCAGTGAGGGATTGGTGGGGATAGGAAAAGGAAGACAAAGAGGCCAACTAATAAGGATATGATTTCAGGAGAAGTCCCAGGATCAACAAGATTCCATGGAGCCCCAGAGCATAAAATGCTGTGTGAAGGTTGTCACCCCTTAAGGCAAGAGAGCTGAGCTTCCATATTTCTGCATCAGTCACTGACTAGGGGCATTCCTAGGGGTTTGGGTGGATGTGAACTCCCAGGGGCTTCTGTGTCTCTGCTCTGGGTCCTGGGGTGTACTCTGAGGGTGGGGGCAGGTGTAAGCCATTAGCAGCAGCAGAGTTTCAAAAGTTGGGGGTGGGCACCCAGTGCTGGTAAAAGGGATTCAAAGAGATCTCGGTGGAGCACCGAAGGACTGCCAAACTGTCTTCCAAAGTGGCTGGACCACTTGGCACTCCCACCGACAGTGAGTCAGAGTTCTCGCAGCGTTTGGTGTTGTCAGTGTTCTGGATTTGGGCCCTTCTAACAGGTATGTGGTGGTAGCTCATTGTTGTTTTAATTTGCATGTCCCTGATGTGTGTAGCATATTTTCATATGCTTATTTGCTATTTGTAGATTTTGAGTTCTTTTTTTGTTTTTTCTTCTTTTGGTTAAAGGGAGAACCTTGAAATTTCTCCTTACTTGCTCTACTTGCTGTGACTCTCTCATACATAAAAATTATTCTTATGTGGGATCCTGTGGTTTATAAACAGGCCCTTCAGACATTTTTGCCCACCATAGTATTAGAAATGGAAGTCTTCAAAAGTCTTTAAAAATAAATTTTAAGCCTTAGTAAAAATAGCTCAAAAGCCTTATGTTCTACTGTTGTAATGCAGAAGAAAATACGCCTCTGGAGAGAATGATCATAAAAAAAGGAACCAACTGAGATTTCTTCAAATTGAGTTAGAGTGTTTTAAAAGGGCATCAAGATAAGGAACACAGTAGCACAAAGAACTTAATATTTGGTTTAATGGAGGTGATGTAGGGAGCAATGGAAGTGATCTACTGATAATGAAAAATTCATAAAGGGGGATACTGTTGTAAAGAAATTTATAGAATTTGGGGTGCCTGGGTGGCTCAGTCGTTAAGCGTCTGCCTTCGGCTCAGGTCATGATCCCAGGGTCCTGGGATCGAGCCCCGCATCGGGCTCCCTGCTCGGCGGGAAGCCTGCTTCTCCCTCTCCCACTCCCCCTGCTTGTGTTCCCTCTCTTGCTGTGTCTCTCTCTGTCAAACAAATAAAATCTTAAAAAAAAAAAAAAGATTTACAGAATTTATGGTTTTCCTAAGTAAGTAAAATTGGGTCTACTTCATTAAATTTCTCTTTTATTCCCATAGTAAGTGGTTTTTCTACATAAGAACATAGCAAGCTCCAGTGTGGAAATGGTAGTTGGTGACAGTGCTAGGCCTCACCTACTTGTGTGGCTACACTGACCTTTCAGCAGGCTCGGGCTTTTATGTGGTTTCCTGTTAATGATATAGGAAAGAACATTAGGGTTCGAAGCTGACAGCCCAGAAAGAATTCTTGAGACACCTTTGGTGCAAAAAGTTGATTTTATTAAAGCACGAGGGCAGGACCCATAGGCAGGAAGAGCTGCACTGGGGTCATGAAGAGGGGCCCATTACATACTTTCAAGTTGGGGGGGTGGTTAGGGATAGGGTAAGTCTCTAAGGAATTTTGGAAGCAAGATTTCCAGGACCTTGAGGGGGCTAGCTTTTGTTGGGAAAAGGTCATTTATTACCGTCTAATAAAACCTGAGTCATGAGACCCTTCAGATGTTTATTGGTGGATCATATGCTTGGGTGATGATTGCCAACATGTATCTTGGGGGGTTTAGAGATAAAGGAAGTTTCCAAAGGAATTTTTATATGTTAAAGTAGACTCACAGGGTCCTGGGGTTGGGCTAAGATTGCCTTTTGCCCTTAGCAAAGTATCAACATTGAAGCAGTTGAATCGCTAGAGGAATGTCACTCTGCCTGTTTCAAGGACTTGTCAATGGGCTGTAGCTAGTAAGGAAATTTAATCATTTTTCTTCTGCCTTTGTTTCCCACATCATTGACAGTATTTGTGGTTGGTGGATTTGGAGCCTAGAAATGTCAGTCAGCTCAGTAACTGATCCAGTGTTGGAGGAGAGCACAGCCTCTGATCAAGTCAGGTGTGGAGCCAGCTGCACCCACACTCCAGGCACTGGCCTAGTCTCTCTAATGGCCAAACAGGAAATATTTTAGGCTTTTCAGGTCATAAGGCCTCTGTAGCAGCCACTCCTCGTAGAGTGAAGCAGCCACAGACAATATGTGAACAAACGGGCCCAGCTGTGTTCCAGTGAAACCTCATGAATTCACACCGAACTTTGGAGTTTGTATAATTTTCGCATGTCACAAAGTATTATTATTCTTTGGGTTTTTTTCCAACCACTTAAAAATGTAAAAGCCATTTCATCTCACAGGCCATATGAAAACAAGTGGTGGAGCAGCTTTGACCAGTGGGTACAGTTTGCTGACCTCTACTCTCCAGACTTCCCACTTCTGTTACCATTTCATATTTTATTTTGTCAAGCGAATTCCACTCAGTCAGAACCAAGAGAAAAGTCTAAGATGCTTTCCTAATTGAAAAGTTCTTTGTTCTATTTGGATATTTGTATTTTAGGCCTTATTTTTTAGGTGTATCATTTTAGTGTATCACTTTTAAAGCCCTTTCAGGCATTAGGGAGTATATGTGAAAACTACGAGTAGGGTTTTTAATTTTTAAATTAAAAAAATTAAAAACTTTTTTTTGTTGTTGTTGGGGCACCTGGGTGGCTCAGTCGGTTGAGTGTCCGACCCTTGGTTTCGACTCAGGTCATGATCTCAGGGTCGTGAGGTTGAACCCTGCTTAGGGCTCTGCGCTCAGTGGGGAGACTGCTTGGGATTCTCTCTCTCCCTCTGCCCCTCTCTCCTGCTCGTACTCTCTCTCTTTCTGTCTCTCAAATTAATAAATCTTAAAATATATTTGCTTGTTTGTTTATTTTTAAGGCCAGAAAAAAGGCTTTCCTGTTATCCTACTGCTTTGCTTAATTAAGAGCTAATATTTCTTAATATAATTGGTGCCTGATTAGGTTGGACTTTTAGATGTCAGTCTGTAAGAGTTTTGAACCAAAAAAACCAAAATAATTTATTGCCATTAGCCGCTTTATCAAAGAAAAGCAAATCTACTGAATTCTTACGTAGCCAAGCCTTAAGAAGAATACAGAAGATCTTTTCTCAATAGCAGGAGCTTTATTTTTGTAATTCATCTACACATACACTGAGTTAACTTAAATATGCAGAACTGGTTATACTTCTTTGCCAGGAAGTAGAGATCTTAGGGTATCTTGTGACTGACTACCTCTTTCTTCTCGAATTATTGCTAGCAAACAGCAGCAGGAAAATCAGGTTGAGTTGTGTCATGTTGCCCTCCTAGGGAGGACTACATTTTTGGTCTTGTCATTTAAGTAAAGCCACCTGCTTCCCTTTCTTAATCACAAGATTTTCAGATATTCCATTCCTGTACACAGAGACCAAGTGAAGAGGATTGAGTGCAAACCTTATTTTTGTAAATATCTTGGTCAGTAAGAAGAGTTTTGAGTTTCTAAATTTTTTTCAGTTAGGAAAGAATTATTGCTGCTTCTTTCAGTAAGTAAACTGTCACCCTGCAGATCAACAGTGACTGTTAGCTCAGGTCAACAACATTGGGTTATTGGCTGTAGTCCTTAGATGTCCAGGAACCAAGACTACAAAGTCCCTGATCACGTATTAGGCATAAGGTATAAGGAGAACCAACTTTATCTTTTTTGTCAAGAAGTATAAATAATGTATCTTCTTCATTGGGTTGAATTGACTGATGGGTCAAAATAGTCTGTGCCCAACAGGCAGCCTCTTAGGACACTGGTTTTTGGTCTTCCTCATACTGGGTTGTGAGCTCCATGAGGACAGAGACTCTGCGTTACACTCTCAGTACCTCTCATTATTGAAATGTTATGGGATCTCTGTGATAGCCATTATGGCCACAGAAAGAAGCAGCATGCACGTTTCTTGTCTCCAGAAATAGGCACTAGCTCAGTAATTGTTTAACTGAGTCATGGGAAGCTTGTCTAGAGTCTCAGAGTAATTCTTCTTGCCGTATTTTTCATAGACTTTCCCGGCCATCTGTCCCACCCTTGCAGTTTGGCTCACTTCCCAAATTCAGATCCTTCTGAACATTTTATAGTAGAGAATATGTGGTTGAAATATTACTACTTCTGCATGAAAATTCTATTTATGTTAGACCTATTAAACACTACTCTTAAATGAGTAGAAATGGTACATCTTGTTTCTGAAATTGTAAAAATGAACTTAAACTGCGTGAAGTTGATTTTAAAAACTATCACAACATTAGAAGATGAGAGAAATTATCACAACTCATACCATGCCATCATGGGGAATTAAAAAAAAATTTAAAAGATATCATCCAAGACTAATCTTTTTCTAACAGAGCAGTAAAATGAGAAACTTAAAACTTAACATACTTAAATCTCAAAATAGAAGGGTAGCTTGACCTTGGAAAACCTTATTAGCAGATGCTTTACTACTTGGTTTTTGTTGCCTGATGCTTGGCACATGTTAGGTCTCAAGTAAGAATCTGAGACTATGTATTTTAAGAAGAAAAACAAAAATCAAGTAAAAGTTATAATATGGACTCATAGATCAGGACGTGACTTTTAGGATTTGGATCCAGTGTTATTTCCATGTAGTAACGGCCATTCTAGCCATCACTGGACCAGGGGCACCTGGCGTGGGCCATATTGATATCTCAGTGACCGCCTCCATTCTAAGGCAGGGAGCAAACTGCCTTGTTTTACATGAGTCCCAATCTGAAATTGTCTTTTGGTAAACTTACTCTTTTAAATTTCTCTGTTGCCCTAACTTTACCACCTGTAGATGGTCATTCTGGTATGCAAATCCCCCCAAACCAAATCAGCTTTCTAAATAGATTAGGATTTAATAAACCACTGGAAGTGATCCCTGAAACCAGGTAGCTGCCCTGTACTCTTGTCTTCTGAGTGACTGAACTCTTTGTCCCTGAACTCAGGCATTTCTAGTAACTGGGCTTCTGGGGGGTGTTTTTAACTTGCTACCCAGACCTATGTACTTGCTTAAATATCTTGAATTCAATTTTTGATCTGGATTCCTCTTGGATTGATCTGTTCTGGCTTGAAAGGGACATTTATTAGTTTTCCTATATATCTTTGGCTAGAATAACTGAGTGTAGTAGATCACAAAATGGCCACAAATTGCTTCCATCCCTATCTGCACACTTCTTTGCAGTATGACTTTGCTTCTCCCACTGCCTGACTCTGGGCTTGGCCACGGACTTGCACTGGCCAGTAGGACAGATAGCAGATGTGATGCAACCAGAGGCCTGGAAAGCAGCTGTGCCTTGAGAACTTACCTTCCTGCCATCCTCAACCCTGTCAATCAGTTCAGTCTGGCCATCCAGACGTGCCCAGCTGTCAGCCGGCACTAGCCAACCTCAGCATCAGCTGTTAGATCAGTGAGTGAAGCCATCCTCCTCCAACAGCCCCTAGCTAACATGCTGACTGCGGCCTCATGTGTGAGCCCAGCTGAGTGCAGCCAAAATTACTAATTCCCAGGATTGTGGCAATAGATGGGTTGACTACCAATATACTGAGCCCTGGTCAGGTTCCTGTGGTTAGATTGCTATCCTCTACTGATTCCAGGTTCTGAGGGTTCCTGGTTTTGTCTTTCTACAGCCATCCTCTACTTGGGGAATTCCTCTTCTGTAGGAATTGATGCAGAACTATTGGTCCCAGTCCCTATCTTAAGGGAATGTACCATATGAACTTTTACGGGGACACAGCATGCCCATTTGTTTATGTATTATCTATATCTGTTTTCACTCTACAATAAGTAGTTGCAACAGAGACCAAATGATCCACAAAGCCTAAAATATTTACTGTTCTCCCACCCAGGGAAATAGATCAGCAGTGTATGAGTAATAATTAACATGTCATGACATTTCAGGAGAAGTTGAGCAGGCCCAGTCAGACTGATAGCAATTGCTTTATTATCAGGAAATTTGAGCATAGATTGTGTAGGCTAAACTCCAAGGCTGTGGAAAATGTATGTCAGGTAGAAAAAAAAATTGTATTTCTATACATTGGCAATACATGGTTAGGAAACAGTAAAAAATTCGCTACAGTTACCAAAAATGTGAACATCCTAGGTATAAATAGAAGAATGTGTAACACATTCATGGAGAAATTTTTAAAATTTTATTGAATGACAGGAAATAAAACTACAATAAATGGAGAGACATGTACCCTATTCATGAGCAGGAGCCTGTCTTTGGTGGTTAAATTGAAGCTCCCCTGAAGTGGGGTACAGGAAATGAGTTGACTAAACCTAACTGCACGGGAAAGTTCAGAAGGGATCTGAGGTCCTGATGCCAGAATTTCACACCAACGGGCTCTGGGTTCAGGCGGGTCATTCAGCCTCTTATCTGTGTGTTCACAGATCATGCTGTCACTTGGCTGTCACTCGGGCAGTTCAAATGATTGCTTCATTGCAATTATTTATTTTTCTTCCCAAACAGAAATAGTGTAGCTTTATCTGATTCATAAAAGTTATATATGCTCATTGTACATTCAGAAAATTGGGAGAAATCAGAATACTTTGGCTGTCTCTGAATGGTGGGAATGAGTGACTCTTGAGGAACATTTGAGTATACATGCTTCTATCATGATCCGGCATGCTTCTGTGCATGTGGACACGTGCATATTAACAGTGAAAGTAGGGCTGTGAAGGCTTATATAGTATAGGGTGTGGACTCAAGAGTGGTATGAATTCTGCTTTGTCTGGTCCATGTCTCTCTCAGGTTTCCAACATGACAAATAAATGAAAGTACATGTATTAACTGGGCCAAGGCTTGATACTCATGTGTAAACTTGAGTGAAATCGACAGACTTGAGGCTTACGCAGGCCCTCTGCTCCCCTGAGTATCTCCCCACCCCCTAAGTCCCAGTGTCACCACCAGCCTGAGGGAAGAGAATTTCAGAGTGCCCCGGTGAGGAGGGGAGAAGCAGGGGAAGTGATGGCAGGGACCAGTGGGAGCAGTCAGATCCCCAGCAATCCTGTGGGGCAGATGGAGAGAATTCTTTTTCTTTCCACAGTACATTTAAACTTATAGACTTCACTGAGAGGTTTTCAAATTCAGGTGAGCAAGGGGGCTGGGCTGGTAACCTGTTGGGGAGAAAATGAAGTAGGAAGAGGGGAGCCCTCGGCAAATTGGACATCGCCTTTGGTGGAAGGCATTCAAGACTTTAAAAACACTGTGCTGTCAAGCAAAAGAAATCTGGGGCCACTCTTCAGTGAAAACTTTTGTATTCTATCCTTTTACCCCCCACTTCAAAAACAGGAATGATTTTTAGGGTCCACCTCCTATGCCGCTGCGGGAGATTGGCTGCACTGTCACACATCTGTCCCCCACTTTCATATTGCGGTAACTGAATTCAGGATTTTTGTGGCGCTTCAATGATTAATCTTCCCGTGTGTAGTTAGAGTGGTGGATGGGGGCGCTCAGGAAGTCCAGCATGGGGATACCAGGGCAGCGGAGCCAGGGTAAGGGACTGCAAAGAGCAGTGCCATCTCTAAGTATGCGTGTCTGCATGTCTCCTTTCTTTGACTCTTCAGTTTGTCCAGAAAAGAATCTGCCAGTCTTCATCTAGCATTGTTGTTGCTGATCAAAGGAAAGTGCCTGGAAGGGTGTGTGTGTGTGTGTATATGTGTGTGTGTATGTGTGTGTGTTTGGAGGGGGGTGGGTTTTTTTTCTTAAGACTTTATTTATTTGAGAGAGACAGCACACAAGCAGGGGGCAGGGGCAGAGGGAGAAGGAGAAGCAGACTCCCCACTGGGCAGGGAGCCTGATGTGGGGCTTGATCCCAGGACCCTGAGATCATGACCTGAGTCGGAGGCAGACGCTTAACAGACTGAGCCACCCAGGCACCCCAGGATTTCCTTCTTTTTAAAGACTGAATAATATTCCATTGTGTGTATAGACCACATTTTGTTTATCCCTTCATCCATTGTTGGGCATTTGAGTTGCTTCTACCTTTTGGCTATTGTGAATAATGCTGCTGTGAACATGGATGTACAAATATCTCTTTAAGTCCCTGCTTTCATTTTTTCTGAATATATATCCAGAAGTGGGATTGCTGGGTCTTGTGGTAATTCCATTTTTAATTTTTTGAGGAACCATCATACTGTTTGCCATAGCAGCTGCATGTGTTACAGTCCCAGTGGTAATATACAAGGATTCCAATCTCTCCATTGTCTTTATCTTTTTAAAGTAATAAATGCTCCTTTTGAATAAAACTGCAAAAATAGAAATATGAAAAAATTAAAACCACCCATATTTTGCCCTATAGGGATAATTAACATTTCCTTTTCTCCAATTTTATTTTATTATTTTATTATTTTTTCAAGCAAAGTATTTTTTTTTATTATGTTACATTAATCACCATACATTACATCATTAGTTTTTGATGTAGTGTTCCATGATCCATTGTTTGTGCATAACACCCAGTGCTCCATGCAGAACGAGCCCTCTTTAATACCCATCACAAGGCTAACCCATCCCCCACCCCCCTCCCCTCTAGAACCCTCAGTTTGTTTTTCAGAGTCCCTAGTCTCTCAGGGTTCGTCTCCCCCTCCGATTTCCCCCCCTTCATTCTTTCCCTCCTGCTATCTTCTTCTTCTTCTTTTTTTTAACATATAATGTATTATTTCCTTTTCTCCAATTTTAAATAAAAATATAAATTCACTGAAGTTAGGCTGGAAATATTTTGACTTCTAGTGCTAGGCTGACCTCTAGAGGTAGAACTGGTATGCTGCAGCACTTACTAATGTGCTTTGAATGCGTGCCTCTTAAATAGTGTAGGCTGCAACATTGTGGCATATCTGAGGCTGCTGAAAACCCTACCGAGAGCCCTTTCTTTTCCAGGTATTCATGTGTTAAGTTCTTCCAAAATACTTAATGAAAAATATTGGAACTGATCTAATTGGGATAAAACATTGCCAAATGGCTGTTTTTGATTTACGGGCATAGTTATTGAACTTGAAGAGAACATGAGGGATTATCTGAGTATGTCTGAAAACTCCTCCAAACGTTTCATATGGTTTTCTCTTGGGAATCCCTGCACAGCACGGTTCTGGAGTTTGCAGCCATGCAGTGGTCCAGTGGGTTAATGTATGACCGGGTCTCTCCCCTCATGCCCATGTCTTTTCCAGGGGCAGAAAGGGCCTCGAGGCCAAATTGCTTATATAGATTCTTCACCCCGAGTCTAATCTGCATGAGACCATTGGTGTGGTTATTCTGGCTACTACCTTCTGTCTCTTTTTCCTTTCTTTCTCCATAGGGACAATCCCTGGGAAGTCCGTAGAACAGCAGCTCATCGAAGAAACAAGAGCCTCTTTTGTCGTCCCATCTGTTTGTTCTAATCCAACTCACTACATTGGGAAGAAAGGCTAAAAGTTTGCTTTGGCTTACTGCAGCTTAAAGCAGGTGCTTTGAGCACATTAGGTACTCAAACATAATTCTCTCAAGGATGAAGTGGGTAATTATTGTGTTTTCAGGCTTTGGCATTTAAAAACCCTCTCTGAATTCAGTAGAAAATAGTTCTGTGAGGTTGGCGGTTAAAAAACTTTAATGTTTTGCTTATTTAAAAAATGACAAGAAGCACATATGTCAAGATTGGTGGTGGTTAGTTCTCAGTAGAAATATGGGGATGTTTGTTTTTCTTACTACTTTTTCTTTTTTTACTTTTAAAAATAAGTTACGAAAACAAAGTCTTTCCAGAAAGGGAACAGGGGCACCATATTATGTTTCTCACTTGTTTCTATTTAATAGCAAATACATTTAATTGAACAGAAATGATTTTTTGTTTGGTAGCTATAAACAGTCCTTCAGAGATATGAACATTTTTATTCTGGTTATATTTATGGGCAACATAGTTAACATTTATCAGGGTTATTGGTCCCTAGGCTTAGCCATTGCTACAGGTCTAATTTATATAAATCATATAGTTTAAAACCAAGCAGTTTAGATATGTGATAATTTCCTTCAGCCAATAGTTCCATCTAATTTCTTTTTTTTTTTTTTAAGATTTTTTTTATTTATTTATTTGAGACAGAGAGAATGAGAGAGAGAGAGCACATGAGAGGGGGGAGGGTCAGAGGGAGAAGCAGGCTCCCTGCCGAGCAGGGAGCCCGATGCGGGACTCGATCCAGGGACTCCAGGATCATGACCTGAGCTGAAGGCAGTCGCTTAACCAACTGAGCCACCCAGGTGCCCAGTTCCATCTAATTTCTGAACAAAGTAGGTGCTAGGCCCTTTCGGGTTACAAGTATAGAGGTACCCAGATTACATCCGTCAGTGGGGATGTATTGTGAGGCTCTTCAAGGAAGCAAGGGACCCTGGAAGCTACCCCTGCAGCTACATCACTGTTGCAGAAACAGGACATTGTTCAGGCGACATCTGAGCTTCTGATAGTCAGACAACAGCTCTGGTAACTTTCAGCAGTTCTGGGGAGGATGGTTGCATAGCAGGTCCTTGTCTGAGGTCCTGCCTTTCTAAAGCCCACAATTGCGGTGACTCTACCACTGGGCCTACGCCTATGGCTCCATGTACCCTTGGCCAACCCACTTTGAGGGTCTTCATTTCAAACTGCCATGAGGGATGAGCTAATTGATGGGCCATGTACCACGTGGCACAGGCTCCCCGTGGGCTAAACTCTGTTGGTAATGAAATCCTGGAAGGATTTGGTAGTTTTGTTAGGTACACCAGGGCTAACCGGATGGGAACCAGGAACCCTGTAGTCTAAGTTCAAGCTCAACAGGCTGGGACTCCGGTGTTAGCAACATTCAGGAGGGAGGGAGTGCATGCAGACTCCTCTCTGTTTTCTCCAGTAAATTGGCTACCTTGAATCTTCAGATTTTAAGGCAATAAATTGTGCCAATTAGCTCTATAAATAAGTCCCACCAGACAGGATTTTTTTTTTTTTAATGGCAGAACCATCATGGTTTAGTAGGAAGAGTGAGGAAAAGGAAGAGGTTTCTATTCACTTGTTTAAGGGAAGGAGTCAGAAACTGGTTTCCATCCCACACGTGGCTAACACTTTTTGTCCTGGAGTGAGTTTGTAACCAATGTGGGCCTTGATTTCTAAAGCATCAGAGTGAATAACCTAAATTAAATTTAAAAAGAACCATTCTTTGTGTTTTGATGCATTTCAGAAATATATTGTTTTTAAGGCTAAGTTTATTGGCTTCAGGTGGATTTAGGTATTATTTATATGTGTAAATATATGTAATATTTATATAATGCAATAGTATATATAAATAATACATATATGTATTTTTTCAAGTGGGCAAAGCTGGAAAACAGAAGAGTAAGGCCTTACCAGTGGTAACTCTAAAAACCAGTATTATTTTTCTTTGCTACACATGTGAACAAGAACCATGATGTAATCAATTAGCAATTGTGTGTTATAAATTCATGTGCCTAGTAGAGATCATATTCACATTGAATAACTTATTACTGAAATGGATATGGTCAGTATTTCTCTTTTATCATGAAATATGAAGTGCACATAATATCTAAGAATATTAGATTTTAAAGAAACAGTCTAGAGTTTAGTTTCTGGCAATATGGCAAAATAAGTATCCTGAAAGACCTTTCCACTTCAAAATACTTAAAAGGATTGAGTAAATGTATAGTTTATAATGCATAGCTGATCTGGCAAGAAAGTAATGGAAACTCTGAGAGGCCAAATTTGGGAGCACAGATCCTAAGAGATATGTGAACGTCACAGCTGCTCTAAGATAATTGCCAATCTTGCTTTGGTTCTAACAGCAAACCTTAGTCTGTGCAAGATGGGGGATCAAATTGGAGACCCCCAATTGAAGCTAGTATTCAGAGGGTGACATTGTTGGTGAAAGGAGTAGTAGGAAAAAATCTAGTCTGTATATGGGGGCTTGTCTGTCTTGGCCTTGGTTCTGGGTGGTGGGGAGAAGGAGTTTCTCTGAGAATTTATAACCACAAACCAGCTCTCTAAGAGTTTTGGAACCCAAATTCATATTACTGTGTGGTCTTATAAACTCTAATCCAAGAATTCAAATCGGTCCCTTGGTTAGTAATGTCTGCAGTGCCTGTCAGCAGGAAGATAGACATTGTCTCCAGAATAATGTACCTTAAATCAGAGGCTCACAGGATTCCCACAGACAGAGTTCAGTGAACATCTGCTCACAACTAAAAATCCCCAAACACGTCAGAGACAAGGTTTTATGACCATAGTAAACTGGAAGTCGGATCTGAAGATATTATTTAGCATGGAATTCAGGAGATAAAGAGATGGGAAATGTGAAAAAGTAGTTAAGAAATATGAATGATACAGAGAGGATGCCTAACATATATCTCATTAGAGGTTTGAAAGATTTAGAGAGAATAGGGAGGAAGAATTTATGAAGATACAAGAAGCGAGACTTCATTTCAGTTGAAGACACGGATCCTCATATTCTGGAAGAACAAAGTGTCCTAAGCAGGGTAAATAAAAAGAATATCTGTATCTACATGCATCACAGGGATACTACAAAACACCAAGGGACATAAGAAAAGTCTTAAAAGTAGAGAGAGAAAAGACAGACTACCTATAAAAGAATTACAAATTGACAACAAACTTTTCAACAGCTAGTGGAATTCAGAATATGGTGGAAAATTATCTGCGAAGTACAAAGAGCCAAACATAACATAATTATCTGATTTGAGGCAGCTTTAATAGATAAGTCCTCTCTGTTCTGTAAGCACAATTTTGGACAGTAATTTTACAGGAATTCTACATATATCACATAGTCTATTCTAAAAGTTTTTTTTTTTTTTTTGATGTAAGTGTAGTAGGTAGAACAATGACTCGCCCAAAGATGTGCATGCCCTAATCCCCGGGACCTGGGAATATGTTACCTTACATGGCAATGGAGACCAGATATGATTAAGTTGAGAATATGAATATGGGAGATTATCCAGATTGGCTCCATGTAATTACAAGGGTCCTTATCAGGGGGAGAGAATGAGGAGAGCCAAAGAAGGAGGTGTGATGGAGATTGCAGAGGTTGGAGTGATGAACTTGCAGGCTATGAAACGGAAGAGGACCGTGAAGCCAAGGAAAATGGTGAGGGGGGAGCTGTAGGCGCTAGAAGAGGCAATGAGCAGGTTTGCCTCTAGAGCCTCCAGAGGGAATGCAGCCTTGCTGATACTTTGATGTCAGTCTACGTGAGATTTCCGACCCCTGGAGCTGTAAGAGAATAAATTTGTATTGTTTAATCCACTGAGTTTGTGGTAATTTGTTATAAAAGCAACAAGAAACATACAACAGCTTTATTGAGAGATATATAGCATATATTTGGCAAAGTATACAGTAAATGGTTTTTAGTACATTTACAGAGTTATATAACTCCAAAAATTTTCAAAAAATGGATCCAAAACATGAAATGAAAATTAAATGATCTTTGGATTGAGTGGTGCCCTCCTCGCTGTGGTTATTTGAGTGAAGAACTCGGACTGTGTTCAGGGAGGTTGGGGGTCGCTGCTGGTGCACAATCCCAGGATCCTCTAGGACAAGTAAACGTTCACTCTTCCTTCTTATCTTGGTAGGGCAACATTTTCTGGTAACTCTTTTTACTGTATTTCCCTCGATGGTGTTTAAAATATCTATTTTCTGCCATTTAAGTCAGTTCTTTCTTGATTTTAGGTTTTCAAATTTACAGTCAATTTCTAATCTGTTGCTAAGATACCACACAATACTCTAGACAACTAATACGAACTTCTTGATGAACTGGCTAAGAAACACACGTTGTTTTGTATATTTTCAGTAACTTTATAAACCTCTACTTCAAGGAATGTGTTATATGTAAAAATATTTTTCAAATGCTTGCTCACTGGGGGTAGTGGTCAGGGGTATTCAGTTCCCAACATTGAGTTGTTCCAAGGAGGAACTTATGCATGTGTATCCTTAGGATCCTCTAAAATAAGGTAGCCATTTTCTGGCTTGATTTTAAGGTAGGTTTTTTTTTTTTTTTTTTTTAAAGTTAATATATTACAGATCTTCCAAATTATCTACATGACAGCAATCTCAGATTTCTCCCTCTCCTTTAAAAAAATTTGGGTTCAGATCCCATGTGTGATGATGACCTACAATAGTGTCTTTATGTTTGTTGACTCAGAAGCAGGAAAGACTTTGAATCTGCGTGATCATTTGTTGACTCGTTATCTTTGCCGTGGAGCTTCTTTTTGTTAGGTATAATAATGTTTGCATTTCAGCATATTTTTGTATTTTTTTTTTTTGCAGTAGCAGTAGCAAGAAAGTTTCTGTTCCTCAATTTGTAGCTAAAACAAAATACAAGATACATAGTTTTAAGAAAGAGAAAAAACGAAAAACAACAAAAGCACAGCCCCTAACATCTGGAGCTGGCCCAGCACTCATGGCTGGGCCATGGCATTCTCCTGTTGGACATAAGCAGCCTCAAGAACACCCACATCAGACAGGGTCACTCTTAGACCATGACAGAATGAGACAAAGCAAGACCATGTTTTAAATTTGTCTAAGCATAGACAAAAATGAGATCACTGTGTAACCCACAAATACTGAGCAGCCTTCTCTTGGCTAAAATGAATGACTGCTACTTCTTTGCTCATGACAGCTTTATCTTCAGTCTAGTCTGTCCTCCAAATATTTATGTTTATTGAGCTACTCAGTGTTCAAATTGCCTTCCCTTTCTACAGCATCCAATCCAGTGAAATCAGACCCTCAGATCCTCTTCCAAATCACCCAACCAAATCTCAAATCCTGCTACAGGTTCTCCCTGACACTTTCTTACTAACACCCCACACTTCCCCCTGCTGTGCATTCTCCCTCAATGCAGTGAGTAACAAACCTGACTTGTCCTATTGTAGGTGTGTTCCTGGTAGTCTTCGGCTGAAGATGTCGACACCCTAAAGATGAAAACCATGAACATGAAATGCTGTAAAAAATATTTGACTCACTGGCAGAAATCTACAGAATTTTTTGGAAAGCATAAATGTTGCTCCTTAGGCAACTGTGTGTGTGTGTGTGTGTGTGTGTGTTTGTATATGTTGTATGTGTTTATATTTATTTAATATGTCCTGAATTATAAGCAGGACTGACTACATAATTTGTGAGGCCAAGTGCAAATGAAAACGTGGGGCCCTTTGCTCCATATTCATTAAGCATTTTGAGACCGTGACAGCAGAGCAGTAAACCCAGCGAGGGCCCTTCTTAGCATGGGTCTCTGCACGGGTGACGCCCCATGAAGGCCCTGGTCCTGACTATGAGATTCCTTCTTTCAATCCTGTTCCCCAGGGATTGACAGAAGTGGGTGAAGAACTACTGCTTTCCAATCTTACCTCCTATTGGCCTTGCCTCATCTCTTCAAAAACCAAAAAGAAAAAAATTTAATTGTGGTAAAATACACACGACATCAAATTTACTACCTTAATAATGTTTAAGCATACAGTTTAGTGACGTCAAGTGCATTCTCACTGTCATACAACCATCTATCCCCAAAAGGTCATCTTGTAAAACTGAAACTCTGTACCCATTAAACCACAGGTACCCTCCTCCAGCCCTGGCAGCCCCCATTCCACTTTCTGTCTCTATGAATTTGACTATTCTAGGTACCTCATATATGTGGAATCATACAGTATTTGTCTCTTTGTGACTGGCTGATTTCATTTGGTGTCCTATCCTCAAGGTTCATCCATGCTGCAGCATGTGACAGAATTTCCTCCCTTTTTTAAAAAAAAGATTATTTGAGGGGGCGGGGAGAGAGCTCATGAGCAGGGGGGAAGAACAGAGAGAGGGAGGAGCAGACTCCCTGCTGAGCAGAGAGCCCCTGATGCAGGGCTCTATCTGAGGACCCCGAGATCCTGACCTGAGCCCAAGGCAGACACTTAACCAACTGAACCATCCAGGCGCCCCAATTTCCTGCCTTTTAAAGGCTGAATTCCATTCTATCGAATTCCATTGTATGTATGTGCCACATTTGTTTTCATCCATGTATGGACTTTTGGGTTGTTTCCATCTTTTGGCTGTTGTGAACAATGCTGCTATGAACATGAATACACAAATATCTGTTTGAGTATCTGCTTTCATTTTGGGGGGTGGGTATTAACAGAATTGGAATTGCTGGATCATGGTAGGTAGTTCTCTTTTTGACTTTTTGAGAAACCATTGAACTGTTTGCCACAGTGACTTCCCCGTTTACATTTCCACCAATACTGTACATCCTCACTAACTCTTGGTTTACTTTCTATTTTTTTCATCCTGATGGGTGTGAAGTGGTAGGTATATCATTGTGGTTTTGATTTGCATTTCCCTAGGGATTCGTGTTTACCTTTGTTTTTAAGTTTGCTTTCAGGTACTCACAGGGTCACTCTTCTTTCTAGAAAAGAGATGAAGTTTCTGGAGCAGTCAGGTTCTCTGAAAGGCTCCCTGAGTGCTGAAGAGCAGGGGTCACTCATCAGTGGTTGTTTGACTATTCAAGCAGCGGCAGAGGGCGCCATGCACATTCAGGTGAGTTGATACTGCGCTTAGTCTCCAAGGGCTTGAAGAGCTTGTCTTCCAACCTCCTTGGAAGAGCGGGGGAGATAAAAGGCAGTTGCAAGGTGTGGGCATCTTGTACCCTGAAGGTCAGGATTATGTTTTATGTGATAAGAAGCACTGTTTCAAAACATCTCCTATATGGGCTCTCATCAAACTACTGTGATTGATTAAATACTGTCTTTCAGAGGTGTTAGAATTTTGAACAGAAGTAGGGTTTTCTGGACAGCTAACACTTTTATTTTTCTATTGAATGAGAGATTATATTTTTGTTCTCATATATAATTGAGTAAAAACTTAAAAGAAATCATCTGAAATAAACCCTTTCATTTCTTGTAACATTTGCATTTAACTTTTCCAAGAACTGTACTTAAAAGAAGAACTCCTCAGGCACTGTTTGCACAGCAGAGAAAGCTGCAGGCAGGCTCTTCGGGGGCTGCGCCCGCAGCATGGTGCCTGCCGGGTCAGGACCTGTCCCTCCTGGAGCTCCTTTGTTTATAGACAGCTCCTGCCCATATTTAAGAACCCAGATGTATAAATTTGTCTTTTTAAAAATGTTACACTTACTGCCATAAGATTTAAGTGGATTTACCTAAAACTGAAAGAAACATCACTCCTGATACCCCTCCTTGATATCATGTGTTGTGAGGCTTGCGCGTTTCTGTTGACTCAGTGTTGCACATTTCATGTTGTTTTTGTGATGACATTCTAGCTGAGAATTTGGGAGCAAACCAAAAAGACTGAGTGTGTTTTATGGTCAGCTGCTGCTCTGAGATTGAGGTCAAATACAGTTAATTGAGGTTCTCTGTCTTTGTAGCTCTGAAATTTTTCTAGTTCATTTAACAAACATGTGTCAAACAGAAAATAAGAAGAGGACTGGATACATAAGATAGGTCAATTCCATATCTCTTTTGAGTATTTTTGTCTCTGTCTCTCATTTGGTGAAGATTGTATAAAACTGGGGAGTCTTACAAGGGATCAGAGGGCTCCTCTCGGGAGCTTTCCAGTGCCATCTCTTTCCACCTTTGCACTGCTGCTGACAGCTGTCGGGGGGGGGGCCTCGCTTCTGAGGAGCACAGAAGCTTTCCAGCCTTGCCAGTGTGAGCTCAGCAGAGAAGGTTCTTCACATGCATTTTGTTTCTAAGGAAAGTGTATGCTTCTATGCTGATCCTGCTGGAGGAGGAAAAACAATTTGGATTTTGTGGCTCCTGACATTAGCAAGGACCTGTGGGAGCTTCCTGCCGTGGAGGTGGTGGTTGAGGGCATAGACTTTAGTCAAGTGGACTTTGCACTGAGCAGCTGTGTGCCCTTGTGACTTTTAAGCCCCACTTCCTCATCTGGATAATGGGCATAATACCCAGTGCACTGGTGGTTGTGAAGAGAACCATCCATGCTAACATCTAAGGTCACCCTCATCGAAGGCAAACCTCCATTTTTCCAACAAGAAGATTAAAAAAAAATTCTTTTTGGGGTGAATTTGTTATATAATATTTACATGATACATAATAAAATATTATAATTACATATATGATGTGATCTGAAATAGGAATATGTAACACATTAGTGAAACATTTTTACATTCCCATTTCACAAAACACTTCTTTTTTAAAAAAATTTAAAGATTTTATTTCTATGTTTGAGAGAGAGAAAGTGAGAGAGAGAGCATGAGAAGGGGAGGGGCAGAGGGAGAGGGACAAGCAGACTCCCTGCTGGGCGCAGAGCCAGATGAGGCCATGCGACCGCCAGGACATGGGGCTCGACGCGGGGCTCGATCCAGGACCCTGACATCGTTACCTGAGCCAAAGTCAGATGCTTAACCAACTGAGCCACCCAGGTGCCCCAAAACACTTCTGTTCAAACTCTTAACAGTCGTCTCTGACTCTGGTGTCTTTATCTTCAATAGAGAGCTATTTTTGAGTCTCCTTTCTAGGCAGAGTTTTCAGAGCACATCATTGTTGCTTTCCTGAGATGATGTTGTGCAGAGCTTTTTTAACCCACATATGACATGGCATTAGAAGTTTTATCTCCAGCCTCAGCTACTAATTCTCAAACGTTCAGGTGTTTTTTTCTCTCTGTGGTGCTATACTTGTGGTTCCTCAACATAACTGGCTATGTTAGTTTTTTTGTTTTAAAATTATCTTTATAAAATTTATTTCCAAATTTCCCAGCACTAGCAATTGTGAAATCATGCCGTAGGAATAATTCAAATGTCTGTGTTAAATTTCTTTGTCTCCTGGTCCCATTTGAAAAAATAGATTTTATCAGATGATTTCTATGCTAGCGTGATTGAATTAGTTCAGAAGAATGTGTCTTCCCCAAACAGTATATTATTT
Source organism: Neomonachus schauinslandi (assembly GCF_002201575.2). Taxonomy (NCBI): domain Eukaryota; kingdom Metazoa; phylum Chordata; class Mammalia; order Carnivora; family Phocidae; genus Neomonachus; species Neomonachus schauinslandi. Next base: position 79,296,980 of record NC_058405.1, read on the forward strand.
TTCAAAAAAGATACCTTCATAATAGAACTTTATAATGACTTGAATATAAGGCAAATCTTTTATGGGATAATTTTTGAGGAATATTCTAAGTTATAATGCATGTAAAATGCTTAGCCACAGCACTTGGCACATAGAAAATGCTTAAAAAATTGATAAAATAAGTAATTTTATAATGTGACCATTTGTATACAATTTTGATAATAAATGATTTGGGGCAATATATGTTGTTCTATGCAAAGTATTGAAAATTGCTCCTTAAGGTCTGTCTTTATTTTATAGATTGAATGTATTTACATGACATTTACATGTTGAGCAGCATCTATTATGTAGAACAACACTGAGTCAGGCAGTGTAGGGAGAGGAATATAGAAAAGACGATGCAAACTCCACTAGGTTTTATTTCCTGTAAGAGATTATGTTGTTCAGAAATTACTTGTACCTCTAGTCCCACAAAGAGTAATGGAGAGGGGCACAGATCTGAGCCGGAGGCTTTGGGAAGGTTTGACGACAGTAGGATTTGAGCCTGCTTTGGCCTTTGACAAGTAGATTTTGGTGGATGAGGTGGGGACAATGTCTCAGAAAGAGACGAACAGAGGATGAGAGGTGCCTGTGAGTATGTTTGAGGCAAGCAGAGTAGAATGGTGAGGCTGAGTCACAGGGCAGTTGGACAGGTGGGAAAAGGCTGGAAGTAGCAGCTAAGTGGGGAATGCTTGGAATGCCAAACTGAAAACTTACCTAGATGAAATGAGTTAACCTTTGTAAAATGATTGGAGTAATGCATGGCACATAAGAGCCCTATTTAAGTGTTCTCTTAAAGAAATAAAGAGTTTGGGTTTCATTCTATATCCTGATTAGAATCCTCCAAGGAAGGTGTTCAATAGGATAGTGAAACTAATCAGAAGGAAAAACGGGTAAGAGAAAAAAACAAATTGAGATTTCATTTTTGTCCATTGCTTTGACTGATTTTCTCGGGCATGTTTACACATTTCTTTATATGACATAGGGCAAATTTGATTTTCCAAATTTTGCAACTAATGCATATCGATTTCACCTTACGTTTATCAAACAAACAAGTATATAGACACCCCCAAATCAAAACCTGCCTAACAATATGTCATGTGTTTGTTAAATTACGTTAGGTTTCTAACAACCTAAGGACGTTAAAATTATATTTTGAAGAGTAAAGAGTGAAGAAAATTTAGGAAAATCCTGTATAGTTCCATTATTCCAAAAATGTCTTAACATCTTGGTATATTTGTATTTCTTTCCATTTCTCCTATTTATATCCTGTCTTTCTCTAACATACTTGACGTTATACTGTAAATAGAATTTTGTATCATGATTTTTGTTTAAAACTTAGAGCATTTCTTGCTGTGTGATTTGCCCAAGATTCTATCAGAAGTATAATTTTTGGACTTAAAGTAATTGTTATGTTTATCATGTGATATCTAACCTGAAAGAACCTTCCATCTAAGAATGACATTAAAGCTGAAGTTCCAAAATGCCATCTGTCAGGCGTCTACTCTGCCAGGCCTCATGACCCATAGACTTCTTGCTAACTATACCTTTATCAGCTCTTACAATTCTCTTTTCCAGTTTATAAAAGGAAACATTCACAATGTAGAAAAATTAATCTGGGCTTTTTGGAGACATTTTTCTTACAAAAAGAAAATTAACATTACTTTTGGGCATTGTTCAAAAGCAGGGGGCAGAGTTTGTGAATTAAAAAATAAGCAAAACTACGTTGCTTGCCACACAGTTGTTCAACTACAAAAGTCCCACTGTAGGATTTAATGAGTCCCCAAGGATCAAAGCCCCAGAAATGTGAGTGTAACTCTCTGTGGTAGATTTGTCTTCTACCCAAACCCCAGAGGGCGGGAGCATGGATCAGAAAGTTCCTTAATTGTCTGCTGAAATGTGGGAGCATACAAGAATGAAACCTGAATTTCTAGAACTTAGCACAATTTGGTAATCAAATCTTGCCTAGCAAGAAAATCGACTATGCTGGAAAAATAAGTTTATTCTGAAAAGCCTATCTAAAGCTTTGACTGACTCTGAAAGAGCATTAAGACTCATTAGCTGTGATACAGAGCCTTTATCTGATCTCTGGAATTTAAGACTTGAGATTGAAGTAGCTGGTAGGACCCATGGGAATGGCTTATAGAATTAGGGAGTTTAAATGACTTTCCTTATACAAAATCAAGGACAACTGCTGAAATCTGGAAGTAAAAATTATATCATCTGTGTGGATAAGGAGAATTTACATCTGAACTTTACCTTTAAAATTTAGAGGATGCTAGTCATTTTGATGAGGACTGTCAGTGATTATAGGACGCAGTATTCATAAACACTAACACCACTTTTAAATTTATGTTTTCTTAAAGGATGGGAGCTTGTTGGACTTTTGGTCTTGATTCACTGAGGCTCAGAATAATCCTTTCAGTAAGAATGAGGGTGTGGGTGTGGGGTGCTCGTGTAGTGAAGGGCACATGGGGCAGCCAACACTGAGAACATATAGGAGTGTACATGGAAATTTGAATTTCATTTTTCCTGTTCCATGTACTTTTTTTAAAGAGAAATTTGTAAAATCAGGTTTATTGAGGTACAGTTTACATATAATAAAATTCACTAGTTTTAGTGATCAGTTCTATGTGTTTTGACAAGTGCATGTAATGATGCACCATCTGCTATCACATTCAAACTTGAGAACGTTTCCATTACTGCACAGAATGCCCTCCTTCTCCTTGTGGTCAGTCTCTTCTCCCCTTCCCTAGGCCCAAGCAAACAGGCATCTGTTTTTTTTGTCCCTGCAGTTTTGCCTTTTCCATAATATTCCAAATATTTCCCGATTTCCCTTATGACCTCCACTTTCACTCATGGATTAAGGAAAAGTGGGTTGTTTAGCATACAAATCTGGGGAGTTTTCCAGATACCTTTCTGTTATTAATTTCTAGTCTAATTCCATTATGATCCCAAAACATACTTTACAAGATTTCAATTCTCTTTATTTATTGAGGTGTGTTTTATGACCCAGCGTATGGTCTCTTTTGGTGAATATTCCATGTGAGGTAGAAAAAAATGTGTAAGAGGGTTCCCATTTCATGACATCCTTGCCAATACCTGTTGTTTCTTGTGTTGTTGATTTTAGCCATTCTGACAGATGTGAGGTGATATCTTATAGTTTTGATTTGTATTTCTCTGATGACCAGTGATATTGGCATCTTTTCATGTGTCTGTTGATCATTTGGATGTCTTCTTTGGAAAAATGTCTATTCATATCTTCTGCCCATTTCTTAACTGGATTTTTTGTTTTTTGGGTATTGAGTTTTCTAAGTTCTTTATAGATTTTGTATACTAACCCTCTATCACATATGTCATTTGCAAATATCTTCTCCCATTCTTAGGTTGCTTTTAGTTTTGCTGATTGTTTCCTTTGCTGTGCAGAAACTTTTTATTTTGGGCACCTGGGTGGCTCAGTTGGTTAAGCGAGGCTCAGGTCATGATCCTGGAGTCCCGGGATCGAGTCCCACATCTGGCTCCCTGCTCAGCGGGGAGTCTGCTTCTCCCTCTGACCCTCTTCCCTCTCGTGCTCTTTGTCTCTCATTCTTTCTTTCTCAAATAAATAAATAAAATCTTAAAAAAAACTTTTTATTTTGATGTAGTCCCCAAAATATATTTTTGCTTTTGTTTCCTTGTTTCAGGAGACATATCTAGAAAAAAGTTGCTGTGGCCAATGTCAGAGAAATCACTGCCTGTGCTTTCTTCAAGGACTTCTTTGGTCTCAGGTCTTACATTTAGGTCTTTAATCCATTTTGAGTTTATGTGTGCGAAAGATAATGGTCCAGTTTCATTCTTTTGCATGTGGCTGTCCAGTTTTCCCAACACCGTTTATTGAAGAGACAGTCTTTTTCCAATTGGATATTTTTTCCTGCTTTGTTGAAGATTAATTGGCCATATAATCATGGATTCATTTCTGCATTTTCTATTCTGTTCCATTGATCTATGTGTCTGTTTTTGTGCCAGTACCATACTGTTTTGATTACTACAGCTCTGTAATATGACTTGAATTCCAGAATTGTGATGCCTCCGGGTTTGCTTTTCTTTTTCAAGATTGCTTTGGCTATTAGGGGTCTTTTGTGGTTCCATACAAATTTTAGGATTGTTTGTTCTAGTTCTGTGAAAAATGCAGTTGGTATTTTGATAGGGATTGCATTAAATGTATAGATTGCTTTGGGTAGTATAGACATTTTAACAATGTTTGTTTTTCCAATCCATGAGCACAGAATGTCTTTCCATTTCTTTGTGCCGTCTTCAGTTTCTGTCATCAGTGTTATATAGTTTTCACAGTACCTTTCACCTCTTTAGTTAGGTTCATTCCTAGGTATCTTACTATTTTTGATGCAGTTGTGAGTGGGATTGATTCCTTAATTTCTCTTTCTGCTGCTTCATTATTGATGTATAGAAACACAACAGATACCTTTTATTGATTGTGTGTCCTGTGACTTTACTGAATTCATTCATCAGTTCTAACAAGTTTTTGGTGGTCTTTGGTTTTTCTTTTTTTTTTTTTTTAAGATTTTATTTATTTATTTGACAGAGAGAGACACAGGAAGAGAGAGGGAACACGAGCAGGGGGAGTGGGAGAGGGAGAAGCAGGCCTCCCGTGGAGCAGGGAGCCTGATGTGGGGCTCCATCCCAGAACCCTGGGATCACGACCCGAGCCGAAGGCAGATGCTTAACGACTGAGCCACCCAGGCGCCCCTGGGTTTTCTATATAGAGTGTCATCTGCAAATAGTGAAAGTTTTACTTCTGCCTTGCTGATTTGCATGCCTTTTATTTCTTTTTGTTGTCTGATGGCTGTGGCTAGGACTTCCAGTACTACATTGAATTAAAGTAGTGAGAGTGGACATCCCTGTCTTGTTCCTCACCATAGATAAAAGGCTCTCAGCTTTTCTCCATTTAGGATGTTGTTAGTTGTGGGTTTTTCCTATGTGGCCTTTATTATGTCGAGATATGTTCCCTCTAAATCTGCTTTGTTGAGGATTTTTATCATGAATGGATGTTGTACTTTGTCAAATGCTTTTTCTGCATCTTTTGAAATGATCATATGGTTCTTATCCTTTCTCTTATTAATGTGATATACCGTGTTGGTTGGCTTGCATATATTGAGCCACCATTGCAACCCAGGAATAAATCCCACTTGATTGTGGTGAATGATTTTTTTTTTAAATAGACATGGAGCCCAACACAGGGCCTGAACTCATGATCCTGAGATTAAGACCTGAGCTGAGATCAAGAGTGAATGCGCAGCCTGCTGAGCCACCCAGGAGCCCCATGAATGATTTTTTTTCATGTATTGTTGGATTCGGTTTGCTGGTATTTTGTTGAGGATTTTTGCATCTATGTTCCTCAGAGATACTGGCTTGTAGTTCTCTTTTTTAGTGGTGTCTTTATCTGGTTTTGGTATCAGGGTAATGCTGGCTTCACAGAACAAGTTTGGAAATTTTCTTCCTTTTCTTTTTTTGGACTAGAGAAGAATAGGTGTTAACTGTTCTATAAATGTTGGGTAGAATTTGCCTGTGAAGCCATCTGATCCTGGAGTTTTGTTTGTCGGGAGTTTTTTGATTACTGACTCAATTTCTTTGCTGGTTGTTCAAATTTTCTATTTTTTCTTGTTTCAGTTTTGGTGATTTATATGTTTCTAGGAATTTATCCATTTCTAATAGATTGTCCAATTTGTTGGCATATAGTTTTTCATAATAATCTCTTATAATTGTTTGTATTTCTGTGGTGTTGGTTGTTATTTCTCCTCTTTCATTTGTGATTTTATTTATTTGGGTCCTTTCTTTTTTCTTTTTGATAAGCCTGGCTAGAGGTTTATCAATTACATTAATTTTTTTCAAAGAACCACCTCCTGGTTTCATTGATATGTTCTATTGATTTTTTAGTTTCTATATCATTTATGTCTGCTCTGATCTTTATTATTTCCTTCCTTCTGCTGGGTTTAGGCTTTGTTGTTCTTTTTCTAGCTCCTTTAGGTGTAAGGTTAGGTTGTTTGAAATTTTTCTTGTTTCTTGAGGTAGGCCTGTGTTGCTATATACTTTTGTCTTGGAACCACTCTTGCTGCATCCCAAAGGTCTTGGATCCTTTTGTTTTCATTTTCATTTGTTTCCATGTACTTTTTTACTTCTCCTTTTATTTCCTGATTGGCCCATTCATTGTTTAGTAGAATGTTATTTAACCTTTATGTATTTGTGGTCTTTCCAGATTTTTTCTTGTGGTTGATTTCTTGTTTCATAGTGTTGTGGTCAGAAAAGGTACATGGAGTGACTTCAGTCTTCTCGAATTGGTTGAGGCCTGTTTTGTGGCCTAATATGTGATCTGTTCTGGAGAATATTCCATGTGCTCTTGAAAAGAATGTATATTCTAATGTTTCAAGATGGAATGTTCTGAGTATATCTGTTAAATCTGACTGTTTCAGTGTGCCATTCAAAGCCCTTGTTTCCTTGTTGATCTTCTGCTTAGATGATCTGTCCATTGCTATGAGTGGGGTGTCACAGTTCCCTATTACTATTGTAAATATAGATTAGTTCTTTTATGTTTGTTATTTACTGTTTTATGTATTTGGGTGCTCCCATGTTGGGTGCAAAATATTTACAATTGTTATATCTTCTTGTTGGATTGTCCCCTTTATTATTATATAGTGACTTTCCTTGTCTCTTGTTACAGTGTTTTAAAATCTAGTTTGTCTGGTATAAGTATTGCTACTCTGGTTTTCTTTTGACATCCATTTGCATGATAAATATTTCTTTGCTCACTTTCAATCTGCAGGTGTCTTTAAGTCTAAAATGAGTCTCTTGTAAGCAGCATATAGATGGGTCTTGTTTTATTTATTTATTTTTTTAATCCATTCTGATACCCTGTGTCTTTTCATTGGAGTGTTTAGTCCATTTACATTCCGAATAATAATAATAATTATTTTTTAAAGGGAACTTTTTTTTTTAAAAGATTTTATTTATTTATTTGACAGAGAGAGACACAGCAAGAGAGGGAACCACAAGCAGGGGGAGTGGGAGAGGGAGAAACAGGCCTCCCGCTGAGCCGGGAGCCCGACGTGGGGCTCGATCCCAGGACCCTGTGATCATGACCTGAGCCGAAGGCAGATGCTTAATGACTGAGCCACCCAGGTGCCCCCATTCAGAATAATTATTGACAGATATGTATTTATTGCCATTTTATTACTTGTTTTGTGGTTGCTTCTGAAGATTTTCTCTGATCCTTTCTTATCTTTCTCTGTTTCATGGCTTGTGGTTTTCTTTAGTAATATATTTGGATTTCTTTCTCTTTGCATATTTATTAGTAGTTTTTGATTTGTGATTACCATTAGGTTTGTATGTAACGTCTTCTGCATATAGCAGTCTATATTAAGTTGATGGTCGTTTAAGTTTGAAACCATTCTTTATTCCTGCCCTCCCCATGTTTTAGGTATATGTTATTATATTTTAAGTCCTTTTATTTTGTGAGTTCCTTGACTGATTTCTTATGGAAATATTCATTTTTACTGCTTTTGTGTTTCCTATCTTTATACTGTCACTTTTGGTCTTTCTTTTCTACTCTGAGTCCCCTTTAGTATTTCTTTCAGGGCTGGTTTAGTGGTCATGAACTCCTTTAATTTTTTTTTTTAAAGATTTTATTTATTTATTTGACAGAGAGATAGAGAGAGCACAGATAGGCAGAGTGGCAGGCAGAGGGAGAAGCAGGCTCTCCGCCGAGCAGAGAGCCCGATGCGGGGCTCGATCCCAGGGCCCTGGGTCATGACCTGAGCCGAAGGCAGACGCCTAACCGACTGAGCCATTCAGGCGCCCTGAACTCCTTTAATTTTTGTTTGTCTGTGAAACTCTATTTATCCTTCTATTTTGAATGTTAGCCTAGCTGGATAGAGTTCTTGGCTGCAGATTTTTCCCGCTCAGCACTCTGAATATATCATGCTAGTCCTTTCTGGCTTGGAGAGTCTCTGAAAAATCTGCTTATGGGTTTTCCCTTATAAATAACTGTCTTATTTTGTCTTTCTGCTTTTGAGAATTTTTTCCTTATCACTATATTTTGTCAGTTTAATTATAATATGTCTTGGTGTGGATCCGCTTTTGTTGATTTTGTTGAGGTTTTTCTGTGCCTCCTGGATCTGGGTATCTGCTTCCTTTCCTAGATTAGGGACACTTTCAGCTATTATTTCTTCATATAAAATTTCTGTCCTCTTTTCTCTCTCTTCTTCTGGGACTCCTATAATATGAATATTACTACGTTTGATGGAGTCACTGAGTTCCCTAAGTCTGTTCTCATTTTGCATAATTCTTCTTTCTTTTGTTCAGCTTCACTGCTGTCCATTACTTTGTCTTCTAGGTCATTAATTCATTTCTCTGCTTCTTCCAGCCTGCTGTTCATTGCATCAAGCATGTTTCCAATCTCATTTATTGCACTCTTCATTTCTGAATGATTATTTTTTAATTCTTTTATCTCTGTGATAAGGGTCTCACTGTTGTCTTCCATTTTTTTCTCAAGCCCAGTGAGTATCCTTATGATCAGTGCTTTAAATTCTCCATCGGACATATTACTTATATCTGTTTTGCTTAGATCTCTGGCTGTGGCCTTATCTTGTTTTTTCATTTAGGATACATTCCTCTGTCTTCTCATTTTGTCTAAGTCTCTGCCTGCTTCTATACATTGGAAAAGACAGTCATGTCTCCTACTCCTGAAAGTAATGGCCTTATAAAGAAGAGGTCGTGTAGTGCCCAGGGCCTGCACTTCAGCAAGTATCTGTAGTGTGTGCTGTGTGCACTCTGCTGTTGTGTTCTGACTGCTCTATCCTTCAGGCTAGTCATCTGCAGAGGCTCTCCTTACCTGTCCTGGGCAGTGTTCGGTCCGTGGCCTGAATGTGGCAAGTTTTAACTCGGTGTGTTCTGGTCTGCTTGTGAAATGAGACCTGTCACCACCTCCACCCTACCAAGGCCCTACAAACTCTTGTCAGGAGATGTGGTGTAGGCATGGGTTTGTGCTTCTGGGGAAGGGGCCCACTGTACTGGGACTGAGGCAACGTGACTGAGCAGGGCACTCGCACCAGAGTACAGAGGCGTGGGGCTTGGTATAAGCAGGTTAGGCAGCCAGTGTCCATGCTGCCTGTTTCCTGCAGGTGGCTCTGTGTTTATGCTGAGGGGTGGGGGAGGGAAATGGCACTGGCCAGCTGCTTTGTTCGGGGAGAAGTCTCTCTGTAAATGCTGCCCCTCAGGAGCACGCTCTGAGAAGAACAAATAATCTCCCCACTGTGTGCCCCAGTTGCTCTTCACATCGCTGTTTCCATGCTATATGTCCCTGGGTTGTTTGCCTGCTTCCTCTTCAAGAGCAGCCCCATTACCTCCAGGCTCTCTTGGAGCCCAGCCCTCTGACAATTAGAACTTCAGGCTTTAAGCCCCTCTGGTTGCAAGAACTTATGAAATTCAGCCCCTCTTGCTTTCTAAGCCAATGGCTATGGGGAAATGTTCTCCTTGTGTGTTCCCCTGTGTACTCCTCTCTCTCTCTCTCTCTCTCTCTCCCTTCTCTGTGACATTGGCTCCCTCCCCTCTGCAGCATATGTGATCCATTTCTCCCCTAAACCCCGTCTCCACACATCTGACCTTCTTTGAAGTTTTATTTATTTTTGAGAAAAAGAGAGAGAGAGTGCAAGCATATAAGCAGGAGGGGCAGAAGGAGAAGGAGAGAGAATCTCAAGCAGAGTCAGCACTGAGTGCAGAGCCCAATATGGGCCTGAATCTCACACCCCTGAGATCATGACCTGAGCAGAAATCAAGAGTCAGACACTTAACTGATTGCACTACTCAGGCTCCCCACTTCCAACCTTCTTTGATGTGTCTTCTTCTCTACCTTTAGTTGTGGAGTTTGTTCTACCAGTCTTCGGGTTGATTTCTGGGGTATCTAGGAAGATTTGATAGTTATCTAGTTGTATTTGTGAGATGAGGTGAGCCCAGGGTCCTCCTACTCTGCCATTTTCTTCCCCCCTCCCCTGCATTTGTTCCATTTGTTCCATTTGTTTTTTGTTCTTCTCCCCACCCTTTATTTAGCTGCTTTTTGGATTGACTATTTTTTTTATTATTATTTTTTAAAGATTTTATTTATTTGACAGAGAGAGACACAGTGAGAGAGGGAACACAAGCAAGGAGAGTGGGAGAGGGAGAAGCAGGCTTCCCCGCAGAGCAGGGATCCCAATGTGGGGCTCGATCCCAGGACCCTGGGATCATGACCTGAGCCGAAGGCAGACGCTCACCAACTGAGCCACCCAGGTGCCCCTTGGATTGACTATTTTTTATTATTCCATTTTATTTCCACGATTGGCCCATTATTTATAACTCAAAAATACATTTTGGTGATTACCATTGTGATTTATGATATTCTTTTAAAATTAGCTGTGATTTACCTTCAGGGGTCATGTAAGGACCTTACAACAGTATACTCCCAGTTCCTTCCATCTATGCTGTTGTCATAGATTCTTCTTTGCACATGCCAAAATGCCAACTACAGTGCCACTGCTTTTTCTTTATACATTCAACTAACGTTTAGAGTAATTAAATTAAAACTTGTTTTTACCTGCATTTTCACTATTCAGCATTATTCCTTTTTTGTGTATGTATAAATTCAGATTTCTCCTGGAATCATACACCTTTTGTCTGAAAGACTTCCTTTAAGGTTCCAAGTCTGCTGCTAAATAGTTCTCTCAGTTTTTTTCAGAGAAAGCCTTTATTTTTTCTGCATTTTTAAAATGATTTTTTTTCTTGGTATAGAATTTTGTGTTGACAGTTTTTTCTTTAGTTCTTTAAATATGTCACTCTATAATCTTCTGGCTTGCATAGCTCCTGACACAAAGTCTGCTTTACTCTTATCTTTATTCTTCTGTATGTAATGTGTCTTTTTTTTTTTTTTTAAGATTTTATCTATTTATTTGACAGAGGGACACAAAGTGGGAGCAGGAACACAAGCAGGGGGAGTGGGAGGGAGAGGGAGAAGCATGCTCCCAGGACCCTGGGACCATGACCTGAGCCGAAGGCAGATGCTCAACGACTGAGCCACCCAGGTGCCCCTGTAATGTGTCTTTTTTCTCTGCCTCACGTCAACATTTTTAACATATTTGATTTTTAGCAGTTTAAATATGATGTGTCTAGGAGTGTGTGTGTCTGTGTGTTTGTGTGTGTATCTCTCCTACTTGGTGTTCTGAGCTTCTTGGATATGTGATTTATGTTCATTTTGGAAATATCTTGGTCATTTTCTCTTCAATTTTTTTTGTGCCTCATTCTTCTTTTGGGGTTCCAATTATGTGTACATTAGAGTATTACATATTGTTCCACAGCTTTTAGATGCTCTGTTCTGTTTTTTTTCCCCAGCTTTTCCTCCTGTGTTTTAGTTTGGGTAATTTTTACTGACCTATTTTTCATCTCATTGAATATTTTTTCATCACTATAGAGTCTCCTAATGAGACTGTTTGCATTAGTTATCTATTGTGTAACAAATTACCCCAAAACTGAGTAGCGTAAAACAACCATAAACTTATATTATCTTGGGAGTTCCTTGGCTGAGTGATTCTTGCTTGGAGTTTCTCTTGATGTTTCAGTTAAGACCTTGGCTAGGGTTGATATTATCTAAGACTTGGTAAGGTTGGAGTGTTCGTGTTCAAGATGGATCACTCACGTGGCTGCCAAATTAATTGATAGGAAACTATGGTTCCTTCTCCTATAGAACTCTCTATAGGTATGCTTGAATGTCCTCATGATGTGGCATTTGATTTCCCCAGACAAGTGATCTCTGAGAATACATGGTGAAAGCTGCAATAACTTTAATGATCTAACCTCAGAAGCCACATGTGGTCATTTTTACAGTATCCTGTAGGTACACAGGTCAGGCCTATTCAGTATGGGTGGGAACTTTAATATAAGGGCATGCATACCAGGAAACAGGGGTCACTGGGGGCTGTCTTAGAGGCTGGCTACTATACTGTCAAAGACAGTTTTTATTTTTGTCACTGTCATTTTCATTTCTTGCATTTCTATTAGATTCTCTTATACTTTCCAGCTCTCTGCTGAAAGTCCTCATTTATTCACTTTGCCATTAGAGCATTTAACATATTGAATCATAGTTACTTTAAATTCCCTGATAGTTCTAATATATGGGTTACTTTTTAGTGTAATTCTGTTAATTGCTTTGTCTCTTGACAGAGGATGGTTTCCTTTGACTTTTTGTGTTTCTCCTAATTTTTCACTGAATGTTGACATTGTGTGTAGAAAATGAGAAATTGAGGGGTGCCTGGGTGGCTCAGTCAGTTAAGCATCTGACTCTGATGTCTGCTCAGGTCGTGATCTTAGGGTTGTGAGATTGAGCCCTGCGTCGGGCTCCAAGTTTTGCGGGGAGCCTGCTTGAGATTCATTCTCCCTCTTTCTCTGCCCCTCCCACCACTCGCACACGTGCTCTTTCTCGCTCTCAAAATAAATAAATAAATCTTAAAAAAAAAGAAAAGAAGGGGCACCTGGGTGGCTCAGTCGGTTAAGCGTCTGCCTTCGGCTCAGGTCATGATCCCAGAGTCCTGGGATCGAGCCCCACATCGGGCTCCCTGCTCGGCAGGAAGCCTGCTTCTCCCTCTCCCACTCCCCCTGCTTGTGTTCCCTGTCTCGCTGTCTCTCTCTCTGTCAAATAAATAAATAAAATCTTTAAAAAAAAAAAAAAAAAAAAGAAAAGAAAATGAGAAATTGAGATAAAGCAGTAATTATGCCTGGAAATGGATATACCTTTTTTTCTGCTAAGTTGTTGGTATGGGGAGTTGAGTCAATCTAGTGAAGAATTTAGTTGCAGTTGTATTTTATTATTTCCATGGTTACCTTCAGTGCACCAGCTTCACTTTCCTCTAGCATTATCTCATACTTTGGGGAGGCTGGGTAGCTGGAGAGTGGTTTGCAGTAGTTTGCTCTACTCTTAGCTTTTAGTCTTTCTTCTGCCCCTGCTCCACAGAGGGGATTTCTCATCATGACCTTGCCCCTCCCCCTAGGGAGACTGCTGTTATTTGTTAGTTCAGCTTCATTCTTTTTTTTTTTAAGATTTTTTTTTTTTTATTTATTTATTTGGCAGAGAGAGACACAGCGAGAGAGGGAACACAAGCAGGGTGAGGGGCAGAGGGAGAAGCAGGCTTCCTGCCGAGCAGGGAGCCCGATGCGGGGCTCGATCCCAGGACCCTGGGATCATGACCTGAGCCGAAAGCAGTCGCTTAACCGACTGAGCCACCCAGGCGCCCCAGTTCAGCTTCATTCTTAGGCAGGCTTTGTATTCCTTGACTTCTGTGGTAGAGCTTTCTCAGTGATCCTACCCCTTCTCCCTATGGCAGCCAAATTCTACCTTGTATGTTTGGTGAGTGTTACACAGGAGAGTTTTCTGCTCCTTCCTCAGCAGAACTTCTCAACCATGGTGCTATTAACATTTTTGGCTGGATAATTCTTTGTTGTTGGGGCTGTCTTGTGCATTGTAGGATATTTAGCAGCATCCCTGACCTTTACCCAATAGATGCCAGTAGCATCCTCCTTCCCATTCTGATAACCAGAAATGTCTCTTGACATTCTCAACCCCTGGATGTGGACCAGTGTTCTTTTTTTTTTTTTTAAAGATTTTATTTATGTATTTGACAGAGAGAGACACAGTGAGAGAGGGAACACAAGCAGGGGGAGCGGGAGAGGCAGAAGCAGGCTTCCCGCGGAGCAGGGAGCCCGATGCGGGGCTCGATCCCAGGACCCTGGGATCCCGACCTGAGCTGAAGGCAGACGCTTAACCGACTGAGCCACCCAGGCGCCCCATGGACCACTGTTCTAATGGCATGGGTATAGGATCCTTTACCTAGGGTACTTACTTACTCCTCCTTCAGGGTGGAGACCTTTTTCTTTCTACCAGTTGCCCCCCAATTGCAATGGGTCTTTACTACCCCTCACCCAGTGGCTTAAGGCTTTTGTTCTATTAGGGAATCAGGGCTGTTGGGCTTTGTAGCTTTTCCTGCAGCAGCAGCATCCACTTTCCCTTTCCAGTCCTGCACCACTGAGGAGGGTTCTCTCTGCTCTCCTGCCTTTTCCCAGTCTTTCCTGGGAGCACCTGATGTAGGATCACAGAGAAGAGCCTGTGAGTAGGAATGAACTCTGCTTTGTGTCTGTCTCCTACTGGTTTTTATATCTTAATGCTAGCTCACACTTGGCTTTCAGCAATTTGTTAAACATTTGAGCTGACTTCTTACCTGCTTATATAGTGCCTGCTGAGACTTCCCAGGCTCTGCCACAGGTGACCTAACCTCGAGTCTCTCCTGGGGAGGATGATTTCAGGCTATTTGATCAACTTGTAATCTCAGCTAGGTTCAAGAAAAGTTATGATTTTGTAATTTATCTGGCTTTCTTGTTTTTAGGATGGGAGCAAAGTTCTACCCTGCTTTTACATCCTAGGCAGAAGTGGAACCCCATAGCTTCTTTATTATCCTTTTCTGTAAACTGAAGCATAATGTTTGTATTTAAAATAAGAAAAGCATTTATTCGAACATTTTACTGTTGTCCTAAGAATTTCAAAAGTGATTCAGGCTTGTTGGAAAACAATTAGAATCATAAAGATGCATATAAAGTAGAAAGTGAAATTTCTTTTTCCTTCATCTTATAATCCCTAGAGATGAACATTGTGAGTTTGGAGTTTTTTATCCTCCCAAGAATTCTTGTAATCCTATATTATAGACCTCATTTTAATAATAGGAATCCGTTATAATATAGTGTTTTACAACTTGATTTTTGTACTTAATAATACACTATGACCATTTTTTTTTTTCATGTCCTTATGTGCTGATCTACCTAACAATGTATTTTCTGTAGCTTGGGAAATTATTTGTGAGTACACCATTCAATTAATAGCTAAATATAGTATGTTTTCACAGTTGAATACTAATGCATAGGAAATAAAACTGTTCAACACATTGAAATTATAGTCTGAAGACTCAGAAAAGAAGTTAGGGAGAACTATGTATACTTAGTATTTTGTTGGCCTCTGATAGTTTGTGTGCTAATAAAGCTTACTATAATACAAGGGTCAACAAATTCTTTATATAAAAGGCTAGATAATAAATATTTTAGGCTTTGAGGGCTGGGTACAGTCTCTATTGCATATTTTATAGTTCTTCGAAAATGTAAAAACCATCTTAGCTTGTGGGCCATGCAAAAATAAGCCATGGACTGAATTTGATCCAGGCATGGGTCATAGTTTGCTGACCCCTGCTCCCAGTATGTTGGAAATGCTTTCTTTCTCCACCATTTTCTCCACTCTGCCATGCCCCTCAACACCCCTCCCTAATCCACCAACTTTAGTATAGCTTGGTTACCGAAAAGTATAAGCTCTGAAATTCAGATCTCAGCTCTACCACTAAATAGTGACCTTTGGCAAGGAACTAACTTCTCTGTCCTTCAGTTTTACCTCCTGTGAAATGGGGATAATAATGCCTACCTCATTGTGACTTGTGAGAATTATGCTGTTATTCACCAGATATGATCTTGAGAACCTATTATATCTCCGGCACTATTTAGGGCTACCAAGTGCCTGGCCTCATGAAGACTAGTGGGGGATAATCTGTTTATTAGGATACTTTTGGTTGCAAGTGACAGAAAATTCAGTTCAAAACGGCTTAGAGAAAAAGTACATTTTCTTGTTTGTTTGTTGTTGTTGTTGTTTTTTTTAAAGATTTTATTTATTTATTTGAGAGAGAGAGAGAATGAGAGACAGATAGCAAGAGAGGGAAGAGGGTCAGAGGGAGAAGCAGACCCCCCGCTGAGCAGGGAGCCCGATGCGGGACTCGATCCCGGGACTCCAGGATCATGACCCGAGCCGAAGGCAGTCGCCCAACCAACTGAGCCACCCAGGCGCCCTGTTGTTGTTTTTTATTTGTGTTTTGGCTTATGTAACTACAGATTTAGGCCTGCCTCTAGATGCACCTGGATTCTAGTATTGGTCTACCTGGAATCTCTTTCCATTTTGTGATTCTGCTTTTCTTTCAGCAGGTTCTCACCACGAGGTGGCCAAAATGCCATTGGCAACTCCAAATCTTCATTCTCTTGGTTCATTAAGCCCATTAGGGAGAGCTTTTCCTTCTAACATCCACATAAGAGTCCTGAGATTGACTGTGTACTCTAACTTGTCTTGTGCTCCCATCCCTGTAGCCCAGGGGCTAGAAAACTTTGGTTGGCCAGGATGAGTCTGATGTTCATCTCTAGAACAGGGTCAGTCCCACCTAAACTGCAGAGACTGAATTAGGAGAAGCGGAAGCAGGAATAATGGATAGGCAAAAATATGTCCACTAGAGACCTTAAATCACCATACAACTGTGTAATTATTAACTCTATAATTGCAACAAAGGTAAAGTGCTATGATGGTGTTCCCTGGGATGGCCTGATCCTGCTGGGTGGTAGGCAGGGAGACTTTGGCCTGAGCTGAGAAGGAAGTGAAGCTGTTAACTAGGCAAAAGGACTAGGGTGGGCGTGGGTAGAACAAGGAGAAAAACATGTGCAAAAGACCTCTGCTGGGTGACTGCATGAGAAGTCTTATATGCTTAGAGTGGAAAGAGGGAGAGGGAAGTAAGAGAAGAACCAAGAGATAGTCAGGGCCTGACTTACAGGACCTAAGAGGTGTGTTTAGGGGTTTGATCTTTATCTGAAAGCCATAGTAAATGAGATTGAAAGAGATAATGAATGGCAAGTGTTTAGAACAGAGCTGAACCAAATAATTTGGCCTGTTAATAATCTTATTAACCAAATATCTACTAAAACACTATTGGCATAGATATTCCCCCTTCTTTTCTAAACATGTACTTAAATTTACTTATTTATTTATTTATAAATATTTTTTAAAAACTGAGATAAAATTCACATAACATAAAACCATTTAAAATGTACAATTCAATGGCTTTTAGTACATTCATCATGTTGTGCAACCATCACCTCTATCTTTTTCTTTTTTCTTTTTTTTTTTTTGAGATTTTATTTATTTATTTGACAGGGAGAGACACAGAGAGAGAGGGAACACAAGCAGGGGGATTGGGACAGGGAGAAGCAGGCTCCCCGCCGAGCAGGGAGCCCGATGTGGGGCTCGATCCCAGGACTCTGGGATCAACGACCCGAGCCAAAGGCGGACACTTAACGACTGAGCCACCCAGGCGCCCCATCACCTCTATTTAATTCCAAAGCATTTCATCACTCCTAAAGGACATCCCATATTCATTAGCAGTCATTCCTCCTTCTCTCCTTCTTCCCAGCCCCTGGCAACCACAAGTCTGTTTTCTGACTCCATGGATTTACTTACTCTTGATATTTCATTTAAACAGAATCAAATAATATGTGACCTTTGTGTCTGGCTTCTTAATTTTAGCTTAATGTTTTTTGACATTCATCCAAGTTGTAGCATGATTCAGTATTTCAAAAAGCTGAAAAATATTCCATTCTGTATGTATACTATATTTTGTTTATCCATTTATTCATTGATGGACACTTGGGTTGTCTCCACCTTTTGGCTATTGTGAATAGTGCTGCTGTGAACATTCATGAAGTATTTGTTTGAATCTTGCTGTATTCAGTTCTTTTGGATATACTTGGGAGTGGAATCGCTTGTTCATATGACAATTCTGTTTAACTTTTTAAAGAACTGCCGACAGTTTTTCACAGCATCGCGCCATTTTACATTCCCACCAGCAATGTGTGAGGGTTTTAATTTCTCCACATCCTTGCTGACACTTGTTATTTTCCATTTTTTAAAAATTATAGCCATCCTGGTGGGTATGAAGTGGTATCTCTTTGTGGTTTTGATTTGCATTTCCCTAATGATTAGTGATATTGAATGTTTTCTCATGTGTTTGTTGGCCATTTGTATATCTTTAGAGAACTGTCTATTCAGAATCTTTGCTCATAAAAAATTTGGTTGTTTATTTTTTTGTTGTTGAGTTGTAAGAGTTTTTTATGTATTCTGGATGTTAGATGCTCTTCATATGTACATGATTTACAAATATCTTTTCCCATTTTGTAGGTTGCCTTTTCATTTTCTTGACCGTTTTTTTGTTGCATAAAGTTTTTCATTTTGAAGAAGTCCAATTTATATATTTTTCTTTTGTTGACTGTACCTTTAGAATCCATAGCCAAATCCAAGGTTATGAAGATTTACCCCTATGTTTTCTTCTAAGTGTTTTATTTTTAGCTTTTATGTTTAGATCTATGATCCATTTTGAGTTAATTTTTATATAAGCTGTGAGGTAGGGTTTTGTTTTGTTTTTTAAGCTTTTATTTATTTGAGAGACACAGCTAGAGAGGGAACACAAGCAGGGGAGTGGGAGAGGGAGAAGCAGGCTTCGGGCGGAGCAGGGAGCCCGATGTGGGGCTCGATCCCAGGACCCTGGGATCACGACCCGAGCCAAAGGCTGACGCTTAACGACTGAGCCACCCACGCACCCCTGAGGTAGGGGTTTAACTTAATTTTTTCACATGTGGATATCCAGTTTTCCCAGCATTGTTAGGGAAACTTTTCTTTCTGCATTGAAGGTCTTGTTGAGAATCAATTGACCATAGATGCATGAATGATATCCTCTTTTAAAATAAACTAACTGGGACGCCTGGGTGGCTCAGATGGCCAAGGGTCTGCCTTCGGCCCAGGTCGTGATCTCAGGGTCCTAGGATCGAGTCCCACGTCAGGCTCCTGGCTCACCAGGGAAGCCTGCTTCTCCCTCTGCCTGCCGCTCCCCGTGCTTCTGCTCTCTTTCTCTCTCCCTCTCTCTCTGACAAATAAATAAATAAAATCTTAAAAAAAAAAATAAAATTAACTATAAGGAAATAAACCTACAAAGTTAATTGGTATATAATTATATTGGTTTATTTCATAGGTCTGTATACTTTAAGGGCAAGAACATTATTAGGGTTGAATATGTTGTAGTAAATCAGAAAATAGATTAGTAAGGAGGAAGCAGTGAGCAAAGCACTTTAACCTCCCCTGGATCCTCAGTTTTGCTTACTTGTATAGTGGGGAGTTTGGACTTAGATGAGCTCCAGGATCTGTCCTAGCTTTCTTATGTGCTTTTCTTTAATAAATATTTACTGCCTGAGTTCTGGGTTAGGTGTTGTGCAAGGAGCTGGGGACACAGGGGTGAGCAAGACAGGTGAGGACTTGTGGCCACTTGGAAGAACAACACATGGTCTTTTTTTTTTTTTTTTTTTTAAGATTTTATTTATTTATTTGACAGAGACACAGTGAGAGCAGGATCACAAGCAGGGGGAGAGGTAGAGGGAGAAACAGGCTTCCCGCGGAGCAGGGAGCCTGATGCGGGGCTCGATCCCAGGACCCTGGGACCATTACCTGAGCCGAAGGCAGACGCTTAACGACTGAGCCACCCAGGCGCCCCCAACACATGGTCTTTAGGCCTTGTCTCTACAAAATCAAATATTAGATCCCTAAACAAAGCTTGCTAGATAAATAGATGAAAGGATAATGATTAGGGTTGCAGTCTGAAAACTTTGAACATGAAGTAGAGAAATCAGAGTGCTGTCACCTCCTGTGGTTCAGGGCACGTGGTGGGGTAAGGAGGGGCTGTGGGCTGATAGTAGAGAGCCTTGTATCATATTGGACAGGCCAGCAAAGCATGCTTCATGTTCTGATACTCGTTTTTCTGTTGGCCTAGTCATTATCCTCATTCTTTGATCATACTCAGACCTATTTACGTAGGAGTTTCTTTTTTTTTTTTTTTTATGATTTTATTTATTTATTTGATAGAGACAGCGAGAGAGGGAACACAAGCGGGGGGGTGGGAGAGGGAGAAGCAGGCCTCCCGTCGAGCAGGGAGCCCAATGCAGGGCTCAATCCCAGGAACCTGGGATCATGACCCGAACCAAAGGCAGACGCTTAACGACTGAGCCACCCAGGTGCCCCGAGAGTTCCATTTTTGTAAAACATTTTAGGATGGATCTCTGTTATCTTTCAGCTTTCAGGATTTCTTTATTATGTGTTAAATCATATAATTTATAGATGAGTGATTCTCAACCAGGGAATATTCAGAAATATGAGGAGACACTTTTCTTGTCTGAATGGCAGGTGGTGGTACACTATTGTCATTTAGTGAGGGAGGGGTAAGGATGATGAATGTCCTGCACAACAGAGAAAAGTCCTACGCACAATGCCAGCAGTGCCTCTGTTGAGTAGCCTCCTGTAGACAAAGGATACTCATCACCCACAGGAGGCAAAATAATATGTTACATTACCATATGTGATATCTACTATATAGGGGGGCAGCTGGTAAATTATTTTCTCATTGACGTATGACACCGTTTCGTAGCCATTTTTTAGGAATCATTGGTCTGGAAGGACAGGAATACTTATATTTTGGCTACAGCATCCCTGCTTTTTTTTTTTTTTTTTTAAGATTTTATTCATTCATTTGAGAGAGAGAGCGCAAGAGAGCGTAGGGTTAGAGGGAGAAGCAGACTCCCCGCCGAGCAGGGAGCCCGATGTGGGACTTGATCCCGGGACTCCGGGATCATGACCTGAGCCGAAGGCAGTCGCTTAACCAACTGAGCCACCCAGGCACCCCAGAATCCCTGCTTTAAGCCCATATCAGTAAAAGGACTGATTCTACTTGGAAAGAAATGGTATCAGCAAACTAAATGTAAAACTTAAATTTTTCGTCTCTTTTGAAATAATCTGATGACAAGAAGCCAAATATGGAGTTCTTTATGGAAAGGGTTGAATTTTCATTGTACAATGATGTACTTTGGTCTGGTAAATATTTTAGGGAAGGACTAATTTCCTTTTACTAATGAAAAAATGTAAAAACTTTTATAACCATTTGACTTTTTAAAAAGGGTACTACAGGGGGGGCGCCTGGGTGGCTCAGTTGGTTAAGCGACTGCCTTCGGCTCAGGTCATGATCCTGGAGTCCCGGGATTGAGTCCCGCATCAGGCTCCCTGCTCGGCAGGGAGCCTGCTTCTCCCTCTGACCCTCCCCCCTCTCATGTGCTCTCTGTCTCTCTCATTCTCTCTGTCTCAAATAAATAAATAAAAAAAAAAATCTTAAAAAAAAAAAAAAGGCTACTACAGGGGCACCTGGGTGGCTCAGTCGTTAAGCGTCTGCCTTCGGCTCAGGTCATGATCCAGGGTCCTGGGATCAGGTCCCATATTGGGCTCCCTGCTCCGCGGGAAGCCTGCTTCTCCCTCTCCCACTCCCCCTGCTTATGTTCCCTCTCTCGCTGTGTCTCTCTTTGTCAAATAAATAAATAAAATCTTAAAAAAAAAATAAAATAAAAAGGCTACTACATCCTGCAGGGATTGGTGACTATGCCTATAGAGTAATTTTGCTTTTTTATTTGTAGACAAATAAGTCCATAACAGGGAAGAAGAGAACCATTTTTCTGTAACGTTACTGAATAATGTAATTTAGTTAGAACATCACGACAAAGCACAAAATACCTTTCCCACCATAGCCTCCTGAGTTTTTTATGCTGAATTTTCATTCTATGAGATCATTTAGGTTACTAGGTAAAAGCTTAATTTCTAGCCACTGTCCTTTTATGTGTTATTTTTAATAAGAGGGAAATACGTCATTTTTTTTTTTTATAAAGATTTTATTTGTCAGAGAGAAAGCACAAGCAGAGGAAGCAGCAGAGAGGGAGAAGCAGACTCCTTGCCGAGCAAGGAGCCCGATGTGGGACTTGATCCTAGGACCTTGGGATCATGACCTGAGTCGAAGGCAGACGCTTAGCGGACTGAGCCACCCAGGCATCCTGGGAAATACGTCACTTCTTTGACCCTCTTGAATTTTGTTCACTCCAGGTTTAGAACTGAGTAGTTAACCAAATGTCTGATTAACAAAGACCTTAGTGAAACTGATGTTTGTAGGGTATGTTCCAAGGAGTGAGGAGTGTATTGGTCTGGCCAGAGGCTGCTTTAAGGAAGGCAAGGAAGGTGATGTGAGGTCGAATTATGTGCAGAGGGCTAGGGAGTTGGGACACCAACTTTTATAGGTAACAGATGTGAGGTTTCCAGGGTATATCATAACAAATGCTACTTTTGGGGAAGGTTCATTTGTCTGTTGGTCGTATAGCTTTGAAAGTGAAGTAAGATCACAGTGCTTTGGGATTGAGTTGTGGTTGTGGCGGTAGGGGTATAAGGGAGGGTAATAGCGGAAAGATAGCCATTCCTTGGCCATTCTTGGCTCTTGAAGCTCTTGGAGCAGCAGTGTCTCAGAATCTTGCCAGGTACCTGCCAGGGCCCAAGTGCTGGTTCCTAAGGAGTGTGTAATTCCCATGGTTTAGGTACAAACCTGCTTCGATTCCCATGGGTCATTTGGAAGTATACTGCTTCAGTGTTTTAACTTGCCAGGCGTGAAAAGCATTTTGTCCTTTTGTACTTACTCTTATCTTTTCTCATGGTTCACTCATATTTAGGTAGTGTGCGGGCACAACTGGGCCTGAGGTCTTAGTTTTTGTTTTAGTGTATCTTTTTTTTTTTAAGATTTTGTTCATTTATTTGAGAGAGAGAGAGCGCGAGCGAGAGAGCAGCAGAGGGAGAGGGAGAAGCAGACTCTCCACTGAGGAGGGAGCCCAATATGGGGTTTGATCCCAGGACCCTAGGATCATGACCTGAGCCAGAGGCAGACATTTAACCAACTGAGCCCCCCAGGCGCCCCCATGTTTATCTTTACTTATTTGCTTGTTTTTTTGTGTGTATGTTATGAATAGCTTTGAAGATACAATATGAGCAAGGAGTGGGAAATGTTATCATATACATTTGAGAGTCAAGCAGGTTTTACCCGTAATCTGTAATTGTCCTTAGCTTCTTCTGATGACTAAATAGGATTTGAGAGAGTGATTCATTAGAATATCAGAAGACTGAAATAAAGAAATCTTCATTGCATTCAGTCTGGTTGTGGCAAAGACTACAGGTGACCAGCCTTAGACATTGGTCCCCCATAGAGTCCAAGAAGGTTCAGGTGTTGGCCCAGTTTATAGGCCCATTGGCCCTGCGGTGATGAGTGAGGCAGTGGCCTCAGCTGTGCCCCAGACACTGTGGGCTCTGCAGAATTGTGAGGAACATATTCCACAGTGATCTCTTATCTTGTGCCTTTAATTTCTGGACTTGAGTATGAAGTTAAGTGTGCTAGGGCAGAATGTGAAAAGGCTACGGGCTTTGGTCTTAGCCACAAAGTGTGGCCTTAGGTTAGTGTCAGTCTGAATTTCCACTTTACCTTTTTATTTGGGGATTTTTTCCTTCACACCAAACTGCAAATGGTTAAGAGTGAAGTTTTTTCAGAGTTAACAGTTACCTTCTTTTTTGATGTCTTTAAGTCTGGAAGGCTGAGTCGAGCTGTTGTTATGATTTTGAGTTAGGTCTAGGGTGTTACTGCTCTTGCTGTTGCTGTTGGTGTAGACCTGATTGGTAAGGAGTGGATGGTGAGGTGACATGTTTTCTCAGAGCAGTGTGGGAAGATGCAGTTGTTGTTGATAGATAGTTGTGGCCTTTGACTTACTGATGAGCTAGATGATGATGGAAAAGCATGTGGTCTAGCATGACCCACTACTGTATCAAGGGGCAACCCTTGCAGCCCTGTCCCTACCATCTCCCGTCCAAGTACCAGCCTACCTCTCCCTTATGATACTCCATTCAGAAATGAGACAGGGCTGCCAGTGGGATTGTGTGCTTCAAGTTCCACAACAAAGCATTTGATGGGGAGGGGCTGATAAACTGCTGTTGAAGGCTATGTCTGTCCTCAAGGCTGGACAAGTAAGTTTTCCTTTCAGGGTGCTTTAGCACATCAGCCATCCCTGTAAAAAGTGTAGAAAGGGGAAAACCTGCCTAATATAATTATCCCAATACCCATTTGTTTTATTTTTGTGTTTACCTCCAGTCTCCTTTCATGTATAATTTTTTATAGGGTAATTATAGCATCTGTATATATATATACACATACATATATACACAATTTCATATTTTGCTTATGTTAATCAACATCTAACACTTTTCTGTTTTTTAGAGTCTGCAGTTTTTCTAGTGGTTGTGTAAGGATCTCTTGAGGGGATACATCAACTAAATCAAGTACCATTTATCCATCTACATTAAAGTAATTAGTGATAGGGAAAGACTGACTCTTCTTACTATGCTATTTTGCTGTTTTCTGTTTTTTGTCCCTTTTCCCTCTCTTGCTGCCTTCCTTTTTTATTTCTTTGTTTTTCTCTTTGTTTTTGCTTTGATTCCTTTCTCATTTTCTTATGTGTATCTTCTATGTAGGTATTTTCTTTGTAGTTACCATGGGGATTACATAAAATACAGCAACTTATTTTAAACTGTAACAATTTACTTCAGCTGTATACAAAAACTACTCTTTTACATGTCCCCCCACTTTATGTTATTGGTATCACAAATTACATATTTTTGTGTTTACATTAACATAGTTTTACAGTTATAGTTATTTTTTTACAAGATGAAAGCATCTTGTAAATTCTGTACCAGAATTAAAAATGATGTATGTACCCTCATTACATTCTGTATTTGTGTATATATTTACCTTTACCAGAAAGCTTTATATTCTCTTATGCATTCTTGCTACTATCTAGCATTTCAACTTGAAGGATTCCTTTTAGCAGTTCATAGTGATTAAGTCCCTCAGGTTTTGTTTATCTGGGAAGGTCTTTATTTCTCCTTCATTTTTGAAGGACAGTTTTGCCAGGTACAGTATTTTTAGTTGTCAGCTTGTGTGTCTTAGTGTAGGCCTCTTTGGTTTCATCCTTGTTGGAGTCTTTTGAGCTTTTTGAATTTGGATGTACATTCCCTCCCTCAGAATTGGGAAGTTTCTGGCTATTATTTCTTCATATACGCTCTCTACCCCATTCTTTCTCTGTTCTTCTGAGACTCCCATAATGCACACATTGCTTTACTCAATGGTATCCCATAATTCCCTTAGCTTTCTCCCCTTTTCTTTGTTCTTTTTTTCCTTTTTATTCCTCTGACTTAATAATTTCAAATGACTTGTCTTTAAGTTTGCTGAATCTTTCTTCTGATTGGTGAAGTCTGTTGCTGATCCACTCTAGTAAATTTTTTATTTCAGTTATTATATTCTTCAGCTCCAGAATTTGTTTCTGTCTCTTAGCTGGCATTTTTATTTTGTTCATGCATTGTTTTTCTGGTTATATTGAATTATTTGTAGGGTAATTCATAGATCTTTGTTTCTTTAGTGTTGGTTTCTGGAAATTTATTTTGTTCCTTTAATTTGTTCATATTTTCCTGTTTCTTTATGTGCCTTGTTATTTTTTACTGTGATTTGTGCATTTGAAAAAAACCGTAACCTTTCCCAGTCTTCATGGCCTGGGAAAGACTTTCACTAATCAACCAGGCTAGAGATTCTGGGAGCCTTTCAGCCCTTTTGTGGGGATGTACCTTCTCTTGGCCTGTGCACGTAATTTCCCAATTAGAGAGGTTTATCAATTTTTAAAATTGATAAATTTTTTCAGGAGCTTGTCATTTGTTGCTCCCTCTGGAGTCTGTGTGCAGTACTGCAAGTTCTCTGGTGCCATAATACACCCGTGAGCTCCCTTTATTCTCCCTTTATTCTTTCACCCTTGAGCCCCCAGGCATCCAAAGTATGCCAGTTCCCCATGTTTCTCTGAGTCAGATAAGACAGAAACCAGTCCATCAGGCAGTCCTCGCCCCCAAAAGCTGGAATTTCTGATATACATTCCATTTTTCTCTTTCCCTCCCAAGCCAGAAGCTTTGCCTCCTGATTGCACTGAGCTGTGCTAGCTTAGGGGAAGGGCTAATTCAGATGAAATGCAGTAGCTTTTCTTAACTATTTCAATATACTTGTTCTTGGTTTTGTGCTTGCCTGGGGTACTGCAGCTTTCTAACTGGTTTCTGGAGTTGCCATAAAGGCTTTTTGGACCATATATTGTTGTCAGTTTTTCTCTCTGTGAGAGAATGAGGCATGGGACTTCCTATTCCACCATCTTGGTGATGTCACTCTATAAGAGTTTTATAACAGAAGAACCAGATCTTGCTATCAGAGAGCATCCTCTTCTACAGCTCTAAATGAAATCATTTGTCCATGTTCATCTCTCCTCCCCCGCCCCCCCTTCCCCGGAGAGGCTCCTGCAACAGTAGAATTCAGTCAATCTAAATTAAATGTCATTTAGAAAACAGTGATCTTATTGTCACTTCTAGTACTTTGCTATCATAAGTGAAACTTGGTCAATCATTCCTATATATCATTCTTCCATATTTTGAGTTACCTTTATAAGGGCACACTTATTAAAAATGGAATTCCTAGGTATAAGCCCTTTTCTGGCTTAACATTTGGCTGAGTGGCAGTGTAAATGCCCTTTACCCATTTAAGAGCACCCAATTAAGGGGCACCTGGATGGCTCAGTCAGTTAAGCATCTGCCTTCGGCTCAGGTCATGATTGCAGGGTCCTGGGATCGAGTCCTGAATTAAGCTCCTTGCTTAGCGGGGAGCCTGCTTCTTCCTCTGCCTGCCACTCTCCCTGCTTGTGTTCTCTCTCTCTGACAAATAAATAAAAATCTTTTAAAAGAAAGTGTATCCAAATTAAGACTGTTTGATTTTAAGCTTACCAATATTAGGTATGTTAAGCTTTAAAATCCTTATTAAATTGATAAATGAAAACTGATACTTGATTATCCAAATTCGTAACGATAAACATGTCATTGTTTTAACATTGGCATTCTTAATTTGGTTTCTAAAATTACTGTAAAACTGAGTGAGCACCCTCCTTTTCTCTAAACTTAAAAAAATAGAAGCCCAAATCTCTGTTTTAAAGAACATTGCAGGGTGATGGGTATTAAGGAGGGCACATGTTGCGATGTACACTGGGTGTTACACGTAACTAATGAATCATTGAATGCTACATCAAAAACTAATGATGTACTATACAGTGGCTAACTGAACATAATAAAAAAAAAAAGGACACTGCAAAGCTCTTTTGGAAAGATGGGGATGATAGTGTAATAAAAACTGGAGAGTTGAAGTAATGTTGATTATATATTATATAGATATAAACCTAGATATCTATCTAAACCTACCTTTTTTTTTTTTTTAAAGATTTTATTTATTTATTTGACAGAGAGAGACACAGTGAGAGAGGGAACACAAGCAGGGGGAGTGGGAGAGGGAGAAGCAGGCTTCCCACAGAGCAGGGAGCCCGATGTGGGGCTCGATCCCAGGATTCTGGGATCGTGACCTGAGCTGAAGGCAGACGCTTAACGACTGAGCCACCCAGGCGCCCATAAACCTACCTTTCTATAGACAGAAACTTAATTGTCCCTTATGCCTTAGAACTTGTAGGTTGTTAAATTAATGCCCAAAGTCAAAATAAGCAAGTGTCTAACATAAACATACTCATTTTGTCAAAACTGTTAAATGAAATATATAAATACCAACTAAGGAAATAATGTTTTGATCTTCTCACTCAGTCGAACACATGGTAAGTCCATTTGAAAGTAGCCAGGGCATGCATATTTAATGCTTAGAAAATAGTAAATACTTTCGCAGTTGTAATATTGGCCTCTAGTTTTTTTTCACTTTGCTGGAGATGAAAGTGGTCATTATTGGGCGCCTGGGTGGCTCAGATGGTTAAGCGTCTGCCTTCAGCTCAGGTCATGATCCCAGGGTCCTGGGATGGAGTCCCGCATCGGGCTCCCTGCTCCTTGGGAGCCTGCTTCTCCCTCTGCCTCTATCTCTCATGAATAAATAAATAAAATCTTAAAAAAAAAAAAAAAAAAGAAAGTGGTCATTATTGGTGGGTGATTATTATTTACCAAGAACATTAGATACCAAGTACTCAACAGAACACATAGAGTCCTTTTTAAGACGTACATTATAAGGCATACGCGGGGCTCTGGGAATTTAATACTCATAAAAACATAAGGAACACCTGGGGCAAAACTCCATGCCAGTAGACGTCCAAGGACCCCAGCATTTCGGAGCGAGTGCTGTGTAAGCATCCCAGGGTTGTTTGTTTAGCCTGCCACTCTTGGGCTCCCTCCTGCTTCCTAGTAGCATAGGCACCCTGGGACTCATATGTGCTTACTCTGACCTGCCTTGGTTGTGTTTATTTTCATTTGAAAGTCAGTATGCAAAGACTTGTTGCCCAGTATATCTATTTGAACACCTGGGGGAAAAAATCCAAAGGTTTCTTTCAAGTTGGTGACTCCCACCTTTTAGGAGTTGGGTTGTGCTGCGTCAGTCCCTGTGGCCCAGGGGAAATCTTCTATCGTTCAGAAGCCCTGGTCATTAGCAAGCATTGAATTGCACGTTTGTGTGAGGGAATGCATCTTGGACACTTGAGTAGCTGTTACTGTTGTTTTGGCTGAAGAGGCAGCTCCTGCCTGTTCCCTCTAATAAGAAATGTTATGAGTGAGGGAGGGAGAGGAAGGAAGATGTGCACGCCTCCTGCTTGCCTGCTTTAGCATTTGCGGTGAGCGTGGTGCCGCTGGCTTAGGATGACGCAGTGTGGCCTTCCTAGAGAATACTTTACACCTTCTCGTGCTGAGAAAATATACACAAGCCTTCGCTGAATAAAGAATCTTTTCCTGCTATTTATTAATATGTTACGTGGACTTGTCTTGGGGACCTTTTACATTTTCTTGCTTTGCTTACAAGTTCAAATGAACTACTACTTACCTTGCCACGTAAGTTGGTAGGTGGTGGGTGGGACTCTCTTCTTTCTAAGGGTCCTGGGCGTCTCTCCATGATTCCATGCCAGAGCAAGCCCTACAAGATTGAGAGACCCTCCCCACTCCCCATATACCCAGGGCCTCCCAAGGCCGGCATGGCTCTTCTTTCCTCTTGACCAGTGACCTGCTGCTAATGGTGAGTACAGTATGTTGATCCCTTATCATTTACCTAAAGGTCTTGTGTCTTAGGCTTTACACATAATCCCATTCAGCCCTCACAATGACCCTGTGAGGTGGGAACTATTATTTATTCTTTTATTTTATTTTTAGAGAGAGGAAACACAAGCAGGGGGAGGAGCAGACAGTGGGAGGGGGGAAGTGGGCTCCCCACTGAGCAGGGAGCCCGACACTGGGCTTGATCCCAGAACCCTGGGATCATGACCTGAGCCGAAGGCAGACGCTTAACGACTGAGCCACCCAGGCGCCCCTATTTATTCTGTACCTTTCTCCCCCACCCTCCCATTTATTGTAATCTCCACATCTCAAGAATATTTTTGGCTGTTCCATGTATTGCCGTATCCCCAGCACCTAAAACAGTGCCTGGCTCATGGTAGGAACTTAATATTTACATTTGTTGATGACTCAGTGGATTATCTGTTTACAAATGAGACATTAAAAACCTTACCCAAGAGCCCACAGATAGTAAGTGGTAGGGATACATTTGGATTCAGGTCCCTCATACTGTTGTGCTCTCTTGCCCCTTCTAGGGGAAGGAGGGACCGGAGGGAGGGAGTGCCACAGGGCCTGGGAATATGGAGAGAGCCTTTCCCCAGCACTCCTGGGCAGTTCAGCCTCCTCTCCCTTCTTGTCTGGGTCTCTGCCCCTTCCCCACTCCCTTGGCCTATCACTGGCCATCCTGCAGGCTAGACAGAACTGTCTACCTCCCATTCTTGGAAGAAGATACAGTGAGATGACTTTGCTGCCTGCTGCCTCCTTTTTTGTGGGTGTTGGGAGAAGCGAGATGAGCTCCAGGGCCGAGGAAGGCACCAGTTATCTGGCTGACTGCGCGAAGTTTGAGATACTTGGCTGTTAGAAGCTAGAGAAGACCGACCAGGAGTTGGAGTTGGCTTGACCATGAGGCAAGGTGGCCTTATCCCTGGTCCTTTGGGAGCTGAATAAGAAAATTCCAAAGTTGAGAAGAATAAGGTTGCCAAGCTGCCCCCTTACCTCTACTGAAAGTAAAGGAGGTTGGGGCAAGGCGAGGCAGGCAGCTGGTGGGCGAGGGGGAAGACAGGAAAGGACCTTTCCAGAACATCTCTCTGGACTGGGGTATTGGCTGTGAATGATGTGGGAGGGGAGAGGAAAGTTTCATGTGTCCCCTGTGGGCACAGCTGAGCCACAGGTACCCCTGTCGAAGCAGCGTGGAGGCCCAGCAGCCTGCGGGCCCCTGCTGCCTCTGAGCGGCCAGAAACACTTGGTTTCTTCCCAGGTTTTTAGCTCATTCTCTCCTTAAGCTGACCCTTGAAACATTCTGTCTGGTTGTGGTAAAATATTGCTAATGACAGTCAATTATATGATTGGAATTCCATGCAGCTTTTGATAAGTCTTTGATTGGAACACAAAGCTTCATGTGTTTTTAGCTTTAATTTATTTGTTACTTATGGAATTTGGCCCTCTCTTCATAACTTGGAAATCTCCTGTGCCACCTGGGGCAGGGGAGCAGGCAGGTGGGCACTGTGAGGCCCCTGCTGCTGGAACCAGTGCTGGACTGGAAGCATGCTCTGAGGTAACTAGTAAGAATGTTCAAGCCACTATGAGGGCTGAGAATATAAGAAAATACAAAAAAAAAAAAGAGTGTTACTACCTTAAAATTCCTACTGCTGTACCCTTAAATGGATCAATTTTCAGTAGCTGTTAAGTCTAGATCTAATTGCTATTCTTTGTGGAATTTAGGACCAGGTAGCTACATATGCTCTTCTGTTTGTACCCAGATATTTTTATTAAATGTCTGCTCTCTTCCTAAGTAAGGAGTCCCTTTCTTTAGAGATTAAGAGGTGGAAACTGAGGCCCTTTATTAATAGTATATGGGTAATCCACAACTAAATTACCCTGTTATTTAGATCCAATTAACTTGATATGTTTTTGGTACTTTACTGAGATGTTGTTCCTGAAATATTATAATAGGTGAAAATCATTGTTTGATTATATAATGATAAAAATGAGAAATGAAAAATGAATTATCTTGAGTCCTGCTACCCTCACAAATTATCTTTTTCTGTTTTGCCTGTTTTCTTTTGATCCTTACACATTTTTTTAAAAAGATTTATTTATTTATTTGTCTGAGAGAGAGCACAAGCAGGGGGAGTGGCAGACAGAGGGAGAAGCAGGCTCCTCACTGAGCAAGGCGCCGGACGCAGGACTCGATCCCAGGACCCTGGGATCATGACCTGAGCTGAAGGCAGACACTTAACCAACTGAGCCATGCAGACATGCCTGATCCTTACAAAATTTTATGTGAAATTTTATGTTGTGCTTCCCTGCCTCCGCCCTGACCAAGGGTTTTATTCTTCATTATATTTGTTCTTCTGTAGTAGAGCCCACATTATTTGTAATGGCTGGGAAGCTGGGCTGTGTGGGCCACCTTGGGAGAGACCTTGGAATTGGGCTTGGTCCCTGTGCCATGTGGTCCCCCACCCACTGTCACAGGCTGGGTCCTATGAGTTAACCAGGACTCCTCCAGCTCTTCTAGTGTAGGGACAGTTCAGAGGCCTCAGGCTGGTACCTAAAGGCTGAATCTGGCCACCTACAGTTTTAAAAATAATTTTTTGTTTGAATGACTCACTGTGTTCAAAAGTCAAGAAATTTCTGCATAAAATGTAGATTTCCACCAGTTCTTCAGAATCGGATTATCTGCTAGGATGCCTCCCTTCCGCTGCAGCAACCCCTGAAGAGCCAGTACGGTCCACATATGGTACCGGCTCTTCGGGAACTGGGAGACTCGGAAAGCATTTCGATAGAGTTTCCCATGGAAGAACTTCAGCTTCTTTCTCCTCACTGAGGGTCTGCCCCAGTGATCCGTTGTCGTGAGTTGGAGGACCTTCACTCTGTCCCCAGCCCAGTCAGAATTCTCCTTTTTCAGAGGTGAAAGCAGTGGTAGGACAAAAAGCCGCAGCCCTACTAGCCAGCCGCTTGTCCCCACTAAGGAAGCACAGCACGGCCAACAATTTGTACAGGAAGTTTAGAAAACAGGTTTGCCCATCTCTAACATGGAGGTAAGCATAGAAACTACCCAGTAAGGCTCTAGTGATTTGGAAATGGGCTAATAGGAGTGAAGTGCTTTACAAAGTACCTTGCATGTAGTGTTAGCTATGGTTGTCATTATTATTGATGGGGGTGGAGGGAAGGAACGTATATAAATTTAATTTCCTATATAAGCGTTGCCATCAGTTTGGATTTCTTTTGTGTTTTCCATGTACATGTTTTATTGTAGTACATAGTTGTCATTACAGTGGACATGGTGGTCAAGTGACTTGCCCAGAGTCACTTAGCATTCAGTGGGGGAGTGGGAATCACACTGGTTTCTGTGACTTCCGGTTCAGTGTTTGTTTAGTTTTAAGCTATTTCGTGCTGTGAAACTGTGTTTATCTGGCCTTTAGGTCACTTGTGGATATGCTTAGTGAAGAGTTGGGATATTGAAAAGTCTGATATCCCCTAATTTGTAGAGGTGTCCAGCCTTAAAATGTCTATAAAGGACTGCTAACAACATTACACTGCGCCTTTATATAAGCTATTGCACTGTTGGTGTATCTCACTAAAAACAGGAGCAAATTGAATGTGAGAAGCACTTTCAATCTTTTTAATTGACTAATGGAGTTGTATCAGGGGACTTCCTGGTCAGGGTCAGGCCTGGTTAGTACTTGGATGGGAGAAAGCATTATCAAGGTTGCTTTGAAAAAGATGAAGAGGTTTTCTTTCCGCTCCCCTCCCACCCCCCTCTTTTCTTTCTATTTATTTATTTTATTTTATTTTTTTTTAAAGATTTTATTCATTTATCTGAGAGAGAGAATGGGAGACAGAGAGCATGAGAGGGGAAGGGTCAGAGGGAGAAGCAGACCCCCCACTGAACAGGGAGCCTGATGTGGGACTCGATCCTGGGACTCCAGAATCATGACCTGAGCCGAAGGCAGTTGC
The DNA here is from genome assembly GCF_002201575.2 of Neomonachus schauinslandi. Classification (NCBI taxonomy): domain Eukaryota; kingdom Metazoa; phylum Chordata; class Mammalia; order Carnivora; family Phocidae; genus Neomonachus; species Neomonachus schauinslandi. The sequence continues at coordinate 79,329,912 of NC_058405.1, forward strand.
TCAACCAACTGAGCCACCCAGGCGCCCCTTTTCTTTCTTTTTAGAGAGAAAGAGTGAGCAGTGGGGGAGGGGCAGAGGGAGAGAGAGAGAATCTTAAGCAGGCTCTATGCCCAGTGCGGATCTTGATCTTACGACCCTGAGATCATGACCCTGAGCCGAAACCAAGAATCAGATGATTAAGACTGAGCCACCAGGCGCCCCAGGTGAAGAGGTTTTCTTTCTGGGCTGTGGTAAAGGTGGCTGTGCGCAGGACATTTTTGTCCTAACTGCCTGCATACGTACTTAGGACATGTCTGTGTTATGTTTAAGCACAGAAAAGTTTATGGAGAAGTCCCACTCTGCAATATCAGCAATAGTTCTCCAAAAATGATCAAGAAATGAGGAGCATCTCTTTTCATAATGCAAATAGCTTTTTCATATGACGTCCTTAGTAGGCTTTGTATTGTTAGGTTGTTTTGTCGAATATATTGAGAAGTTAAAAAAATTTTTTTCTGCTTTGAAATATTGATATGATATGGGAATTATGTGTTCTCAAAGGTATATTAGTACTCATTCACAAACACTTTGCTATCTTATTTTCTCATCAATTATGAAAAAATTTTAAAAACAGAACAGAGAATATATTCACCCACCACCTTGAACTAACAAATGCCCAACATTTTGTTCTTTGCTTAGAAAGAAGAAATCATTTTTTTAAATTTAAAGATTTATATTCATTTATTTTTTATTTTTTATTTTTTTAAAGATTTTATTTATTTATTTGACAGAGAGAGAGACACAGCGAGAGACGGAACACAAGCAGGGGGAGTGGGAGAGGGAGAAGCAGGCTTCCCGCGGAGCAGGGAGCCCGATGCGGGGCTCGATCCCAGGACCCTGGGATCATGACCTGAGCCGAAGGCAGACGCTTAACGACTGAGCCACCCAGGCGCACCTATATTCATTTATTTGAGAGAGAGAGAGAGCAAGAGAGAGCACATAAGCAGGGGGCAGAGGAAGAAGCAGACTCCCCGCTGAGCAGGGAGCCAGAAGCTGGGCTCAATCCCAAGACCCTGGGATCATGACCTGAGCTGAAGGTAGATGCTTAACTGATTGAGCCACCCAGGCACCCAGGAAGAAAATCTTTTTAAGATGAATCTTTCTCTATACAAACGTAGTGATCTGAAGGGGTACGTGCACCCCAATGTTTATAGCAGCAATGTCCACAATAGCCAAACTAGGGAAAGAGCCAAGATGTCCATCAACAGATGAATGGATAAAGAAGATGTGGTATAGATATACAATGGAATATTATGCAGCCATCAAAAAAACCAAAATCTTGCCATTTGCAACGACATGGATGGAACTAGAGGGTATTATGCTAAGCGAAATAAGTCAGAGAAAGACATGTATCATATGATCTCACTGATATGAGGAATTCTTAATCTCAGGAAACAAACTGAGGGTTGCTGGAGTGGTGGTGGGTAGGAGGGATGGGGTGGCTGGGTGATAGACTTGGGGAGGGTATGTGCTATGGTGAACGCTGTGAATTGTGTAAGACTGTTGAATCACAGACCTGTACCTCTGAAACAATACATTATATGTTAAAAAAAAAAAAAAAAAGATAGTAAAAAGGGAAAAGTGAAGGGGGGGATCAGAGGGGGAGATGAACCATGAGAGACTCTGGACTGTGAGAAACAAACTGAGGGTTCTAGAGGGGAGGGGGGTAGGGGTAGGGGTTAGCCTGGTGATGGGTATTAAAGAGGGCACGTATTGAATGGAGCACTGGGTGTTATATGCAAACAATGAATCATGGAACACTACGTCAAAAACTGATGATGTAATGTATGGTGATTAACATAACATAATAAAATTTAAAAAAAAAGATGAATCTTTCTCTTATTTTTTTGAAAAAAAAAAAATCCAAAAGACAAAAAACACTGTAAATATAATTGCAGTTTCCTGTGAACCATTCCCTGATACTATTTCTCCTCCTCCTTCCTTCCCTAGAGGCAACCATTACCACAAATTCGAGGGGTATTATTTCTGTCTATACTTCTGTACTGTTAGTATATATTTCTGACAATTAAATAAGTTTTGCATGCTTTAAAGTTTTATTTAAGTGTTACATGTAATTTGCATAATGCATATATTCATATATACAGTAATATATATATTTCTACAACTGCCTTTTTTCATTTGTTTTATGTTTTTTGAGATCTTATGGACATGTTAACTCCTTTTCTAACTTTTTTTTATTACAGTTAATATGAATATGTGACAGTTTTTAAAATCCATTTGATGGACACTTAGGTTGTTTTAGCTTCTTGCCAGTAGAGGTAATGTATTGCGTGGAGCTTTGTGTAGCCTCCTGGTGGACATGTAAGAGAGTTCTTTGCATATCTACTCAGAGGTAACGTTTCTGAATTGTAGGATTTATGCATCTTCAGCTCTACTAGAATTGTCATATTATATGTCATATTGTTGTAATGTCCAAAGTGGTTAGATCATTTTACACATTTTCCAGCTCTTTTGAGTTTTCATTTCTCCACATCCTCTTCAACACTTGGTGTCATCACAGCATTTAGATTTTTCTAATCTGTTGAGTGTGAAACAATAGGTCATGGTTTTAATTTGCATTTCCAGTTAGTGCTAAAATTAAGCAACTTTTAATGTGTTGTTGGTAAGTTGGGTTTTCTCTACTCTTAATCACCTGTTCATATCCTTTGGCCATTTTTCCATTGGATTGTTCATCCTCTTCTTATTAATGAGTGCTGTTTTAGAGATCTTGGTTTCTTTTCCACTAACCCCTCTACCCAATGCTGATTTTGGTAACATTTTTTGTCTATTTTGGATAAACTTTTAAATTGTTGGTCTGAAGTTACACACAATACAGAAACAATGTTCGAATCATCAATTACACTCTCTTCATTTCCTGTGGCCAACAGTATGAACCATAACCTACCTCGCTCCACTGTTTTCCTTGATGTCTCCCCTCTGTACATTTTCTTTTACAGAGTGAATATATATGTACACTTAGGCATGCAGAGATCATTTTGGGCAGTTTAAGTGTGCGGTGTCCGTGCAGGCATGAAAGCATGCTAAAAGATCCAAGGCAGCTTTTCTCTCAGTTGGATAGGATTCAGTCAGCAACTGAGTACTGAGGAATCTCTCAATGAAAAGCCAATTTTCCATTTTTGGGCCGTAACTCTCATGTTAGGAAGAGTATGGCCAAGTCACTCTGGAAACTTTCTAAGCTGCATCTCCTATCTGAGCTAAATGACTTGGGACACAGAAGGAACACATCTGCTCAACTTGTCACCCATCCTTGTTCAAGGAAGGGTAGGAAAGGCTCTCAATTTGCAAGTACATGGGTCACGTTTGCCTTTGGGAAGCCTCCACCTCCCTTGGAAGTCAGTGGGATTTGAAGTAAATGTAACACATAGCTCAGAAAGGGGATGGTAAAATTTCTCCAGCCTGTTGGAGGATGAGGGGAAAAACTCATAAGACAAGCTATTGAGATCTTGATAATAGTCAGCTTGCCTCAGAGTGACGTACAAGCAGTCTTCTTACATTTTCTTCCTGAGTAAAATCAAGCACTGCGTCCTAACTCAGCTTCACTTGGAGTGAGCTCTTCATGCTTCAGTGATGGGAAAGTAGTACAGTGATCTGAGTTTTTACTGAAAAATGCTGGGGGAAAAAGCACAAGTGTCAATAATGATTATCTCTTGGAGATGGAATTTGAATGATGTTTGCTTTTCCCTTCATCATATTTTTAAAATTTTCAACAATGAACACCTGTTATTTATTTATTTTTATTTTATTTTATTATGTTAGTCACCATACATTACATCATTAGTTTTTGATATAGTGATCCATAATTCATTGTTTGCGTGTAACACCCAGTGCTCCATGCAGTACGTGCCCTCCTTAATACCCATCACTGGGCTAACCCATCCCCCCCCCCTCCCCGGAACCCTCAGTTTGTTTCTCAGAGTCTGTAGTCTTTCATGGTTCGTCTCCCCCTCTGATTCCCCCCCTTCATTTTTCTTTTCCTACTATCTTTTTTTTTCTTTTAACATATAATGTATTATTTGTTTCAGAGGTCACCTGTTACTTTTGTAAAAGTAAATACATACTTGTTTTTTAAAGGGCCTCACATGTGGGATCCTCTGGTAGATGCGAGGTGCATAGGTCACCACTGTGCTTGCTTCTTTTTTTCTTTTTTTCAGATTTATTATTTTATTTTATTTTATTTTATTTTTTAAGATTTTATTTATTTGACAGAGACACAGTGAGAGAGGGAACACAAGCAGGGGGAGTGGGAGAGGGAGAAGCAGGCTTCCTGCGGAGCAGGGAGCCTGATGTGGGGCTCAATCCCAGGACCCTGGGACCATGACCTGAGCCGAAGGCAGACGCTTAACGACTGAGCCACCCAGGCGCCCCAAGATTTATTATTTATTTTAGAGAGAGAGAGAGAGTGAGCGAGCTCGGAGTGGAGGGCAGAGGGAGAGGGAGAGAGCGTCTTAAGCAGACTCCACACTCAGCTCAGAGCCCAATGCAGGGCTCCATCTCATGACCCCAAGATCCTGACCAGAGCTGAACCAAGAGTCGGATGCTTAACCGACTGCATCACCCGGGCGTCCCTGTGCTTGCTTCTTTAATTCAAGTCCTTAGTAGATGCACAGGGGTCGAGTCAGGTCTCATTCCTGTTTCCTACTAGTTACATGAGCTTTGGCAAGTTAATTCACCTGTGTGTGAGATTTCCCATTCATAAAACATAGGTAATATAAATACATGATTGTCCTGAGGATTAAATAACAAGGTAGAGAAAGTACTTACCTGTTTGAAATGCTTGGATATGTTAGCATGATAATGACTGACTTTTAGAGTTTCTTTTGCCAACAGTTTTATGCTTTTTTTTTTCCTTAGTATTTCTATTTTTGTTGTTTTAGCAAAGGACAAATAGGAAGGTAGAATAGGAATTGAATTCCCTAGGATCTAGTCATGCATTTCTGTTTCTCAGAGCCCCAGTGACTGTGAAGAGGTGGTCACATTTTTTTTCTTTTAGTTATTTCTTTTTTTATTTTAGCATATGACAAACAGGAAGGAAAAACAGGAATTGAATTGCCCAGTAGTCATGTGGTGCTGTTTCTCAAAGCCCTGGTACAGTGAAGAGGTGAATGACTTTTTTTTTTATTGGGGTACAAAGGATATACAACATTATAAACATTATATTAGATTCAGCTATACAACATAATGATTCAATATTTGTATGTATTGCAAAGTGCTCACCATACTGAGTCTAGTTAACACCTGTTATCAGAGTCACAAGAATTTTTTTCTTGTGATGAGTACATATGCTTTTTTATAACTGAGTTTAATTTAGGCTGTATTTCTGATTGTCAAGGCTGTGTGAATGCACATTTCCTGCAAGTATTAGAAAAACTGCATCATATGCCTGTCACTTTAGGAAGGAATAAACTCATTAGACTCCTTGCCTGTAGTTAACCAGGATCAGGTGAACTGCCAACCCTGAGGCCCCACCCAGCTCTCCCTGCAGAGAACCTTGGCTTTAGGCAGTAGCCACAGGCCTGCACAAAGCCAAGTGGGTGAAACTTGTGATCTTTTCTTGAAAAAGTGGCCAAGAGTGAAACAACCACTTAGTTATTATTTTAAACGTAGGCTGCAAAATGGCTTACGTTGCTGTGTAATGGCATCGTGGTAATGGAGGCTACCAAGGAAATGTTCACATTGCCAAGTCTGTGAGAATATCACTGTCTTCCTAAGAGGCCTGGCTGGATTCCAGAACCCTCTTTCGGGCAGTGCTCAAACCTGTTATAGTTTATTTTGTTCTGTTTTCAGGCAACAGATTTGGTCATTGCTTTTACTATATAAGTGCTGAAAGGATGTCCTAAATATCCACCTACTCCAAAGATAGTCATCTGGATCATGACTCTCTGGAGATTGCCACTGGCACCACCATCTGCCAGTTCTCCCAAGCCAGAAGCCTGGGAGCCATTCTACCTCATCCTCTTCCTGACCTCCCACTTCCAGACCCCCCACATCCAACAGATGATTCCACTTCTTGTAATACTTCTGGAATCCATCTCTTCTTCTTCTCTTTTGCCCTTGCTTTAGATTCTTTCTAAATGGCTATTCTGATCAGTCATTTAAAACCCTTCAGTCATTTCCTGCTGTCAACAGGATAGAAGCTGAGCTCTTTGGCACGGTCTAAAGCCTTCTCTCACGTGTTCCCTGCCTCATCTCTTTTGCCCTCTCCTCCTACCAAACTGAGCTCTTCTGAGGCCCATGAACACACCTGTGCTTTGGGAAAAGTCCTGTTCCATTCATGCAACCGACCTCAAGGCTTTCTGTGAGGCCTTCTTCAATGACTCCTTTCTCTTCCACTCCTCCCCTGCTCTCAGCAGAATCAATCAGGTTTTATGTCACCCCTGAACCACTTACACAGTTTTTTTATGGGATAAATCATGCTACATTGTGGCAGTTTATTTGGGTGTTTCTCTGCTTGGTTAAGAGCTACTTGAGGGCAAGACCATGTCAGCTTGGTATTTATAATGCCAGTGTTTGCCCTGGTGCTCAAGTCCATTGTCTAAAGAAAGATAGGCCTGTGGAACCGCCATCTTTTTAATAAAGATAAGCAAAATTTACATGTACCATATATAAAAATAAACAGGAGATGGATTAAATAAATAAGCATTTTTTAAAATGCTAAAATGTTTTAGAAGATAGTATAGGTCCTGTAATATTGGGATAAGAGGGACTTTCAAAGTGAGATATGAAACTTATAGACTTAGAGGAACAAATGCAGTTGTAAAATTTAACCTCTTTTAGACAAGAGATACTGTGAACAAAACCAAAAGATACTAGTAACAGACCAGGAAAAAATATTTACAGTGTCCAGATCATATTAAAATAAATCTAAATAAATAAAGGACCAAGAGCCCAATATAAAAATGGGCAGAGAATAGGAATAAGGAAATTCACAAAAAGGAAAACCAAATGGTCAATAAATGTATGAACAAATGATTGTATTCAGGGAATATTAGTATTCAGGGAAATGAAAAATAAAACAGCTGGCTCTGGAATTCAAGGCAGTCACTACCCTTGGGGAAGCCCTCCTGCAACAGGACAGGGGAGAGCTTCTGGGCTACGAGAAAGGATTGTGTGCTCGTTACCCAGTGTGTTCCCTTTGCAAAAACTCTTAGCCACATGCTTATTATGTGTACATTTTCCTGTATGTATGTTACTTTTCAATAGAGTGTTTACTTACTGGACTCTTAGAAAAGAATAGCTGCCTGGGGTGCCTGGGTGGCTCAGTCGGTTAAGGGTCTGATTCTTGATCTTAGCTCAGGTCTTGATCTCAGGGTTGTGAGTTCAAGCCCCACGTTCAGCTCCACACTGGGAGTGGAGCCTACTTAAAAAAAAGAAAGAAAGAAAAGAACAGCTGCTTATTATTTTTGCCTCTGAGATTGGCAAGGAGGAAAAGATAGCATCCAGTGCTGATGAGGGGGTGGGGACGTGGGTATTCTTCTCCATTGTCCTTGGGAGTGGTACCACCAGTCCCTTGGTACCACCTTTTGGGAAGGATTATTTGGCAAGTAGTCATTTAAAAATAAACTATTGGGGCACCTGGGTAGCTCATTGGTTAAGTGTCCAACTCTTGATTTCAGCTCCAGGTCATGATCTTGGGGTTGTGAGATCAGGCCCGCCTCTGGCTCACACACTGGACATGGAGCCTGCTTGGGATTCTCTCTCTCCCTCTCCCTCTGGCTATCCCCCCCCCCTCTAAAAAATAAGTAAGTAAGTAAGTAAATAAATAAATAAATAAACTATTAACTCCTGTGCCCTAGTAGTTCTACTTCTAGGGATGTACACAATGTCATGCAAAGACTCTATCACAGCATTGTTGATGATGAATAATAGGAAACAGTCTAAGTGTCTATAGATAGAGAAATGGTGAAGATTGAGCTCATCCATCCATGGGGCCATGTGGCTGTTAACAGGATTTATAAAATGTTGAAGGAGAGGAATTGCTTGAACAATATATAACGTAGGAACCATTTTTATTGGGGAAAAAAAAAGAATCCAAATCATTTGTATATATGTTTGTATAAACTAGAAAAAAAACCCCAAAAAACTGAAGTCTTTTAACAGTGAAGGTTGGATTGGAAGGGGATGGACCCTCACTTTGTACTTCTGATTTTGTTGCAATGTCTGTATTTTTGAGTATGTCTTAAAAGAGTGAGATTGAACACCTTTTTTGAAAGTAGCTTTTGAGAGATTTCTCCTATAGCTTCTTGGTTGTAACTGCTGGTGAAATGGATGCTGGTGACAACTTTGGCAACAGGTTTGCACTGAGCATGAGGCTGCTGCAGGACCTGGGCCCAAAGTTACACTGTCCAGTATGGCAGCCATGAGCCCCACGTGACTCTTGAGTGCCTGCAATTCGCTAGGCTTTTTGTGTTGGGATGTGTTGTCAAGTGTAAAATTGCTACTGGATTTCAAAGACTTACTGTGGAAAAAAGAAAAGAATGTAATATATCTCAATAATTTTTAATATGAATTACATGTGGAAATGACAATATTCACATCTTTGGAGGAAAATAAAATGTTATTAAAACTAAGCTCACCTAGTTCTTTTTACTTTTTTAAAAATGTGGCTGCTAGCAAATTAAGAATTGCAGACACGACTTCCGTTCTTTTTCTGTTGGATAGCTGGTCTGCAGCTTGAGACCTCAGAGAGTTCCCTGGCCCCTGAACCGGGTCAGTCAGGGCTGGTGCTGTCCTCCTTGGGCGGGCCTGCCCTTTTGGTTATTATTTGAAGGGAAACAGCACTCCTGTTGCTTACCTTTGTACATTTGATCAGCTGTCTTCCCAGAGCAGCGTACTGTTGTTCTGCTGGCACGTTTGCTTTCAGACTTCTGGGAATATATTTGAGTTGGAATGTCTGTGCGTGTTCTGTATTACATCATGTCAAAAACGCTCTTGGTTGTAAGACATCTTCTAATTTCAGAAACATTAAGGGAAAAGTGTGCAAATTAGAATAGAGATCATACAGTATTTTCTAACTTTTGGCCTGTTTGGTGCTAAGGGTTTCTTCCTCTGGTTAGTTAGTAAATGAATAAGCCATATATTCCTGTAACTTTTTGCAAAGACCTTTAGGATTGCTAGAATCCATATTTACAAAGTTGACAGTCTGGCTGTGGGGGCAGACTGCCTGGCTCGGCTTTCACTTCTGCCCCCTTTTACCTGGGTGGCCTGAACCACCAGCTTGTACGACCTCTTTGTGCTGCAGTTTCACCCTTTGTACAGTGAGGATGATAATGGTACCCATGACCATCTGGTGGTCCTGAGAAGTGAGTAAATGTGTGGTAAATGAGCTCATCTGTGCAGCACCTGGAGGGGTGCCTGGCACAGGGCAAGCCCAGCAACGTGGGCTCACTTGCATGCGTTTGAGCGGGGAGTGTGTTATCCCCATTTTACAGACTAGGGAGCTGAGTTGATTGAGGCTATACATTTAGTAAGTCATATATACGTCAGGATTTATGTTCTGTTTTCATATTTTTTTCCTGAGCTACAAGTAAATTTAAGATTTCTAGTTAAGTAAGTGCCCTAGGCCCACTGATGTATTTTTTGCATCGTTATCCTGGAGTTGGATGGATGAATTCACTTCCACATTAGCTGTTCTCACAGATTTAGAGAGACCATTCAGAATAGCCTGAAGTCTTGCAAATCGAGTTTTGAGAACTATTTTGGTGTGGCGGGGATTGTTTTAGGCTTGGGAGTTCAGCGAGCATGCCTGTTCCCTGTGTGTTAGAACCCTGCAAGGAGACAGAAGCCACATCAGCATTTGAATAGGGACAGCTTAATAGAAGAAATTATTAACTAGTGATAGGGGATTACCTTCTAAGAGAGGATCAAAGAGAACACTACGGAACACCCTTGGGCTGAGGGAGAATGCCATGGAAGGAACAAACTTGAAAAGGTGTCCCCAGCCCAGGGCTTAGGGGCAGACTTGCTGGAGGTGTGGCTCTGGCCCAGGGGATGGAGATGCGCTCTCGTTCCCTGTGCCGCCCTGGTCTATAGCTGGTCTGAAGCCCTGGGTGGAGGCTGGTCGGCAGGAAATCTTGAGCTGGGACTGGGAGCAGGAAACCTCCTGCCAGGGTTCTGGTGAGCTAGGGGGGCGAGCAACCCTGGATGTTGTGCACGCATCCCCCGGCATCCTGTGCTGAAGCACCGGAGGAGGAGCCCCTTCTCCCCACAGCATTCCTCGTATTGCAGAGCAGGGCAAAGAAGTGCGGGATTGGGGCAGAGAGGCAGTACGTTGACAGTGGCGCAATCCCCTTTTCATCTGCCTGCCTTCTGCTGCTGTGGGGTTTCTTCCCCCACAGCTGGTCTCTCCTAGAGTCCCTTACCTGTCCGTCCTCCATGAGAATGATTTTCCTGTCCTGGGTTACAGAAGAGGGTATAGAAATGCATGGACAGTATGGGGTGGGCAAAGGTGAACATAATAGGAGAGCAGCTGGCTAAGAAGAGAAGGGGAAACCTCGGGTAGGAAGGAGGGATATTCTGAGAGGTGAATATGTCTACAGTGGGTGAATTTTGAAGAGAAGAGAGGGACTAACATATTGCATCATGGGAGAGAAGATGAGAGGTGAAGGTAAGGTGAACAGAAGTGTAACATTTTATAAACAGGGCGGGTGAAGATGAAGTGGAAGAGTGTGAGTGGTGGGTAAGTGGGACAGGGAGAACTGTGAGGTGAATAGGCAGTGAGGTACAGAAATTTTCCTTTTGTGAAAACAGTACTCACGTATGTGTGATGAGAATTTTTGATTTTCATTAGACCTCTTAGGGATATTTTAAATCCTATATACAGGTTGATTTGGAGTCTCTTCAACATGAGTAACTGATCAATTCCATACACATTGGTCCACTTTGCTTAGAGCTGGCATGGGAAACTCAAATCCTCCAGGGGCCTGGCTGGTGACGTGAAGGGTGGCTTGGTTAGGCTGAGCAGCAGTGAATGGGTGTCCCTCTGGTATTGGCTGGATCTTCCAGTTTTTCACATTAACCAATCAGGCAAGAGATCACAATTTTTATTTCTGCTTTTTCTAATTGTGGCTAAGGTTTTCTTCATCATATTGTGAGTACATGTGACCTCTGGTCACAATGTGGTTTAAACAGTTAATTCTTTTTTGAGAGTTTTAGTTCCCTTTGAGAACCTTTATATCTTCTTAGCCACTTTTGTTTTTATTTCCTTCAAAAACTGTTTCTCTGTGGCTGGTAACAGGTTGTTTTGCTATATCTATCTATCTATCTATCTGGTTTTTTTTTTTAAAGATTTTATTTATTTATTTGACAGAGAGAGACACAGCGAGAGAGGGAACACAAGCAGGGAGAGTGGGAGAGGGAGAAGCAGGCTTCCCGCTGAGCAGGGAGCCCGATGCAGGGCTCAATCCCAGGACCCTGGGATCATGACTTGAGCCGAAGGCAGATGCTTAGACTGAGCCACCCAGGTGCCCCGAAAATGTTTAGTTTTAAATGAGAATATGCATTGAAAAAAAGCATACACAGCAATGGTATCTTAGGTGTTGAGATTATGGGGCAGTGGTGTCTTGGGTAGTAGGATTATGGGCATTTTATGTCCTTACTAACATGCCCTATCTAAGTCTTCTAACGACGGCCCTATAACATTCTTTGAAAAAAATTAGTGTAAAGAATTCATTTTACTCTTTAAGTGTGGTTTGAGAAGTAAACTTTTTTAAAGAGGATGGTTTTTTTTTAAAGATTTTATTTATTTAGGGAGAGAGAGTGTGTGTGTGCAAGTGGGGGGAAGGGCAGAGGGAGATGGAGAGACTCTCAAGCAGACTTCCTGCTGAACGTGGAGCCCGACGCGGGACTTGATTTCATGACCCTGAGATATGACCTGAGCCAAAACCAAGAGTCAGACCCTTAACCAACTGAGCCACCCAGGTACCCCAAGGATAGTTTTTATCACTGCTCGGAAGACCAGCTTATCTATAACACAGAGGGAGAAAGCAAAGCCAGAGAGCCAATGGGTCTGAATCAGGAGGGACAAGGCTGCTGCAGGCCCTGCTGATTCAAAAAGCAAGATCAGCCTACTCAGTGTGTCCACTGCTACCCAGGCCCTCCCACTCAGTAGACAGAGCTAGGAAAATATGCATATTAACCTATGTATACGCACATACCTATTTTTATTTCTGTATCTACTCATATATGTGTATTAAAAAAACAAAACAAAAACAAAAATCACAAGTTCATATGATCATACCTTTGATGTCCATCCAGCTCTACTTATCAGCACTTGTTATTATCTTTTTTCTTTTCCATTCTTATTTTATTTTATTTATTTTTTAAGATTTTATTTATTTGAGAGAGAGTGCACATGCATGGGCACAAGCAGGGGTGGGGGGCAGAGGGAGAGGGAGAAGCAGGCTCCCCACTGAGCTGGGACCCAATGTGGGACTCAATTCCGGGACCCCGGGATCATCACCTGAGCCCAAGGCAGTCGCTTAACCGACTGAGCCACCCCGGTGCCCCTCTTTTCCATTCTAATCAAAATGTAGCAGTATATCATTGTGTCTTTAATTTGCCTTTGCCTAATCACTAATGTTGTTGAGGATCATTTCACATGCTTATATGCCATCCATATCTTCTTCGGTTAAGTATCGATCTTTTGCCTATTTTTAAAAAGAGTAGGTTGTTTTCTTATTGTCAAGATTTGAGAGGTCTTTATATATTCTGGATATAACTTTTTTCTCAGAAATATGATTTACAAATACCTTCTCCTAGTCTGTAATTTGTTTCTTCATTTTTTGTAACAGTCCCAGAATGAAAGTTTTTAGTTTCAATAAAGCTCAATTTATCAATTTTTTCCCTTCACGTTTCTGATATTGGTATCTTATTCTAAAAATTCTTTGCCTAATCCAAGGCCACACCGATTTCCTTCTGTGTACTATTCTTGAACATCTATAATTTTAAAATTTACATTTTGTCTATGATCCATTTTGAGTTAATTTTATATAAGGTGTATAGACCAAGGTTCATTTCTTTGCATAAGGAAAATCCAATCATACCAGCACCATTTGTTGAACACTGTATTTTCTCTAATGACTTGCCTTTGCACCTTTGTGAAAAATCAGCTGTCTGTGCTTAGGTGGATCTGTCATCTCTGGGATTTTTTATATTGTATTGACCCATGTGTCAATGTAACAGTATGTGCCAATCCTACTTTCTCTAAATTACTGTAGTTTTATAGTAAGTTTTGAAATTGGATAGTGTGTCATCTAACTCTGTTCTGTTTCAAAATTGTTTTGGCTATTCTGGTTCCCTTGCCTTTCCATATAATATTTTGAAGCAGTTTGTTGATATCTACAAAACAACCTTCCAGAATTTTTACTGGGATTTTGTTGAATCAGTAGTCAAATTGAGGAGAAGTAACATAATAACACTGTTGAGTCTTTAAATTCATGAACATGGTATATCTCTCCATTTTATTTATATCTTCTTTGATTTATTTTATCAGCATTTTATAGTTTTCAGCATACAGATGCTTAATGTATTTTGTTAGATTTATGCCTAAGTAATTCTTTTTGTGTGTGTGCTATTGTAAATGGTATTTGTTTTTAAATATTAATTCTTCATTGCTGCAATATAGAAATATAGTTGTTTTTCTTTTTAATGTTGACTTGATTGATCTACATCCTGCTATCTTACTGAACTCATTTACTAGTTCTAGGAGCTTTTCATAGATTCTTTGGGACTTCCATGTAAACATTCATGTCTCATTTAGAGACAGTTTCATTTCTTCTGTCTATATACCTTTTATGTCTTTTTCTTACCTTGTTACATGGGCTAGGCATTCCAGTATGATGTGGAATAGTGGCAAGAAGTGGTGAGAAAAGACATTCTTGCCTTCTTCTTGATCTTAAGAGAAAAGCTTTTGGTCTTTCACCATTAAGTATGTTGCTAGCGTAGGATTTTGTAGTTCCCCTTTATTATATTAAAGGAGTTTCTTATATTCATGATTTACTGAGAGTTCTTTTTTTTTTTTAAAGAGTTTATTTATTTATTTGAGAGAGAGCACACGAGAGGGGGGAGGGTCAGAGGGAGAAGCAGACTCCCTGCCGAGCAGGGAGCCCAATGTGGGACTCGATCCAGGGACTCCAGGATCATGACCTGAGCCGAAGGCAGTTGCTTAACCAACTGAGCCACTCAGGCGCCCTTGAGAGTTCTTTTTTAATATTATTAATGGATGTTGAATTCTGTCAGATTTTTTTTTTACATCTTAGAGATGATCCCATGAGTTTTCTTCTTTGTTCTGTTTTGGTGGTTTGTGTCTTTCAAGTAATTGGTCTATTTGATCTAAGTTTTAGGATTTTTTGGCATTAAGAATTGTTTATAATATTCTTTTATTTTTCTTTTAATGACTATAGGACCAGTAGTGGGGTACCCTCTTTCATCCCTGATATTGGAAATTTGTGTATTCTCTTTTTTTTAATTGACCAGTCAGCCTTAAAGTTAATCAGTTCTATTTTTCCCCCCAAAATGCACAGCTTTGATTTCATTGGTTTTTCTCTATTGTTTTTCTATTTTCAATTTCACTGATTTCTCCTATTTTTTTTGTATTTTTAATTAATTCTTTCTTTTTTTAAATTATTTTTTAAATTTAAATCCAAGTTAGTTAACATTAACAGTGTATTATTTGTTTCAGGAGTAGAATTTAGTGCTTCATCAGTTGCATATTCTTCCCCAATTTTTATTATTTCCTTCCTTTTGCTTTCTTTGGGTTTAATTTGCTTTTGTTCTATTTTCTTTTTTTTTTTTTTAAGATTTTATTTTATTTATTTGACAGAGAGAGACACAGCGAGAGAGGGAATACAAGCAGGGGGAGTGGTAGAGGGAGAAGCAGGCTTCCTGCTGAGCAGGGAGCCCGATGTGGGGCTCGATCCCAGGACCCAGGGATCATGACCTGAGCCGAAGGCAGTCGCTTAACGACTGAGCCACCCAGGTGCCCCTCTTGTTCTGTTTTCTTAAGGTAGAGGTGTGGATTAAAGTTTTGAGACCTTTCTTTTTTATTAATGTAAACATTTAATGCTATAAATTTCACTCTCAGCTCTGCTTTAGCTGAATCTAATGAATTTAAAATATTGTGTTTTCATTTTTATCAAATTCAAATATTTTCTAATTTTTCATGAGAATTCCACTTTGATATATGGATTATTTAGAAGTGCTTGTTTAATTTCCAAACATTTGGGAGATTTCCCATATATTCTTCTGTTGTTGATTTCTACTTTACTTCAGTTATGTTAGAGAACATATTTTATATGATTACTGTTTTTATTTTTTTAAAGATTTTATTTATTAATTTGACAGAGAGAGAGACAGCGAGGGAGGGAACACAAGCAAGGGGAGTGGGAGAGGGAGAAGCAGGCTTCCTGCGGAGCAGGGAGCCCAATGCGGGGCTCGATCCCGGACCCTAAGATCATGACCTGAGCCAAAGGCAGACGCTTAACGACTGAGCCACGCAGGTGCCCCTGATTACTGTTCTTTTAAATTTAACATTTGTTTCATGGCCCAGAATATGATCTATCCTGGTGAATACTCCATGTGCGCCAGAAAAAATTTCATTCTGCTGTTGTTGGATGAATTCGTCTATAAAAGTCAAGTAGATCAAGTTGATTGATAATGTTATTCAGATCTGCTAAAACCTTACCGATTTTCCGTCTACTTGTTTTGAGAGAGAACTATTGAGGCCTCCAGTAATAATTGTGCATTTGTCTATTTTTCCTTTCAGTTTTTACTTAATGTATTTTGTAGCTCTGTTGTTAGGTACATAAACAGGATTGTTATATCTTCTTGGAAAATTGACCCCTTTATCATTATAAAATGCCCATCTTTATCCGTGATAGTATTTTTTGTTCTTAGATCTGCTTTTTTGGATATTAATATAGCAAATACCAGTTTCTTTCATTAGTGTTTGCTGGGGATATGTTTTTTTCATTCTTTTACTATTAATCTAAGTCTATATTAATTTAAAATAGATTCTAGATAGCTTGGAGTTGGGTCTTTTTTTATCCAATCTGACAATCTCTGACTTTAATTGGTGTGTTTAGATCATTCACATGTAATGTGATTGCTGATACAGATGACTTAAAAGATACCATTTTCTTAGCTGTTTTCTTTTTCTTCCATTTATTATTTTTTTCCTGCTCTTGTGTTAATTGAATATTTTTTGATTCTTTTTATCTCCATTATTGATTTATTACTTACAGGATTTAAGATATATGTATTTAATCAATGGCTACCTTTTAATATTATTATACTGCTTCACATTCCTGTACAATTTTTGGCCTACCTGTACTTTTACATGCTCATTTATAATGCATTGCTAGTACTTCCGGTTTCCAGTTCACATGTAAGGAGCTTGGAAGTTGCCACTCAATCCTAACAGCAAGTAAAAAGCTGAACAGACTGAAAAATCAACACTTTTCTTGGATCTGTAAGAGAAATAAAAATATGGAAAACTGCAGCCCTCAGGATTGGAGAAACAGACAAATACAGGGACTCATGGCTTACTGAAGCAGAGACTCATGAACAGAAACCACCATGGGAACCATGCTGAAGTGGGAAAACCTGAAGTGTAACTTTGCCAATTGCTGGCAGCTAGTGTGGAGAACTGATAGTTAAAAAGCCCAGGGGGGCCCAGGCACAGAGAGCCTCCACAGTTATCTGAGATATACCTTCAAAAGTTCAACCAGGTTCTTATAGTAGATAGTGGAGAAAAATACCTTGGACTTCTGGGAGGAGGATGGGAAAAGGAATGATTTCAGAATAAGCCAGAGCACTCTGTTCTTAACAGTTCCTGCCTTCAGGAAACTTACTAACCAGAGCCTATCTGCTGGGGTTATCAGAGCCTAATTTTATTTTATTTTATTTTTTTTTTAAAGAGTTTTATTTATTTATTTGAGAGAATGAGAATGAGAATGAGAGAGAGAGAGAGCACATGAGAGGGGGGGAGGGTCAGAGGGAGAAGCAGACTCCCTGCTCAGCAGGGAGCCCGATGTGGGACTTGATCCCAGGACTCCAGGATCATGACCTGAGCCGAAGGCAGTCGCTTAACCAACTGAGCCACCCAGGTGCCCCCAGAGCCTAATTTTAAATATAAAGACACATATAGATTAAAAATAAATGGATGAAGAAAAATATACCATGCTAGCCCTACTCTAAAGAAAGCAGGATTAGCTATATTAATTTCAGACAGAGCAGATTTCACAGCAGGGCAAATTATCAGGGATAAATAAGGGCATTACATAATGATAAAGGGGTTATTTCTCCAAGAAGACATGCAATTCTTAACATGTATGCACCAAACAACAGAGTATCAAATTATATGAGGCAAAAACTGATAGAACTTCAAGGAGAACTAGATGAATCTATTACTGTAGTTGGAGACTTCATCACTTCTCTATCAGAAATGCACAGATGCAGCAGGCAGAAAATCAGTAAGGACACAGTTGGACTCAACACCACCACAATCAACTGGGTATATCTGTAGATTGCTTCATCTAACAACAGCAGGATACACATTTTTCTCAAGCTCACATGGAACATTCATCAGGGCAGATCATATGTTGAGCCATAAACCACACTTTAACAGATGTAAAAGAATAGAAATCATGGAATGTCTGCTGTCATACCACAATGAAATTAAACTAGAAATCAGTAACAGAAAGATAACTGGAAAATCCCCAAATACATTGAGATTAATCAATACATTTATAAATAACACATTGATCCAGGAAGAAATTTCAAGAGAAATTTTAAAATATTTTGAACTAAATGAAAATGAAAACACAGATTATTAAAATTTGTGGGTTGCAGTGAAAGTAGTGATTAGAGGGAAATTTATAGCATTGAATGTGTATATTAGAAAAGGAGAAATATCTAAAATCAATAATGTAAGTTTTCACCGTAAGAAACTAGAAAAAGGGGGCACCTGGGTGGCTCAGTCAGTTGAGCGGCTGCCTTCGGCTCGGGTCATGATCCCGGGGTCCTGGGATCGAGCCCCGTGTCGGGCTCCCTGCTCAGTGGAGAGTCTGCTTCTCCCTCTCTCTCTGCCTACTTGTGCTCTCTATCTCTCTGTCAAATAAATGAATAAGATCTTTTAAAAAAAAAAAACCAGAAACTAGAAAAAGAAGAGCAAATTAAATCCAAAGTAAGCAGAAGAAAAGAAATAATAATTAGCAGGAATCAATGAAATTGAAAAAAGGAAGTTCATAAAAAGTCAACAAAACCTAAAGCTTGAAGAGATCAATAAAACTGATAAGCCCCTAGCTGGCTAACTAAGGAAATAAGAGAGAGGACACAAATTGCTAATATGGAAAATGAAAGAGGGACATCTCTACAGATCATATGGACATTAAAAGGATTATGAAGGAATACTGTGAACAATTCTACCCACAAACTTGAAAACTTAGATGAAATGGACCAATTCCTTGAAAGACAAAATCTGCCAAAACTCACGCAAGAAGAAATAGATGATCTGAATAGGCCTATATGTAATAAAGAAGTCAATAACTGATAATCTTCCTAAAAAGAAACACCAGTTCACTGGTGAATTCTACCAACCATTTCGGGAAGAAAGTATGTCAATTCTCTACAATCTCAAAAGACAGAAGTAGAGGGAATACTTCCCAACTCATTCTATGAGGCCAGCATTTTCACAATATCAAAACCAGATGAAGACATTATGTTTTAGTACAGACCAATATCTCTCATGAACATAGATACAAAAATCTATAACAAAATAACAACAAATGAAATCCAAAAAGGTAGAAAAAGAATTATATACTATGACCAAGTGAATTTATCCCACATACTCAAGGATTATTCAGTATTTGAAAATCAATTAATATAGTCCATTACAATGCATTGATACTATTTTTGCTTTGGATATTCAGTTATATTTTTAGAGGAATTGAAAATAAGAAAACATTTATTTTATCTTCATTTATTCCATTTCCAATGTTCTTCATTTCTTTGTGTGGATCCAATTTTCAGTCTGGTATCTTTTTTTCCTTCTGTCTGTAAACTTTCCTTTAAAAATTATTATAGACTAGGTCTGATGGGAATGAATTCCCTGAGTTGTTTTTCTCAGTAAAGTTTTTTTTTTCCCTTCATTTTTGAAAGCTAATTTTACTGGGTATAGAACTCTGGGTCGACAGGTTTTTTTTCTTCCAGCACTTAAAGATGTTACACCATTATCATCTATCTTGCATGATCTTTCACAGTCTTTTGCAATTTTACCTTTGTCCTGGTATATATTATGTGACTTTTTTCTCTGATTTCCTTCAGTATTTCTCTTTGTCTTCAGCAATTTCAGCAATTTGAGTATAATATACCTAGATGTGTAGGAGTCTGGGGGAAGGAGAATTATTTATCCTGCAATGTATTCTCTGAGCTTCTTGGTCATATGATTTAGTGATTTTTATTAGTTTTTGGAATAGTCTCAGTCATTCTTTCTTTCATTTTTTTTTTTCCTGTCTCTTCCAGGATTCCAGTTGCACAAGTGTTCAATCATTTAATATTTTTTCCTACAGTTCTTGGATGCTCTGTATGTTCTTTTCAATCTTTTTGCTCTTTGTTACTTCATTTTGGATAATTTCCCTTGGCTTATCTTTAAGTTCACAGATCTTTCCTCAACTGTTTTGAGTCTGTTAATGAACCAGTCAAAGGTGTTCTCTGTTACTCTTTCATTTTTGGTATTCTCTTTGGTACTTTTTTATTGTTTCCATTTCTCTGCTAAAAATTACCCATGTGATTTTGCATGTTCATACTTTACATTAGAGCCTTTAACATATTAACTGTAGTTATTTTAAATTGACTGTTGATATGACACCATCTGAATCATATTGGAGTCTGGTCCTGGTGATCACTTTGTCTCTGGGGTGTGTACTTTTTCGTATGCCTCACAAATGTTTGTTTTTGAAAGCCAGACGTCTTGAGTAGGACACTAGTGACTGAGGTAAACAGTTTTAATGCCCAGGATTTGGCATGCCTTTCCTTCTGTGAGGCTTTTACTGTGGGGATTTGAGTTAATTTACTTAGGAGTTGGTCAAGGTTTAAGGTTTGTAATTGCTATGGTTACTATTGGTACACTACAGGTTTCAAATTCCTCTAGTAATACCTTGTATTTAAGATCAAGACTGGTTGGCCTAAGGTTTTTTCCTCTCAGTATCTTCACCTTCACCTTTCAGTCTTCCTTTTGCACTGCCCTCAGAGAGGATCTTCTTCCATATTCTCATTCTGTTCGTCTCCCAGAAGTATTCTCCTGTTACTTGTTACTTTATACTTGTTAGCCTGGTGGTGGGGAGCAGTGAGAGGAGCTTTTCTTGTGGTTCAGGTTAGGCCTTCATCTTAGGCAGGCATTATGTCTGTGGCGCTTGGGAATGTGGCTTCCTCAGTGCCCTTAGCTCTTTCCCAGCATTTGTGTCTCTTCATCCCCCAGGGATAAGGGTTTTTATTTCAGTTCCCTACAGTCAACATAAAATGGGTTTTCAGCAATGGTAGGTTTTCATGCTATTGTCTCCAGTCACTGAAGTGAATTAAAATGTATTTATTCACATATTGAATGAGTCAAATGTCAAATCACAATTGTTTCCAATTATTTCCCTTAGATATTTCCTGTGGACATTTGAATTTCGAAAACTTTATGTCTACTGAGTGTAGTCCTAAGTGAATTGGAAAGTTAGTGGGTCTCATGCACTTGTAGGCTTGTCTGCCAGCTCTCCTGCACAGGAGGAAGCCTGTCAGGCTGTTAACACCAGAAGCTGTTGCACCATGGAACAGAAAATTTCAGCTGCTGGTTAAATCGTTTTGGCATAAATATAGACTTGAAAGAAATGATTGCTAAAATTTTTAAAAACTGGATTATAAAATTC
Organism: Neomonachus schauinslandi; assembly: GCF_002201575.2. NCBI lineage: Eukaryota > Metazoa > Chordata > Mammalia > Carnivora > Phocidae > Neomonachus > Neomonachus schauinslandi. The sequence goes on from NC_058405.1 coordinate 79,350,875, forward strand.
TTTTGCCACAAAGCAAAGACTTTTTTTTTTTTTTAGTACTTAGTAAGCAATATTCAGCTGTCCTATCACAGGAGTAACAAGGAATCTTCCTGACACTGTTTTTGGAGTAAACAATGTGTAGATGTGTGGACTTTATTATACAGCTAGTTGGTCCTATCTTTGAGCTGGCTGCTTAGAGGTCTTTAACTAGCCAAGAATATTGTCTAAGTTAATGCAATGGTGAGACACAAGAAGCTATATACTATATTTCTTTGAAGCTATATGCAAGATTAGAGTGGCTGTTACTTTACTATTGCTTATACCAAAAATGGTAAATCTTTTTTTTAAATCCCTAGTGAACTAGTTTGAGTGACGTAGAGAGCTGAGTAAAATGAGGGAAAAAGACTCACTCTGCTTGGTACTCTGACTGTCCTTTCATGCATTTGAATGAAGAGGGGATCTTCTTTCTTGAGGGAAGTGGCCTCCTTAGTGAGCAGAAAGGGTAAAACTAGCCAGACCAGCGAATCAACAGATGACCAAGAGGGTGACAAAAGCTGCAGACAGCTCCTCCTTATGCTGAGGCTCTCAATTCTTAAACTAGGATTCATTGTCTTTTAATTTAAGGCTGTGACTCATGGCTTCAGACTTTTTTTTTTTTTTTTTTAATGGGGAAGGATTGCAACTTTGTTAATATAGAGGCTCTGACTAAACATACACCTGTGGGAAGGGTGTGTGTTCTCATTAACTGTTTTACCAAGAAGAGTTTTGCATCTCTTAGAGTCTTTAATTTGGAGATAGTGCTAGAGAAACCCTTCAAAATCTTCAGTGGGAAGGGAACTTTCCCTTTCTTAGCTAGAGGTTTAGGACTAGCATAGAATTTTAGTTTATTGTTAAATTCATCCTTGGGACAACACTCTTTATCATCTATTGTGAGATTTGTTATCTTTTTTTCTTTTCAAAGCTCATGGGAAAAAGAGACCCTTTTGTTCTGGACTAACTTTTCGGGATGTTTGTATAATTAACAGCCTTGGAAGATAGAGTGTCTCCCTCTGGAGCAAAGGGCAGTTTTGTCTGGGGCCTGGGTCAGGTAGGTTTGCTTATAGTCGGTTGTGAGGGATTTGTGTTTCCTAATAAGCTCAGAGTTCCTCAGTTGGGACACAAACCCAAATCCAGCTGGCTCCCTTCACATTACCCCCCTGGGACTTGGGGATAAGGAGAACTTATGTTCCTAATGTGAACATGAAGCTCATGCTGTTTGATATCATGTAATATTGTCCTTCATCTCTGACCCAAGAGTCTCATGTCTTCTGTGCACATCTGTGGAACTATGGCAGGCAACCTTGTTAGCTTCCATATAGGGCAAAATCTCAGATTCTTTATAATTCTTGATATTATCCTTAAACATTGTCTTGCCTTAAAGTTAATGTAAAAACTTAAAAAAAATGGAGAAAAAATCACTTTTAATCCCATCACTCTAAGATTATAATCTTGATAGTATGTTTATGTGCATGTTTCCATTCTTTCCAAGTATATCTGGACATATTTTTAATCTTACTATAATACAAAATCATATCCTTTAAATAACATTCCTCTGTGTAAGTAATTCATGGTAATTACAGAAAATTAGAAAATTTATAAAAGAATAAAGAAAATTATTAGTATTCTTATTGCCCAGAGATGGAGTCCCTATTACCATTTTGTGTATTTTCTTCCAATATTTTATGTACATTTATTTTACAGTTGTAAGGGAGACTAGTATATTCTTTATTTGCCTAACATGTCTTGTGTACTTTACTATTTCATTCAGTATTGACAAGTAGGCTCTTTTGCTTTAATGGTTATAGTGTCTCATTCTGTGGGTGTCTATATTATCATAATCACTTTATAATAATTCTTAAACCAATTTTGGAAATTGATTCTTTCTTTATATATTGCTTCTACCCACCTCCCTTTCTGTTTCTCTCTCCCTAACCCCACTTCTTTCTGGAACTGCATTTACCTGTATGTTAGAACACTTCAAAAGTTCCATGTGTTTTTCCTGTGCTCTTTTCTGTATTTTCCATTCTGATGTCTCTTCATGCTTCAGTCTGGATATTTTATCCTAATATGTCTTCCAAATTATTAATTATTTCTTCAGCTAAATCCATCTTTTAAAAGTCTTCATTGTATTTTTCAGTTGTTTCTACTTGATTCTTTTTATAGTTACTAGTTATATGCTAAAATTTTTCAGTATCTTTTAGTTCCTTAAACATATTAATAAGTTATTTCAAACTTCATGTCTGGTAACACCATTCTCTGGATGTCCTATGGGTCTATTTCTAAAGTCTGTTTGTCTCTTGGTTTTCAGTCAAGTCTTCTCTGCTATCTGTTTTGTTTCTTTGTTTAAGTGTGAGACATTGCTTGTGAAAAACCAAGGCTCTGGTTATGCTTTTGTCCTCCAGAGAAGCCAGGCTAGGAGCTTATCTCTTTAATTTAATCATGGGTTGAGATGAGTTGCGGCTTGTGAAGACTGGTCACTGTTACTCCAGGGTATAGCCCTTGAGGGTCCCAACTGGAAGCCTAGAGCAGGTCCTAGGCCCTGAGCTCCAGTTTTCCCTCAGCACTCTGAGTCTGCCAAAAGCCTTGCATATCATTTCAGCCATTTTGTCTCTGCTTTTGAAATAAGCAGTTGTTTTGAGGATTAAAGAGGAACCATATGTAAGGCCTATATCTTCAAGTTTCCCTACTACCCGAATCTTGGCCCTGCAGTTCTTCACTGTTTCAGACAGATTATTTTTTATGTTTTCAGCTTTTTTAGTTGTTCTCAGCAGGAGGATTGCCCAAAACAACCTAGTATACCATTATCAAAAGTGGAATGCTTTCTACAAGGAATTTATGATTATAGCTCCTTCTGTGCCCTGTGGTCGTTCCTAGGGTATAGTTGGTAAGTAAGACCTTTTGGAGATCAAATAGAAACATGTTTATGTTCCTTCTGTTGTTATCAATATGTGTTTTCCTTCCCCCAGTAATTCCACTTTAGAACAGTTTGTGATACTATGTTAGTATTCCTACTTTGACCAGACTGTATAATGTCTGTAATCCTCAAGTCTGACCAGGGTAAGTGTGGCTTGCTGGCTTGGTGCCATATTGTCATTTTACTTGCTTTTGTTACAGTACCTGTTGTCTGCTCTATTATAGCTACTTGCATGGATGTCTGTTTTTTTATGTGCTTCTTAAAACATGTGCTTCTTGACAAGCAGGGACTATACCTTCTTGTTCTGTTGAGTGGGAAAGTTCCTTGCATAGACTAGTTCCTCATCAGAAGTGTATTTAAATTCAGATGTTAATGCTAATAGTAACTTGTCAGCCAATTTCAGACTTTCATCTTCCCAGGTCCCCTCAGTGGATCTACTTCATGTATTAGCTTTCTTCAAGATTCCAAAATACTTCTAGACTAGTACACAAATACATATACCAAGAGAAACTTCTGTAGGATGTGGCATAATGTTATGATTTATACTGTAAATTAAATGGGAGTCATTGCATTAGATATAGGTGACAGAATTTTTTCTGTTAAACAATACTGGAGGTTGTTTTAGCATGGAGTACTACCTGTGGGATTAGCAACATGACTAGTAGCTGAATAATGGGAGAGGCAAGTTAGCAGTAGTAGCCCCGTCCTGCTGATGCAGCGTGGAGCAGATTGCAGTAGCTGAGTCCATCCGTCTCATATATCCTGAAAGGAGACAGATGAGTTCACCTTCAGGGCCTCATGCTGTTGCAGAATTTCGGGAAGAAGGAGAGACACAAATGCCTGGACTTCATTGGAGTATCTTCCTACGAACAAATCCTTAGTAAAAGAGAACAGACCTTTAGTCCGTGGTGGATGGGAGTCTGTTTTGAATGTGTAGGTCCAGGAATGGGTAGGATTGCCCCATGGGCTGCCAGAAAGCAGGGAGGTGTCTTGTGTTTATTCTTTCAGCCCTCTTTAGACATTTTCTCTAAAATAATGTAATGATCGAGAAGAGTAAATATGTATTCAGTGAGCTTGTGGGGCATTGTGTGAAACTGACTACATCACAGAATTTTTCATTAATTAATTAATTCATTGATTCAGCAAACATTTACTGAATACCTTCTTTTTGCCAGGCATTATTCTTGGAGCTGGGAATACAGCAATAAAGTAAAAGTAAAGATTCTTGCTCTCATGGAGCTTTCATCTTTGAATTCTGTTTCTATAGTATTGATGTTTGTTTAAATATAGACATTTTCTAGGGGCACCTGGGTGGCTCAGTCGTTAAGCATCTGCCTTCGGCTCAGGTCATGATCCCAGGGTCCTGGGATTGAGCCCCGCATCAGGCTCCCTGCTCCGCGGGAAGCCTGCTTCTCCCTCTCCCACTCGCCCTGCTTGTGTTCCCTCTCTCACTGTGTCTCTCTCTGTCAAATAAATAAATAAAATCTTTAAAAAAAAAAAATATAGACATTTTCTAAATGTCAACTCAAAAGATGGGCAGTGTTCTCTTAGTATGTTTATTTTCTCTTGCATGTGAGATGTAAACTTTTAGAATATTGAAACACAAAATTTCCTTCCTCCCCCAGTTTTGGAGTTTGCATCATGTTTATTTGTACCTTAGTACAGATTTGGTCATATGATTATATTGGGTGGGGAATGGCTTTATGACATCTTTAAGTATGTGGTAGGTAGTCATTAAAATATTGTTACTTAGTATTAGACTACTAAATATTAACATTGCTGATTATAAATATTTTTATCACATAAATTTGATGCTTTAGAAACATTTTACAAACAAAACAAAACAGAAACATTTTACAAAATGTTCGAGAGTCAGTAGGGTAAACCTAGTGATTTTGTAGGCAGGGGACTGGAATTGTGATGTTACTTCCCTATGGATCATGAGATTAATAGAGTATTTAAGGTTTTTCTTTCTATACTGGAAAATTTATATGCCAGCTAGTACTAGAAGAGGGGATCAGATTAGATAAATTTGAGGTGCCTGTGAAGTATCCATGTGAAGATAATTTGAGAAGGAGAAATAAAAGTGTGAGTTGAGTCTTTAGATTGGTGAGTTAAGCTGTGGGCTTGGTTGGGATTTCCTAGGGAAAGAATTTAGGTGAGAAGAGAAGAGAGGGGCTGGGACTGAGTTTTGAGAAACTCTAGTTCTATTTGATTGGTTTCTGCCATCTTTATTGTAGTCTTTATTTTTTGGATTTATTATTTTCTATTTCTGACTTCTTAAATTGGATGACTGACCTTTTGATATTTTAGACTTTTTTTATTAAAGAAATTTGAAGAGTAAATAAGAACTGTTTTAGGTGTACCTATAAATTTTGACTTTTTGGCTTCTCCTTTGGACATATGGAGTCAAGATATAGATAGCTATTGCCTTGGGTGCCTGGGTGGCTCAGTTGGTTAAGTGACTGCCGTCAGCTCAGGTCATGATCCTGGAGTCCCGGGATCGAGTCCCGCAGCTTCTCCCTCTGACCCTCCCCCCTCTGATGTGCTCTCTCTCTCTCTCATTCTCTCTCTCTCAAATAAATAAAATCTTAAAAAAAAAGATAGCTATTGCCTTGATAATACTATTCCTGTAGAAAGTACTATAAAATTATTTTATAGTCAAACATATACATGGTTGCAGTGAAACTAGTTTTATGATATTACAAAACTTGTTTTCAAAATGAGAACATTTTCATGAAACAGTGGTTGTCATCCAACAAAATATGTTGAATGCAATTTGTTGTTTCACTCATTGCAATAACAAAGTGTTTGGGCAAAAATATCTAGTCCAATTATTATTAACAAAAGCATCATATTTTAATTTCTGTGTTTTTTTTCCTTCTAAATCTCACAATAGACCCTCTCCCTGTTCTTTGCTGCTTTGACAATTACTGCATTATAAAGAGAGATTCCCTGATGGAAATGCATTATACATGTGTTTGATATGGAGGCAAAAACAAAGTAATGTAAAAAAAATAATTTATGTAGTCTTCTCAGATTTGTCACCTGGGATAGTCCTCACTGGTAATAAATGGTCTCAGTGATTGATGTGATATCCTTCACATCAATTTATTTATTTATTTTTAATTTTTCTCCTTAAAAATTCATTCCTTGGGGCTTCTGGGTGGCTCAGTCGCTTAGGCATCTGATTTCAGCTCAGGTTGTGATCTTGGGGGCCTGGCCTTGGGCTCTGTGCTCAGCAGGGAGTCAGCTTATCCCTCTTCCTGCCCCTCCCCCAGCTTGTGCTCACTCACTTGCTCTCTCAAGTAAATAAAATCTAAAAAAAAAAAATCATTCCTTATGCCTTACTTAACTCTTCTCCAGTTTTGTGTTTTATGCTATTCCCAGCACTTTGTTAAGTAAAAATTTTGTATTAAAAATCCCGAGTCTTCCTCATGAGAAATATTTAGAAATGCAGTAAAACTATATGCTATTTGCAGGCTTAAATGAAATATTTTTAATTGTATTTTCTTTTCATGGCAAGTATTTTAACCCAATTCTAAATAAATGATTTCATAAAAGGTACCAGAAATAGCATTGGAAAGGTGGGAATAGACGACTCCTCAGGACAGCAGTTGATGCAGGTGCCCCTTCTGCCTCTTTTCCATTCCCTGCGGTCACCCATAGAAAGGACTGCTATTTAACGCAGACAACAATAATCCTGGTAACCGGAACACCTAATCCACAGGAAGTTACTTTCCGAAATACAGTCTACACTGAGTTTTACTTTGGAAAGGTCTCTCTCGGTTGGGTATAATTTGTTCTAGATTATTGTAAACTCTGTTTAGGATTTGTAATATGCTTTTAAAAACTTTTTATTTTGATGTTAAGGAAAAAAAGCCTCTGGTTAGGGCATAGTACAGTTTATTGCCTGTGATAATGAAAACTTGAATAGATATAATTAGCGCTAACAGACTTTGTAATGTGGGTCACTTTCATTTTCAGTTTGAGAATGAATTTCCTTCTGCCATGATTGCAGTGGGGTTTAAACTCACCTTTCTTTTCTTGCCATGTCTTTCCCCATGTCTGTTGGCTGATAGAACTTCCTTGCATGTAAAATACTTTAAGTACTGAGGTCTTCTAATTTAGTTTAACTTTCTTTCTGGAAAGCGCATTGAAGATTGCTTCCAGATATTTTGCATTAACAAATATAGATTTTCTAGCAACAGGACACCTATCTAAAATGCCTGAATTGATTAAAAAAAAATCAATGAAATTTCATTTTCCCCATGAAAATATTTGTTTTGAAAAATGTGTATTGTTGCACAGCAAGTGAGTAAACTTCAGAAGCGAGTTCTTATTCCTTTTGCCTAGGAATTATCCAGTACACTGACTTGCCATGGCCATCCTGCTTTTCTAGAACATTCCTAATGAGTTAAATGCTGTCACAGGTAATTTTGACTAATAACAAAACACCAAAGTTTATAAATAATTTACCTTTTAAAATATAAGTTAGAATTAAAAGTTATACCTATAATACAATCATTCAGTTTCTTCCTTTCAAGAAGACAAGGGAAAAAGGAGTGTTTAAACTTTACCTTGCCTTTTCACTATGTGATACTGCCTGAGATGAGTGAACTCCTTCTGATGTACCAGGTAGGGTTGTGGTACTTGGGAATTTACATTGTGCTTTACTTGTCCCCAGAGTTTTGTTTGTTGAAATCTGAGCATACTGACTATAGTGGTTGTGTGTGAGAATTTTATTATGTGCTGTGTCTCCCTCCCACTTCAAAACAAACAACACAAACAGATAATCATCATTGCTTTCAAAATGCTGTCAGAGTTTAATTAAGCCAAGTCAAGCTCATTACCTTCAGTAGTGATAGAACGTTAGCTAACACTTCACGTCTTCTCTAGAAAGGACCCCCCCAAAAACACCATTGCGTTGAGAAGGTACCAGCTGGATTCTCAGCTGGTCACATTGCTATAGTTTAGAGAGAGTGAGGCTGCTTTGCATTTAGGTTCTCAGCTGTCTCATTGTTTGGTACTTTTCTCTGTCCTTCCTCCCAGCCTCTCTTAGCTTTGCAATCAACCACAAGTGCTGAAGGTCCTGATTAATAGCGTTTCATACTCCATTTCTCAGACAAGGACTATTGGCTCCCTAAGAATAGCAAGGAAATGAACTCAAGGCTTAACATGGACAGAGGCATTTTAACTCTGCTCACCAAATTGAACACAGTTGTTACTATCAACAACAACAACAACAACAACAACAACAACAAAATGTCAAGCAATGTGCCATTAAAAGATCCTTACATAATTGTAGCAGGTTTGGGTTTCCTCTGGTTCAAGTTTTCTTACCTCTTTGATAATCAAACGATCTGAAGAAAGGCATAGAATTTCAGGGGGGAATCTGCATGACAGGTTCACAATAAGGCTATTCATGAGGACTCTTTTATTAGCTTAAACAGTATCTGCATCATTCTTAGTCTCTGGCTTTACTACAAGGCTCCATTTAAACTTAACCCAACTTGCTGACTTAACTGATCCAGGAATTACTCAGTACAACCAGCCAGCTACTGTAGCTTTTTTTCCCCCTTTAGATAAGGAGATTTAATACAATGGCCTTTACAGTTCTTAAATGACTCCATTTTTTTTTCCCCTGTGTTTGAGATGTGGTGCTTATATGACCTTTTGTTCTTAATAAAATTTCACATGGTTTGATTATATTTTTAAAAAAGTATAAACAAATACAATATTGACTCCTTACCCTCAGAGTAAAACTTTTTAAATCTTGTAGATGATATAAAAATGGAATTTGTCATAATATTTACACAGCTGATTTCAGTATACTAGATTTCATTATTAACGATTAGGTATTATTAAATTAAACTTGAACATATTTTTTTTATTTTTGAGGGGTGATTCTCATATAATTACTAGTGGTCCTTTAGCATTGCATGTTCACCTTTACACACTTTTGGTTATCTGCTGGTGTTTATACCATTTCTGCTACCACAATGCTAATATAATCAGGATGTCCTTGGTTGGTCTGTGAGTAGCTGGGGGAGGACGGTAGGACAGAGCTCTGACATCACAGTGGGGAGATTCTTGAGGATATATTTGGTAGCATGCCATACTGAGAGTATAGATGACCCATACTTTGGATCCACACCTCAGACTAGTGGGTCTCAAACTTCAGTAGGAACAAAAATCATCAGAATGTTTGATGAAAGTGCAGATATCTGGACCCCACCCCCAGAGACTGATTCAGTAGGTCTGGGATGAGAGCCTGAGAATTTGCATTTTTAACAAGCACCCAGTTGATCCTGATGCTGATGATTACTGGACCATACTGAAACCATTATCTTATAAATTCACCAGGGAACCTTGGGAGTTCATGATACCTCCCCTTCCAGGCCTCTTGCCTGCAAGTAAGCTGTGACCCGTCTTGGGTAGGAATGACTGCTGTGTGGTTTCCCAGGGGAGTTGGTGGCAGGAGGGTAAGGACACCTCTAGTATTTCTAGTGCTGGAGCAGCTTGAGTATCCTTCTCCCCCATCTGCTTCCATCTGCAGCAGGGTGGTATCCACTGTGTGTATCACATTCCCGGGAACAGGCCTTACCCGTGGGCGGCCCGCACTTGGGTGTTTGAGAATGTCATCTTCCTCTGCCCCGGCTCTGTGCATGATTAGAATTTCAGAGTGGTGTTACCTGCAGCACTTAAACCAGATTTGCTCTTCTGTCTTTCTTCCATGCCCCTATTAAAGTAATTTTAGATTTTTAGAAACAAAGGTCCTTTGCAAAAGGATTTCCCCTTAGAAATGGATGTTCAAGGAGCCTTTTGGGAATTATGGATGTAACATGTTTGTTCATTTCATGAAGATAAGATTTTTCCTTGAAGATAAGTTGATCTGATGGTCAGGACAGATAGGAAAAATAAGTGGCGATGATGACTGTTGCCGCTTGTAGCATTTTGCCAAAGGCGCTGTCGGGTCCACCCCCATAGACTTGGCAGACTGCGTCATTAGGGGAATTTTCAGACCCCTGCAAAACTAGAAAATACAGCTCCCCTACGCGTGTCACCCAGTGTCCAGAGTTATGGAGATTTGGCTGCGTTTTTCAGCAGCTTTGTGTTTTGTTCTTAAATTTTGCTAGTAGTTTTCTGATTGGTTCATTTGGGGAATGAATCAAACATGACATATGCTTTGCTTGGGGCCTGAGTGCAGTATCATGAATAGTAATTTGAATATGTCCTTTCCAGGAATGTGTTCCAGAAAACCTGGAGCTGAAGAAGAAGATTTTTGCTCAGTTAGATCAAATCATCGATGATAAGGTTGTCTTGAGCAGCTCCACGTCTTGCCTCCTGCCTTCCAGCTTGTTTGCTGGCCTGGTGCACACGAAGCAGTGCATTGTGGCCCATCCCGTGAGTGCATTAGACCTCAAGAACTGGTTGTATCTCATTCTGGTTTTCAGGAGCAATACATTTTGACTAATCTGCTAGTATATATTAGCTGCTTTATTGAGGTGTAATTCATATGCCACACAATTAAAATTGTATAGTTTAATATTTTTTTAGTATATTTAGAAAGTTGTGCAATACAGGCAGTTTTAAAAAGAATCTAATCCAAAAATGCCTTGAATTGTACCTGCGTACCGAATGCATAATGGGATAGAATGAGCAATACTTATACACTTTCACTCTTATGTAACACACTGTCCACCTGAAGACAGAGACTACTAAACACAATTCCACTGTCCGGGGGAAAAGCTACATTTAATAAATGTATACATTGAGTAAGATTTTGTAGCCATGTCACTTTGTGCTGTGCAGTTTACTCAACACAATTCAGAGTAGGACCAGTTTTGCTCAAGTGCAGATTCTGGGTCCTGCTCCTGAGATTGTGGTTCAGTAGGTTGACTTTAAACCCCCACCCCTTTTCTTGTTCCCTTGCACCCATCTGTTGTAATTACCTGGGTAGACTTATTCACTGGGGGGTGCATGATGAGGTATATTGGACAGTGAGTTTCAAACTGATGTGCAAGCACTCAATAAATCTTCTTGAGATGAATGTGGTAATGTGAGGAAAGAGGAATCAGAGGGGAGATCCAGGGATCACTTGGTGGGTGAGTGAGTGTGTACTGACTGAGCTCATTGTGACCTCGGAGAACCAGGACAGCCTGTTAGGGCAGAAAAGCTAACTTAGCTCAAGCCATAATAAAAAGGATAGTAGATGACAATGGCCACACCTCCAGCACCAGCAGGCCATCAGAGGTGAAGGCTGAGGAGAGGCTAGGGCCAAGCTGGGCAGGATCTGGTTGGGCTGACAAGGGAGGAGAGAGTGGGAAAGAGTGTAAACAAAGACCCTTGGCCAAAAGCAAGCGTGGGGTGTGCAGAATCGCGAGGAGACCAGCTTGACTGGAAGGGCACACATACCTCACATACTTGGGGAGCAGGAGGAAGAAGCTGGAAGGCTTGGAACAGTTGGGTTATACAGAATCATGAGAGTTGCTCTGAAGAGCTGGGACTGGCTTAGGCCTTGTGATGTGGTGGAAATCCTGCTTTTGGAGGGTAATTGGAAGGTTCTTTCTATATTGAAGATGGCTTAGGGAGGGGAACAGCTACTTCACAGAATTGTGGCAGTATTCCAAGTATAGGCGACCAGAGCCTTGGTGAGGCTGAGGGTCCTAGACTGAGAGCAGAGAAAGTCCTCTTTTTGAGCAAGAGTAGTTTAGAGTGGGGGTAACAGACTTGCTTAGGGAGCTGAGGACAAAGGGGGAGTCATAGATGCCTGCTGGATTCTATGTGCTGAGAAGAGGGACTGCTTGGACCACCATTCACATGACTATGGGTGTGGACGTCTGGATGTCCTCCTACTGAAGTACAATGGAAAGTGGAGATTGGTCATAAAATACAGAGACTTAGACCCACAGAACATGGAAGAAAACCGGTCATGTCTAGCTACCACTCAAATATAGGAAATGTCGTTTATTTGGGACCTTAACTGAAGCATCCAAATACCAAGTTCCATGAAACATGGTCCTGTCTTTGCTCTGTGACATTTACATGTCTGCAAAAAGGACTCTTAGAAACTGTAAACCACTTATTAGACCGTTAGTTGCTTCAGTGAAAGGCGTAAGCCTCTTGCTTGAAAACTTCCAATTTCTAACCAGAGATTTCACTTCTAACTCAGGTAAAATTTAAAAAAAGGAACAACGAAGTCAAATTGTTTAGAAAATACCTCCTAAGTCCTTTAATGAGACTTCTGCCCGTATCTCTTAATTTTAAATTACCTGATGGATGAGACTACACCTTATTCACACCTAACAAGTACTAGTAGTTCAGCCAGTGACTGTTGAATAATGACATTTCTCCTACCATTCCAGGATTGTTCGCTTTCACTTCTTTAATCAAAGGCAAACAGCATAGCCAAAGTAAGCTCAGACCTTATTTCAAAAATTAATGTCTTATTACTTTTGTAGATTATTTTATACCAAAGCCAACATTAACTAAAGCAGATGAAATCACCCAAGTTGACCGCCTTTGGAATTTTATCCTTTGTTTTGTGCTGGTGCTGCACACTGTTTAATCATTCCATTGAGCTCGAGGGGAGTGGGGAAAAAAGCGTCTGAACGATTCAACCTAAGCTGGATGGACAGTCCCTAAGTAATCCAGAACCATTTACGGGCTTTGAGGAGCTCCAGTTTCCCTTCAGCCCTGCAGGCCAGGCAGGAGAAGCCCGGCGCGTCAGCCCACATGCCACCGCCTCAGCTTTGTGCTCCAGTCACCTGCGACTCTGGCCAGACAGGAAATAGGATAAAGGAAGAGGAAGCCCATTCATGCCTCTGAAAGGCTGGGGCAAAAGTGGATAGTCAGCAATTGCGAAAGACTGCTGCCTCCACCCCTCCGCGGGAGAACCGGCAGCCAAGGAGTTTCCACATCACATAGTGTCTCTTGGGCACCTTTTCCCATGGGGGGGTGAGGAGCTTCAGGTCAGCTCAGCACGGGTGGGTGAGCATGTTCTCTCAGTGTGCAGGTAGTTCGAGTGGGCTTCCTAGCCGGAGCCAGGAGAGTGACAGGCTCCTGAAGAGGGGTGTTAATGTGGCCCTTCTCTGTATCCCCGACAGTCTTCCTCTCAAATGTTTTTTGTGTTGCCTTTGCTTGTCTGCCTCATCTCCCTGTGGATGTGTAGGGGGGCTCAGGGATGGCCATTTGGTGGCTGGTGATTCTCTGAAGGTTAAGTTTGGTTGCATTCTCTCTTGGTACTTACATCTATGTTAGCAGTCAAAGCAGCCGTTTTCTACTGATTGTTTCAGCCGTACTTTACAACCTTTTTTCACTTGGGGACATGTTGGTGCCACGGAGCTGATGGAGCTGCTTTAGCCCCTCGGATGCTCTTGGTGCCACTCTGATGGGCGCCCTGTAGATGACGCTGCCTAGGAAGGACGCACATCTGCTCTGGGATTACAGTCTTTTTTTTAAATTTTTTATTATTATGTTATGCTAATCAGCATACATTACATCATTAGCTTTTGATGTAGTTGGGATTACAGTCTTGAGTGGAAACAGTTCCTAAATACACAGCTCTCAGATAGGTTACTAGTCAGCCATGGAGCTATAACACAGCCTGGAAGTAAATCAGGCCCTACCCGCAGAAGGTGCCCAGAGTGTTCCCATCGAGCAGTCCTTGCCCACGCTTGCACCTTCTCCGACTCCCCCTCCCACCTGACTCGGAACCATTTGCCCTCCTGTTGATGGTCATTTGAATGTTGGCCTGTTTATGGAGAACACATGCGTGCGTGTGCAAGCAGTGCCCGTTTCACGTCGCCAGCTGCTGTCTCCCCCCACTGCCCTGTCTGAGGAGGGTGACTTCAGGAAGGGGGTGGTGGGCTTATAACTAACCGAAGGGCCTTACAACATAAAGTCTCAAAACAGTGAGGGATTAACTCCTCTCAGCGGGCTGTAAGCAAGACAGCCCTTCATTTTTACCGTCCTCTCCTGAAGAGGAAGAGGAGTTCACCGGGTCAGGAGTGCCCCCTCCCCAGCAGGGCTGTGAGAATGGATTGCAAACCGCCGCACCTGTCTTCTGGGAAAAGGGACGGTCTGCCTTTCCTCTGTGAGTTTAACTCTGTTTAATGTGCTGCAGAGAAAATAAACGAAGCCTCTGTGTTGGACGTGCTGTGCTATCGCGGCGATCACACGCCTCCCGGGCTCTGGTCCAGATTCTGGGCAGGCTTTTCACGAGGTGAACGGAGAATGCGCCCCTTGTACCACCCCGCTCAACCTGAGCTCTCAAAGAGCCTCGCAGGCCAGGCCCTCCCTTGTGCCTGCAGCAAAGCACGCCCCGCTCTCTGGCCGGCTGAGCCCAGGACCATCTCCTGTAACCTTTAAAGAAGTTGCCCCCTTTCCTCCTTTGTTTGTTCTTCCCACTTCTTGAAGGCGTGTTTCTGAGTCTAACTCACAGACTCCAACAGCAGAAGGCCCAGGTCCTACAGTCCGTGTCAGAAACAGAATAGCAGTCAGGAAACACAGCCGTTCCTTTCCTGTTTAAAAGAGTTGCTTTCTGGGGCGCCTGGGTGGCTCAGTCTGTTGAGCGGCTGCCTTCGGCTCAGGTCATGATGTCAGGGTCCTGGGATTGAGTTCCACATCGGGCTCCCTGCTCAGCCTGCTTCTCCCTCTCCCTGTGCCCCTCCCCCTCCCCTTGCTTGTGGGCTCTCTCTCTCTGTCAAATAAACAAAATCTTAAAAAAGTTGCTTGCTTTGCTTACCTCTTGTCCTCTCTCATCCCCACCTCTCCTCTCTCTGCTGTGTTAAATTTAAGGGGCACCTGTCATTGTCACTGTTCATCTCTGAGCCTGTAGTAGAGATCAGGGTCCTTGTCCCAGGACTGAGGTGCCATGGCAAGAACAACCCCATCCAGGCCCTCTGACTCTGGGAGGTCCTTTCTCAGAAGCTTATCGACTTGAGTGCATGGACACAGAAACATGAAAACTCGACCTGTTTTAGGACGCTCAAAGGGCTGGATCATGCAGTTGTATTTTAGTGGGTGGTGGGGAATCAGGATCCTGCGGGGTTTTGAGCTGCAGGTGGTATGATCAGCATCCTGTTTTTAGTTGTTGTTTTTGTTTTTTTTAATTTTAATTGTGATAAAATACATGTCAGATTTGTCATCTTAACCATTTCTAAGTATACAGTTCGGTGGCAGTAATAAGCACATACACACTGTCGTGCGGACCTCACCAGCATCCATTCAGACTTTCTGTCTTCTGAAACTGAAACTCTGTCACCATTAGGCAGCAGCTCTCTGTTCCCCGGCCCCCAGCCCTGGCAGCCTTGGGTTCTCCTTTCTGTCTCTGGATTTGACAGGCCCCTGCCTGACAAAGGATCACCTTGGCAGTGGCAGAGAGAATGAGCCTGGAGAGGGAGGCCAGTGAGGAGAGTGCCAGAATCTAAGTTGGAGGTGATGGCCTGAGCTAAGCGTGTGGTAGCAGGAATGGGTTTTCTGAGAGCTGTAAATAGAACTGACAGAATCACTGATGGGGAGTGAGGGAGGCGAGGCAGACACAGGCACCAAGGATACTGCTCATGGTATGAACTTGGGTGTTGGGGCTGTGATGGTGTTCTCATCAAGATGGGGTGCTAGGAAGAGGACCCAGGGTTTTAGGGTGGGAGAGACGGGAGTTTAATTTGTGATAGGTTGAGTGTATGCTCGTTGGCTATCCTAGGGGTGTGTCCAGTGCACAATTACAAATACGGGCCTGGAGTGGGAAGGGAGCTCCCTGTGAGATCTCAGCATTTTGGGGTGGGGATGACGCTCTGGGAGCTGCTGAGCTCTGCCCAGAGCCAGAGAGTGGGCACAGAGGGAGGCTAGTGGTGGCAGGCTGGGAGCACCACCATTTAAGGAGAGTGTGGGCAGGAGGAGAGCCTGTGAGGAATACTTGCATGAGGAAACTAGCAAGTTGTACCTACAAATGCTTTTTAACTGTAGTCTCAATCTGTGTTTTTGCTACCCAAAACATTGAAAGGCTTGCAACATTGAAAGATACACATACTTCCAGTTCTTACAATTCTGATATTTAAGAAAGGACAGATGTAGACATTTTTATAAGAGTTCAGTATAGGCAGGAGACAAGTGATTCAGTTGAGGCACTGATATATAATTTACTTATTTGAAAACAGGTGTCATCCTCTCTTGCTTTCTAAGAGGGCTGACAGAGTGACCAGGGCAGGCCGAGAGCAGAAGGAATCTCCGAAGCTAAGCTGTGTGTGGACCAGAGGCCTCTCTCCTAAGCAGTGTCCTAGGAGAAAGAAAGTTTTCTTTCCTTTCTCTGTAGAAGTCATTTTATTTTATTTTATTTTTTAAAGATTTTATTTATTTATTTGAGAGAGAGAAGAGATAGAGAGAGAGAGAGCATGAGAGGGGGGAGGGTCAGAGGGAGAAGCAGACTCCCCGCTGAGCAGGGAGCCCAATGCGGGACTCAATCCCGGGACTCCAGGATCATGACCTGAGCCGAAGGCAGATGCTTAATGACCGAGCCACCCAGGCACCCCTGTAGAAGTCATTTTAAAATGGATGCTTCTTGAAGTGACTATCAGTTTTTGTCCTTATCTCAAGGAAAAATTATTTAAAAGCATCATTTGGGGAACAATTTACTGCAGTGCATTTGACTTTTCATGGTGAGGCTAATCAGGTTCTACCAAGCAGCATTTTCTCTGGACCCAGGATAATTCTCTTTGGGAATGTTCAAGAACGGTTTCTCAAAGTACACCAAGAAAACCAGAGCCCAAAGTGTAAGTGCTGGGCTAGGCAAGCATTTCCGTTAGGGCCTACTCACAGTGGACCGACCCTTCCCATCTCAGGCCATGTCCTGATGTCAAGGCTGCGGGAGAGTTCTGATGCTGTGTGGTTTCTAGGTGAGATTGGATGTGGGGGTGTGGGGTAGACATTTGAGGCTTAACATGGAGAAGTTAAGGAAATACCAAGTTTGGGAAGATGCTGTCAATGATTTTTAATAGCGACAGAGTAGAATAGCAAGAGCCTGCGGTGACTCTTGTGGAGGGAGTGGCTCTGGAGGCTGGCTGGGTGTAGGTAGAAGCCTATGAGGGCTAAACAGCGGGTTGCTGAGAAATCCCCCGGGGAGTTCAGGGGTTTGCAATTAGCCCTGAATGCACAGGATGGTCATCTGCACCTTCAAATTTCAACCTCATATGTTTGGTATTGACTTTTCTATAAATCACAGAATTCTGTGCTCAGGTTTTTTCTTTCCCTCCTTTGTGGATTACTTTATATTTCAAGTTCCTTGTCATTGGATGCTAAATCTAAAGAGGCCTTTCCAAAGACAAATCTGCCCCATCTGACCATTCGAGATAGGCAAGTAGGGTCTGCCAGAACAGCACCCCAACTCCAGAGCTGTCTTTTGACCCTCTCCCCTTCTGTGTCTCTCATTAGGTAAATCCACCATATCATGTGCCATTGGTTGAGCTGGTCCCACACCCGGAGACGGCCCCTGCGACAGTGGACAGAACCTACGCCCTGATGCGGAAGATTGGGCAGTCCCCAGTCAGAGTCATGAAGGAGATTGATGGCTTTGCCCTGAATCGCCTCCAGTACGCCGTCATCAGTGAGGCCTGGCGGCTCGTGGAGGTGTGTGGGCTGCTTCCAGCCTCTGGCAGCTGGAGGGGAAGGTGGCAGCAGTGTCCTGGGGCCGCGTGGAGGCGGGGGGGTAGTGGATGGGAATGTCAGCGCTCCGTCCTGCTTGCTCTGTTCTGGGGACCGGGGGCAAGCTCTTCTCTCAGGTTCAGTCAACGGGCAAGGAAAATGAAACGTAAGGTAGCAATTCATTGTATGTTTCAGAGATTCCTCTGTTACAGTAAGTTATTTGATACTCACACCTGATGATAGACTTCTCTGTTTCCTGCCCTTTCATACCATTACCACATAATTATCTCTGTGTGACACATTGCGTTTTCTCACAGTGTCAGGTTTTCCCCCCAGTTTTATAAT
Organism: Neomonachus schauinslandi; assembly: GCF_002201575.2. Taxonomy (NCBI): domain Eukaryota; kingdom Metazoa; phylum Chordata; class Mammalia; order Carnivora; family Phocidae; genus Neomonachus; species Neomonachus schauinslandi. The sequence goes on from NC_058405.1 coordinate 79,368,792, forward strand.
TTTTCAAGAGGAGGAAAAACTATATTTTGTATCCTCTAAAGAGACCCAGTTTATTTCAAGAGCTTGAGGAGGAAACAATGGGTAAGCCTTAAACTTGTTAGCAATATGCTCATCTTACATATAAATACATTATACACATACACACACACACACACACACACACACACACACTTAGCCTTGTCCTTTCATTAAAAGATTTTATACGTGACTTTAAAGATCACCTTGTTGCATACATTTATATGAAGGACCTAGTGCCGGGCAGGATAGACAATCCAAGTGGCCCCAGGATTTCAGTGAATATCCAGGGGTCTCGGGCTCAGACCATCTGGTTTCTGTTCACTTGCTTGCTGATGGTTCCCCAGCTTCTGCATGGGTAAACAACACTGTCTGCCCACTCTCCTGTTGCAGAGACATGGTAGCATGAGTGAGGGTCTGTCCAGGTACAAGAGGCAGAGGGGAATGGAGCTCAGGCTGAATTGTCTGCTCCTGGAATAGGACCACTCCTTGGCTAAACTCCTGTGGGAGTCTGCCAATCCCAGCCTGAGACAGGAACTAGGAGGCCGGCCTGTGGGCATTGTGTTTTAGCTTCCCAGTGCATGATGTATGTGTTGTTCTCACGTCGTGGTTCTGGTGTTCTGTCCCATCCCTGTTAGACTCATCATCTGACCCAACTGCTGTATGCATTTATCACATAAAGCTACAATTCTGTGTCTTCACTGTTTAAATCCACTTAATGCTCCTATATCGTCAAGCTGGGATTTCCACTGTTAAGTTTGTAGTTTTAATTTTCTCAAATTGTGGGGTGTTTTTGAGTATCAGTCAGTAGTAGAATATTTTAAAGACACACAGAACTGAAAGCACCCCCGTGGAACTGTATTTAAAATATTTCCACTTGTCTAGAATAGGGGAGCACTTAAACAGACCACAAGAAAAGCTCAATATGACAGTAAAACACTGTGAGGGGTTTTAAGGCAGTTTTTACTTTTGTTTGTGAGGTATCTTAGTGCCCCAAAGAGATAAAAGCCCTGAGGTAAATCTTGCTTTCTCCAATCAGAATGATGTGAGCCAACTCAAGGGAAAAACTTGGAGGTTCTGGTATAATGGAATTAGGTGGGAGTTCTACACAAAGAGTTCTCTCTGTGTTGACCACAAAGTGGAACCAGCTGCAATGTGGAAGCTCCAGGTTTGGAAGAGCGGTGGAGGATTCCAATGTCCCCCTTTACTGGTTGGACGTGGAGGGAGGGTTGGAAGGGTTATTGAATTTGGCCGCTCTGGGTGTTCTCATTGCCTCATTTTGTCCGCCCTCCTTTTGATTGTCCTGTGTCCAGGGGCTGATGGTGGACTGAGTATATTCATGTTACTGGCAGGCAGGAGTGTTCTCAGGGATGACATACCTAAGAATCCCGCATGTGTCTCTACATTGGCTGCTGTGGGACTCATGTGCCTGGAGTCCCTGTAAGGTACCGAGTGCTAAAATCCAGCAGGATAATCCAGTTTGTGACAAATTGAGAAGAGGCTACAGAAATGAGAAGATAAAGTGTGGATAGAACCTCAAGAATTTTCTTTGGTGAATGGGTAGAAGATAACTCACTTTTAAAAATAAAGATGATCTACAGACAGAATTTAGGCAGGTGTAGAAACCGCAGGCCCCTCTCTGCAGGGTGTTGTGAGGTGGGAATAGAGGGCAGGCATCCCTGAGCTCCGCTGAGACCTAAGTGCCAGGTGGAGTATTTCAGCTGTGGGGCAGGGGCTCACAGAGGGACTGCGCGGAGGGGGTAGTGTCACCAGTGTGGCGCCCCCGGGGCTGTTAGCCTTGCTGCTCGGAGACGCCTGCTCGTTGGCCAACCAGACATGGGAGGGCTACTAGCACACCGGCCGTGCGCCTGCTCCCAAAGTCGTTGCTTCTGAGGGCAGAGAAGCTGCAGGCGTGGGCTCTGAACATCCACACAGCGGGCCCTGCTTTCCTTAGGTTCGGGGGCTAGCAGAGCCAGAGAGAACTCTTCCCCGGCTGCCCTAAGTAGTCATAGGTTCCTCCCTCTGAGTTCTCAACACCGCAGCCCAGCAGACACACAAAAGGCACGTTTTTCTTCCTCCACCCACCTCCCATCACCCTCCCCTTGGGAATAGTGGATCGGTATTTCTGCCCATTAGGTGGGTTGGTTTAAGAAGGCTTGACTTTATCACATGAATTTCTTGAAGGAAAACCTGTGCCGCCTGTGGTCTGTTTCCACTTAAGACATGAAAGTCAGGCAAGGTGAGAAAACCTCTCGCAAGCCCCACCTTGCTCTGTGCAAATCTGCATGCATGTGCTGAGCCCCAGTCAGGGCTGGGGTTAAACGACACCCTTTTGACTCACGATTTCAGAGCCAGTTGAACTTGAATTTAGATTTTAGGGTGTTCCAGGTTTACCTCAAAACATTTAAGGGCAACTTTAAAAAGGAGCTGAATTGGGGAGGTTTTACATTAAAAATTGAAGATTTTTATACTTCTTAAGTTCAAAAGATCCAAAGATCTTTCGGAGTTTATCTTTCCAAGACATTCTCCTTCTGGGGTGGGTTTCACGTGTGGGCCAAAGCACTAAGGCTCAGTCTTGACATAGAGAACACAAGGAGCTGAGATGAGCAGTGTTGCCCTACTCAAGGACTCACTATGGGAGCTTCAGTCTCACTCCTTTCTTGATGCACAGAGCAAGTTGAAATCTGGCAGAACCTTTTCTCTTTGACCCAAACTAGGGCTGATGTGCTTTCAGGTATGAAAGCTACAAGCTGACTTGGTTGCAGAGCACTGAGACACCTTGTGCAGCATATGGGCCTGCATGCCGCTGTCTGGGCTTCTCGGGTGTGTGTCGGGGCGGACTGAGGAATACTGTCCCATGTTGTCTGTGTGTAAACCGCTCTGCACAAATCACGTCCAAGCGTGAATCTCCAGGGATCCTACCCACGAGTTTGGGTATGACCTGCAGTGGGTCAGCAGGGGGCTGGCCAGAACGATGGCTTGCGTTTCCGCTCAGCCATGGCAGTGTCTTAACTCGGTGGTCAGGGGAGCAGAAGGGTGCTGTTTGGCCACTTGCTAATTTTATTGGATCTGGTAGGTTAGATCGATTGATTTCCCCATGTTGACGCAGCCTCGCATACCTGGAATAAATACCACTGGGAGTGTAATTCTTTCTAGACCTTGCTGGAGTCAGTTTGCTTATGTTTTGTCGAGAATTTTTTCTAAGTTCCCCGAAGAAATATTGGTTTGTAGTTTTGTGGGTTTTTTTTTAATGTCTTTATTTGATTTTGATATCAAGGTAACACTGCATTAGCCAACAGGGTTGCATAATATGCATAATATGAATTGGGAAGTTTTCCCTCTTTATTTTCTGGAAGAGATTATAAAGTTTTTGTTAATTCTTCTTTAAATGTTTGAAAGAATTCTCCAGTGAAACCACCTGGGCCTGGGAGGGCACTTTTCCAAGATATTTTTAATGACAGGTTCAGCTTCTTTTGTGGTTATTAAGAACCATTCAGGTTGTCTGTTTCATCTTGGTTGAGTTTTGGTGGCTTGTGGTTTTTAAGAAATTGTTCCATTTCTTCTGAGTTGTTGAATTCATGAGCTTAAAGTTGTTTGCGGTACTCTCAAATCCTCTTAGTGTCTTTAGGGTCTGTAGTGATATCCCTGGTTTCATTCCTGATGTGGGGGATTTGTGTCTGCTCTCTTTTTATTCTTGTCAGTCTTGCTAGAGCTTATCAATTTAATGACTGTTTTTGAAGAAGCAACTTTTTGTTTCATTGATTTTCTTTATGGTGTTCCTGTTTTGAGTTTCATTCACCAACTCTGGAGGGTGTATTTTAATACTTGTAGTCAAGCATGGGTGAGAAATTCTAAGAAGGGTAGAGCAGGGAAAGGTAAGGGAGGCTCCTGTGCAGACCTGCCCATTCGAGAGAGAGAGAGGTGAGCTGCAGACATCATTTCCTGGTCAGCAAGAGAAAGTGCTGGGAATAAGACACACCTTGTCTTCGTGGCAGCCTAGACCGTGACACAGTCTTGCCATCAACTGTGATTTTTGTCTGGCCCCACACAGCTGTGTAAGCTCGGCAAAGACAAGGGCTGTCTGGGAGCAAGATGGGCAGCCAGGCATCTGATGGGACAGGGTTGCTGGGTTCTGTTGCATTGTCTCACCGGTGCTCACCCCATATGTTCCCTTCCAGTTTGGCTTCAGAATTGGGATGGAGCAGCCCTTTGTAGGCTTGGAAGTGCCAGATGGACAAGTCCGGCTACAGTCTAGTAGCCCAAGATTAGGTCACTAGGGGACAAGATCCTGTTGGCCAGGAATGTGATTTTAAATCAATATTCTTAAGTTAATGATCACAGTAAAGGAAGTTGTGTTGTGACCATAAACCCTCACCCAGACAACAGCTGAGCTTGTACTGCCCATAAATTCTTGCCCCTTCCAAGTAGGGTAGGTGGAGGTGAGCTGGAGTGAATCATGAAGCCATCAGCAGATTCTCAGCCTGTTGGAATGTGTTGATAATGAACTTTGGAAATTGCTTATCTCAGGTTTTATTCACCCTTCTGAGCAATATAATTGCGAGGCTAGATTTCTTTTCTTCCCGCCCTGAGCTGCAGAAATTCAGTTCTCGGTTTCTTGTCAGGCAGGTGTAGTTTATGGGATGTGGATCTAATTCCTTTTATGAAGAATCGTTTCAGTTAATAAAGTGTATCTCAGAGATCATGTAGTAAAATTAACTGAGGAAACTTTTTATGATAAACTCATTCAGGGGTTTCTGTTGAATATAATTATGAGACTATAACAGAGGAATTAGGAGTCTTAGCACAGGGAACCCCTGAGGATTGTCTACTCATCAGTAACTTCAGTTTGTGTAGAATTTAGAAGTTTACAAAGCACTTTCCTTTAAATTTTTCATGATTTACAGTTATTTGCAGTTCATCCCATCTTAAAACCATGAGAGGTACATTGTTATTTTTGCCCTTACAGATTAAGACACTGGCTCAAGAGGGTGAGTGGTTGGGGTGCCTGGGTGGCTCAGTCGTTAAGCGTCTGCCTTCGGCTCAGGTCATCATGATCCCAGGGTCCTGGGATCGAGTCCCGCATCAGGCTCCCTGCTCAGCGGGAAGCCTGCTTCTCCCTCTCCCACTCCCCCTGCTTGTGTTCCTGCTTTTGCTATCTCTCTCTCTCTGTCAAATAAATAAATAAAATCTTAAAAAAAAAAAGAGGGTGAGTGAGTGATCCACATTCTGCAGTCTCGTAGGGGTCCACACCTGCGCCACCTCTGCCCTTCAGTGTCTGCACCTGTAAATGGAGGCGCCAGTGGATCTGGTTCTCCTCGGGAGGTGATGAGGATTGGATGGGGTCATGCATGTAAAGGGCTTAGAGCATGCCTGGCATAAAGTAATGGTTTGGTAAGTGTTACGGATGTGGTCCTGGTAATGATGCCCATGTTTTCTGAGTCCCTGAATCCCGTGTAATTTTTTGTTCGCAAGAGCTGCCACGAGTGTGTTAGTTCTGAGCTGAAATGTGGGGGATTTCATCCTGGCTACGAATGTGAGGCTCCTGGAAGGCAGCAGGGGCCTCACCTGGGAGCTCATTAGAAATGCAGCACCTGAGGGCCCACCCCCAGACCTGCAGAACCAGACTCTGCGTTTTAATAAGCTCTGCAGGACATTCCTGTGCTCCTTGAAGCTGGAGGAGCCCTGGCTCTCTCCCCCGTGAGACCCTGATCTCAAAGTCTTGATGTGTTGTATTTCATCTGTTTTAAGGTATAACTTTTTTTTTTTTTTAACATTTTAACATCTTAGTTTTATGGGCAGCATTTTATTCCTTAATAGAACATTAAAGACTAATTTAACTTTCAGTTGATCCAGTCTTAGTTTCAGTGAGATAGAGTATATTCTCTGTCCTTTTTGTCTCTTCTCCTTCCATGTTCTTCTGTCTCTCTATGTCCCATTATTTCCAACTCTCTCTACCTGACTCAGGCTCATGATAGATAAACATGCAATTCTAACCAGCTTCTGCTTAGTGGAGAGACTGTTACCTGGTCACTTTCTAAGCCATGATTTCCAGTCCTAGTCTTGTGACATTGAATACCTCTAGTTATCCCAGAAGTTTTTTGAAAATCAACTTTAAAAAAGGATTTAATTCACTTCAGTTAAAACACAAACACATTAGAACAAAAGAATGCTAGGTTGTAACTGCCCAGGAGATGTCAGTCATTATTCCAAATCAAAGCTGGCCTTCCCCCGAGTCCCACGGAACTGGTTTGGGGATGGATGCCCACATGGCGTCTTCCTTGTCATGCTGGTCACACACTTTGCATCAGCCACCCTTATCTAGCCTTTTGGTTTCCGGAATAAGGATGCAAATCATGGCCAGGTTTTCCTCTTATTAGTCACGGGCCTGTGTGAACAGAAGTGGGTCCCTCCAGGGGTGACCGTCAGAAACGAGCAGGCTCCTTGCACTTGCAAATCCTGTGTACCTGTGCAGCGTGTGCTTGGTCTTGTATTGTCAGCCAGATGAATGAGAGGCCTGCTTCATCATGAATTGCCACACTTAAATTAGAATGTACAGTAAGCTCTTTTATAGAATGGGACATGACACAAAAGGGAACCGATAGGGGTGAACATATTTCAAGGGCAAAGATGACGAAATTGTAAGCTTACTACTGTAACTCGAACATTTCTCTCACATGTGCTGTGATCATGTGGAGATGGGGGGTCATTTGATTTCTTCTCTCCTTTTATAAGCCAGTATTAGTGTAGGTCTGGTTCTCCAAGGTCACGTTAATCATCAGGAAGTTTACTTCCCACATATTCATCATTCTGAGAAGGAAGCCATACCGGACAGTAAGCTGCCTCTGTGGCCCGTAGTTTTCTGACAGCCTGGGGAGACCCAGCATTTCACTGGCCGCTCTTTTCCGTAAAATGTCCCCCTGTGTAAGTACCCTGTGACGAAGGAAGTATGTTTCCTACCAATCACTCCGCCTTCTGTCTGGAAGAGAAGCAGTACAAGACAGGGCTGTGAGGCTGGAAAGAAGAAAACAGAGCCGAGTCAGGCTGAGTCACTCGTTTCACTGGCTTTGGGAAGGCAGCAGTAGTCTTGTGGCTCGAGAGGCTCGACCAGAGGAAGCATGTTCCAAGCGGTCGCTCACAGGCACTTGGAAGGCAGGGTTACATTAGAAGCTTTTCTTAGGAGGGAAGGTGTTGGAAACACTGTGGACTGTTCCAGGCTATGGCTAACCTGGAATGTGTCCAGTAGGAAAAAGCTGAGGCTTGATTCAGCAAAATATTACGGTCCAGACATTGGCAACATCTGTCTGTGTACTTGGCAAGAAGAGTCATGTAGGAGGGTGGGTCATGTAAAGGGAGGTTAAAGGCGCCAAGACAGACCCAAGCTCCTGCCCTCCACACCATACCCTCACCTCTAGGATTTTCTACATTTTATGTGTTTTAAAATTTAAACTAGTTTTTTTTTTTTTTTTAATTAAAGAGATAATGTATGAAGTGTCTGACTGAACCTCCTTGTGGTTGAAAAGAACCTGCCTGCAGCAGCCCTACTCCCTGGACTCCTGGATCTGGGAATTTCTTTACTTTGCTCTGAGCCTCACATCCTTCCAGAGTGATGCCATCTCTCTCTGCCTGTTTTTTTCTTTTTTTTTTTAATATTGTATTTATTTATTTGACAGACAGAGAGAGAGCACACAAGCAGGGGGCAGGGGTAGAGGGAGAGGGAGAAGCAGGCTTTCCGCTGAGCAGGGAGCCCACTGCGGGGCTCAATCCCAGGACCCTGGGATCATGACCTGAGCTGAAGGCAGACGCTTAACGACTGAGCCACCAGGTGCCCCAGTTCTCTGTGCCTGTTTACTTCCTGGCCTGGGCCTCGCTTCAGGGCCCATCACAGAGGAAGGCATGTTTCCTCTTACTTCCTGCCCTGTGCTCTCCTGTGCCCTTGCTTGCCTTGTGCTGCCTTTCCTTCTTTTGTGTCATCTGCTCAGCTTCAGGTGCTGCGTGCATGGAATCCTGCAGCCTCCCATCTCCAGTGTGCCCTATTCTGCTCTGCATTTCTTTTTTCTTTCTCACCAAGGCAAAATTCACCCAGCAAAATTCTTTCTTAAGACATTTTTCTGCCATTTCTGCATCATTTATTCTACCTCCTGAAAATATAGCCCAGACATCGATCGGTATTGATGAAGGGGACCTGTCTCCCACTCCTCCAGCACCTGAAGCACGCTCACCTTTCCACCTTATTGATATGCCCTGGGCCCATTGTCCTGTGCCACCTGGCCTCTGTCTTTCTTGCCTTCCAAAGCCTGGGGTCAGCTGTCTGACCAGCAAGTTCATCACCTGAGAATATTAAAGAGTTCTCTTGGCTTTAATTCTTCTAGCTCTTTTACCCTGTGAAGTTTTCCCAAAGGCTGTCCTGAATCTGTCACAACAGTCATTTTTCTTGTCGCCATCCTGTTTGTCAGTGCAGGGCCTTTGGAGCAGATGTGTCCCCTCCTTCACCAGGACCACCTTCCAAGTTAGTTGAGACCTTTCACATTGGCTTTAAGTTCAGATAGCTTCCTGTCCATGGCCTTCTGTTCAGAGATACCAAGAGAAGGCCATGCTTCTCATCTGTATGGCAGCCCTGAAAGAACACTGAGCATCTTGGCATTTTAAGAAGCCCCAGAAAGATATCAGAACCCAGAGCCATGGCTCAGCAAGTGTTTAGTGTCCAAGACTGACCCCGGGAGAGGAGGAAGTTAAGTAGAGGCCATTTGAAGGCGGTGTATCGGAAGGACTCAATCCAGATACCACTCAAAGTGTGTGACGATGTGGTGACAGGCCGCTGGGACGTGGGACTGTGGAGGCAGGTGGCTTTGGGCAGAAACAGGGCCCAGCATGATTGTACAGCTCCTCCTGCCTCACGCTGGAGCTGAGGTCCGCGTGCCCCCTGTGCACAGAGCTGGGTCTGGCCCCGCGTTCCCGAGCTTCTGTCTGACTTGATGAGCAACCAGACTCGGCTGCAGCACACCCTGCACAAGTTTCTCTCCAGAGCAGTCCAGGGAAGAGGTAAGCCGCTGAGGAAGCTGGGATTCGCTCTCCTCTGAAAGCTGTATTTGCTAGGCTGGGAATCGTCAGTTAATTAGAGTTCCTTCTAGTCCTGATGGTCTGTAAGTAGACCATTTTTATGAGAGGATTTACTGTTTTATGGGAGGTTACTTTCTGAGTAGCCACATTGGTAAGCAACAAAACCCTATTGAAAGGAGAGCTCCTGCTGATTTATTCTTTTGGAGACACCTCCAGACCTATTAACAGACAAACATAATGAAAACATCAGCCACATACTCAATTTTGTAAAAACCAGCTTGGCATGCCTGGATTTCCTTAATGGTGTTTAAAGTAAAAACTTCAATGCTAGTATTCTAACAGCCCTTAAACAAAACGAAATGAAAATGCTCTTAGGCTAACTCCTGACTCCCTGTCATCACCGACAGGCCATCAGTCAGTATAAATGATGGATTTCAGCTCCTCCAGGGTGAGTTGGAACGTTAACAGGCAGCAGGCAATGGGCCTCTGAAACAGAGGAGAGAAGAAGGGAAGGGGTCCCCAAGAGGAAGGGCAGAGAAGGGAGGCTGCAGGTGAAACTGTGCGGCCTTGTCGCCTGGCCTCCTTTGCCTTCCGTGAGGCAGGCAGAAGCGGGCCAGCAGGCCGGCCCGTGACCTGGGGACACAGGGACAGGAAGCCCTGCTGGAATTACGAAGGAGGAGCAGGTAGAGATGGGGCCGTGTTGTGCTTCTGGTTTTGGAGGGAGTGCTTATACTCCTTGGTGCAAACCTCTTTGTGAAAACTTTGTCCCCAGAGGACCCCTGGTGCCCTTGCTGACCACAGTACACTTAGATTTGCATGGAAGGGTGGATTCCTTCTGCTGTGTTTGTTTTCAGGTCAAGACTTTTCCTTTCCTTTCAGACTCTATGATACCATTGTTTTTGTCCCTGAAAGCATTGTTGTACGCACGGCACAGTAAGAAAAAACACACCAGCGAATTATTACTGCCTGGGGCCTAAAGAGCTCTGGAGCATCCCTTGTAGTGGGACAAAGTCTTTCCTCTCTTTCCCTTTCCTGTTTTTGATTTGTTTCCATTTAAACAGTTTAATTTGAAGAATATTCAAAGGGAAAAAAGACCACCTATGTTTCCCCCACCCTAAAGTAGTCAACTGCTTTTATTTTACTATGTTCCTGTCTTGTCTCTGTTAAGAATACTTTCCTTGAGGGGCGCTTGGGTGTCTCAGTCAGATGAGCGTCCGACACTTGATTTCAGTTCAGGTCATGATCTCGGGATCCTGGAATCGAGTTCCACGTTCAGCATGGAGTCTGCTTGGGACTCTCTCTCCCTCTCCCCCCACTCGTGCGTGCACGTGCCTGCTCTCTCTCAAATAAATAAATCTTTTACGAAAAAGGAATACTTTACTCAAGTTTCCATTTTTAATGGCTTAACGATATTTCTTTTAGTTGATCTTTTTAAAAAAATCTGATCTCTCCTCTATTGTAAACGTTTTAAGGTAGTTCCAAGTTTTCTGACACTATAATGCCTCTGTGAGTGTCCTTGCTGGTAGAGTCTCTTCTTCTGGGGACATTTCATAGAATAACTGCTGGGATCTCCCTGTCAGAGAGGAGCAATGTCTTTGCCACCTGCCAGATGTAGTGAAGACACCGTCAGAGGTTTTGACCCACGTCTCTTGCTGTCAGTGGTGCTTGTGGGCTCACCTCCCACCACCTCCCTGGTACAGTCCACCTTGTGTCCTTCTCCTCTCCTTCCCCCTGGGTGCCCCCTCAGCAGGCTCTGGACAATGGGTGTTTTATGAATCAGTGTTCTGTTGCATCAGCCAAATGTGGTGTTCAATCAGCTCTTCCACAAGTTAGCAAAATTTGCTTGAGTCATTCTGCAGGAATGTTTATGCCTCGCTTCCAAGAAAACTTGTAGGTTTTGGCAAGAAGCCGAGCAGCTCACAAACCTGACCACAGCCTTTGAGTAATAGCGGGGCCACACTTAGCAGTCTTTTCTTTTTTTCTTATTAAAATCTTGCATTTGCTTCACCTTCTCCCTGGAAGGTAGCTTGGGTGGGGGTGGTTGGAGCAGGTCTTTTTCCCTCTTGCTCTGGAGCTAGTTTCATGTTGCATGGAGGAGAGTAATGCTTGTCAAAGAGTATAGAAAACACAACTATATAATATATAAAATGGAGGGAACTAACTCATGGTTCTAGTTTGTTTCTCATGAGAAACGCTGTGAACCATCATGATAGTTCTTAATTTATACTTCAAAGACTGTAATTATACTACTTTCTCTACCATTCACCAGGACTCCAGAATTGGATGTTTCTAAAAAAGAGTCCTGAACCCCTTGCTCATACTTGAGTTATTTCTACCTCAGTGATTAATGTCGTGTAGCTTATCCCTGAAACATCTTTGCGGTGGTGGGGGTGGGGGATGACACTCACTGAAGTTTAACTTTGTTCCATCCTCGCTCTAATTAGAGATTGAGGTGGGCTCTCTTTCTGTAAGCCCTGCTCCTTGGTCTCACCGGAGCAATACCAAAGCAAGACCAGTGGACCCTTCATGCCCTTGTTTGTTGCATTTCATTATTTGACATTTTTGAAGATGAAACTGTTTCTGGCTCCCATTTCTCAGTTGAGACAGTGTATTTACACCCAAACAGCTCTGGCTGGGGAGGGGCAGAAGGACTTGTACGTGACCTAGTGCAGATTCCTGGGTAGCAAGCCCGCATTCCTGGTGGTGATGTGTAAGCCAAGTTGGAGCAGTATTTGCACAAGAAAAACCTGAAAATTCAGGATCAAATGTGGTGAAAAATAGAGCAAAACAAAATAGAAGAAGATCAAAAGCTGGGGATTAGTAAAAAATAAGTGGACAAGGAGGATGGCGTGAAGAAAAATGGCATGAAGAAAGTAAATGAAAATGAGGGCATACAAAAAAAAATACACGAATCAGAAAATTGAAAATGAGAATGGGATGATCAGAGAGAAGGAAGAATAATTTTGTGTAGCTGGTAATCAGTAGGGGAAATAGTCCCAGGAGATTCATTCATCAATACTACATCCCTAAATTTGACAGGCATCCCCCTTCTTCCGTGTCCCAAACACCAGATCCATCTTTTGCCTATTGTTGGCCATTTGATGTGTCTTCTCTCCTTCTCTCCCACAAATAAAGGGCTAGATCCAAGATACCTGAAGGGGAGGACCATGCTCTGAACTTCTATCCACTGTGAGGGTCATGTTGGCTGGGCCAGAGTGCCCAGATATTCAGTGAAACAAAGCCTAGATGTTGCTGTAAAGATATTTGATAAATGTGATTAGTTTAACATCTATAATCAGTTGACTTTAAGTATAGGAGATTATTCTCAATCCCTAGGCAGGCTTCATCCAATCAGTTGAAAGGCCTTAAGAGCAGAATGGAGGTTCCCACCATCAGTTCCTGCTCCAGATTTCAGACTTGTCAATGCCCTCCATCACATAGGCCCATCTCTTGAAGTAAATCTCTTTATGTGTATATAACCTACTAGTTGTCTCTCTCTGGTAGGACCCTGCCTGATGCATCCCCAAACGTTTAATTATACTTAAAGTTTCTATCACAGGAGTTTGAGTACTTTATTAACGGTCTTGCATTTTGTCCTTATTCACAGAGGGCAATCCTGCCCCCCCCCCCCCCCCCAGAATGGGCATTCCTTCCCAGCGGGCAAGGTACAGAGTGTGTGTGCCGGCCTGAGTGTGTCCTGGTTGCTTGTGGGAAGTCTTCGGGTTTAGCGAAGGGAAGTAGGGCAAAGAAGGTTTCAATAAAGGGGATTCCTTACCACTCTGGCCGGCCTCTCCTTGCTGAGTGATTTTTCAGGACATGACGCAAACCAGGTTTTAAACTAATGGTGATCTAGTGTTCACTGCTCTGTATGAGTTTTTGGAATCTTTTTAACCACTTGGGGCTTTTCTTTATACATGTGACTTGAGATTTTTACCACAAAATGGAGGAAGTACTGATAGCTTTACTGACAAATGTTAATTGAACCACAGACACACTGGAGTGGGTAGGGTTTCAGTCTTCAAACAAGCATGCAGTGTAGGATCTGTTTCCAAGGAATCGATGATCAGATCAGTGTGTTCAATTCAAGTGCCTGTTTCTGCCTTTTAGGCCACTGTGATTATCAATTGTGATTAATATTGATAATATTAGCATCAGGGCCACAGATGTCACTGAGGATTTGGGTGGAGTGGAGCTTAACAGCAGAATGAAGCAGCTGAACTGCAGAGTATCCTAAACGCGAACCTTTGCTTCAGTAGGGGTAAGCTCAAAACCCGGATTGGCAAGCATCTCAGCTTCATTACTACTTAAGACCATTTCTTTTCCCTGCATGTACTTCTGGGTAAAAACTCAAGCTTAGAGAATCTACTTCAGAAAATCCAAATGGGGCAGAAAGGAGTTAGGAAGAAAAGATTAAAACTTTTCTCTCTTCTCACTTGTTCAGCTAATGAATAGTAACTGATAAAACATAGATGGTCATTTTGGAGAAATTTGGGAATTGGAGGAAAGTGTGGCTCCTCCCCCAAGTAGGTGGAGAATCCTTCTAAGGCTTTGTTTAGTTGGGGTCACTCCTAGCTCACATACTTACAGATCAAACATTACTGCTCTTGGGTGGCTCACTTTTTGGGGTATTTTGAAGTCCTGCGAAGTCAGCTCTAAACATATTAAACACAATTACAGAAGAGAGCTGAGGCAAATAGCATCACACATGTAGGATGCCTTCCATATTTGCATCCTTTACAGTTTGAGCACCCTATGGAAATTTCAGGCTGTTTGGGGTGTTGACCTGGAACCTGAGGGAGGGCCAGGGCGAGGGCTGGTCTGCAGAGCCCCTGCCGGGCTGCCTTTCCCCGGCATTCCAGAGCTCACAGGGTTCAGGAATGCCACAGTAAATGCCTTTAGGCAGCCTGGGGAGAGGACCAGAAGCCACCCTTCCAGCCCTAAGAGCTTGGTGAGGAGGGAGAGGAAGGCAGGAATGCCTTCAACAATCGGTTTCTTGGGGCACTTGGGTGGCTCAGTCGTTGGGCGTCTGCCTTTGGCTCAGTCATGATCCCGGGGTCCTGGGATCGAGTCCCACATCGGGCTCCCTGCTCGGCGGGGGGCCTGCTTCTCCCTCTCCCACTCCCCCTGCTTGTGTTCCCTCTCTCGCTGTGTCTCTCTCTGTCAAATAAATAAATAAAAATCTTTAGAAAGCAAAACAAAAAACAGTTGGTTTCTTGATAGTTCTGGACATTACCGTGGATACCATTGCCTCCTCCTCGCTGCACCCTCGCCGCTTAAAAGTTTTGCTGTCGGGCGCCTGGGTGGCTCAGATGGTTGAGCGTCTGCCTTCGGCTCAGGTCATGATCTCAGGGTCCTGGGATCGAGTCCCGCATCGGGTTCCCTGCTCAGTGCAGAGCCTGCTTCTCCCTCTCCCTCTGCCACTCCCTCTGCTTGTGCTCTTCTGTCTATCTCTCTGTCAAATAAATAAATAAAATCTTTAAAAAAAAAAAAAGTTTTGCTGTCAGAAGTGAGGGGAGGTGAAACCCGTTGGCATTTGAGTCAATTGAGTAAATTAATTTGCTCTCCTTAGCAGTCCAGATGAACTTACGGTAGGATGATTTAGTAGAAATAGGAAACCCAGGGAGACATTGTGACAGGCTGGCTGACTAACCACACTTGGCAAGTGTTGGAGAGGTTGGGGAGTGATGGGCGCTCATGTACACTGCTGGGGGCAGTGTGCGTCGGTGCAACCACTCTGGAAGGCACTGAGCATTATCCAGTACCATTGAAGCTGGGTGTGCCCTAGGACAGCAGTTATCCTCCTGGACATGTGTCCCGCAGCCTGGAACAAGAACGTTCCCAAATATTCATGAACAGTAGGGTGGATAGGTAAACTGACTTTACACATCAACAAGGGTGGACAGACCACAGCTACACACAACACAGGTGAATCTTAAAAGCATAGTTGAGTGAAAGAAGCAAGTCACAAAAGAATGCACGGGGTGAGTCCATTTTGAAGAAGACGAAAATAGGCAAAAAGCAAACTGTGGTTTAGGAATATAAACATAGATGGCAAGTCTTAAAAGTAGAAACATGGTTCTTAACAAAAGTCTGGATGTTTGCCTCTGGGAAGGAGGGAGGAGGATACAGTTGGGAAGACGGGCTCAGTGGTGTTGGGTGGGGGTGGGGCACACTTTGTAATTATTCTCTAAACCACTTATGTGTAGTTTGTGCACATCTTTGTTTATCTCTCACACACACAGAGACGGATGGAAGGTAGTTCTCTCAGACTTTCTCAATCATGCCTCCATGGTACATGCCATGCCCTTCGTGGGTGGCTCTGCCTTCTTGGCTCTTTGGCCCCACGCTGACCTCCCCTGGCCGCCTGGAGGGCAAACCGGCTCTCCCCGTAGGCTGTGGGGCCTGGGAAAGCCCTCTGATGAAAGCTTTCCTCAGCCACATGGACACCCTCTCAAATAGGACGACAGCCCTTTCGAGGAAAGGGAGAGGATTTGCTCTGTAACCCAGAGCAAATGAGGCAGAGTGTGTGTGGGGGGGTCATCTGTCTGAATCTGTTCATGGGAGCTGGGTGGACGTGCCCCCGGGGGTAGGGGCAGACCTGAGATTTCCACGGCAGAGCATTTTATCCTCTGCCCCGGGGCTCCAGTAACTGGAGGCCACCGCGGCTGCCGACCGAAGAGGTGTCCGCCAGAGTAGCCTCGCTTGGTGTGGCCTCTTTCAGAAGGCAGACTTGGCCTAGCTGTCAGGCAGAAGCATCTCTCTCCTCACCGTGCTTTGTTTGTGAAAGAAATCGCTCAGGAAATACGAACTGGAGACTTAACAGTAATTCTCGCAGTGTGACCAGTGCAGACTTAGGGGAAAATCTCATGGCTTCCCCACGTCTGCCTTCCTGACAGCTGAAATGGCCAACGTGAAAATGGCCTCAGATCGAGAGGGACTGGCAGTGGAGTACCGGATCACGCAGATTTGTGCTAATGCGTCCCTCCCTGCTCGTTCCCAAGCAGTGTGAGATCGAGGCCGTCTGAAGAACAGGCCGAGTAACCCAGAGGGCCAATTTGCCACCTACCCTGAACACACAACAACTTGCCTCTTGCCTTGCCATTCACATTTACAGAACATTCCAGGGCCCCACCTTGCCAACAACACACAGTTCTAAGCTGCATTTCATCAAAGAATGTCATTTTTATAAACTCATTAAGAGCTGGACAAGGCCGGGCTTGCAGGCGGGCGAAGCCTGGAGAATGACTCTTTAGTTCTTTTGATGACTCTAGTCTTAGTGTCCAGATCTCGGGCACATATGTAGAACGTCCTTCTTACCCTTTTCCACCAGTACCCTGCTCTTCCTTCTTCCCCTTCCCTTCATCCTCTCCCCCTTCTCCAAAGCTGTGAGTGATACACAGCTGTACAGGAGGGGAGACAGTGGAGGTGGGCACAGCAAGGCAGCAGCTTGATTACAGCCATAGAAAAAGTGAGTTGGTGTTTGACCATTTCACAAAATACCCTCTTTTCAGGATCTGTCTGTATGTTACAGTTTTGTCATGCAAAGTCTGATGAAAATCCTATTAGAGCGCTTTGGAGAGTATTTTGGGATCGTACTCTAAAGAAGTTAGGTTGAAAGTGAAGGCAAGAAAATTGTCTTTCCAGAGGACTCATCTGTGCACTGCCCCATTTTCTCCATTCAGGAAGGAATAGTTTCTCCGAGTGACCTTGACCTTGTCATGTCAGATGGCCTGGGCATGCGGTATGCGTTCATCGGACCCCTAGAAACTATGCATCTCAATGCAGAAGGTATGCTTTGCTTCCATAGGGGCGAAGATGGCAATTCTGTGCTATTTCGTGGTCTTATAGGTTTTGTCAACAGTACAGTTTGGCCTTTTTTTTTTTTTTTAAACAACTGAATAGGAACAGTATCATATGAAGGAGACAGTGCCAGCCCTGGGAACTCACAGATAGGGCCATGTCCTGAGATGTCCGTGCACACGGAATCCAGGAACCTCAGGGCTCTGTGCGGCAGAGAGCACTCAGACAGGAATGAAAAGACAGATGAGGGTGTTGTCATGGAGACTTTGCCACATGGCATCCAGCCTGATGGAAGACAAAGTTGTGTTTTCCTGAGAAAGATGATGCCATTGTTTACAGAGGTAAGACAGATAAGGGAAGTGACCACCTCTGCTGTACATATCTTCTGCCTAGATAGGAGCAGTTTCTCCGTGTGACTGGCCTAGGTTAGGGCATGGGCAGCAGTGCAGGGCAGGCGGGTCATTTACCCCAGAAGCCAACTTCACAGGGCCTGGGGAGGTAGGTCGAGGCCCACGATCTAGTGACTCTAACAGAAAGACAAGTTGAGAAGGCTGAGAAAACCTGCGAGAATGGAAGTGTCAGCCGCATTTTAAGCGATTCAAAAACAAGACAGCATTTAGTGTAGGTTTTACTACACTAAACTGAAACAAAATAAATTTTAAAAGGTATGAATGAAAATCTAGGAAACTGTCACCTAAATGTCATGACTACTTGCTATGTCTTAGTGTTTAAATTATAAGTAACTTTTATTACCTTTTTGCTTTTCTGTGTTGTCATAGTTTTCTACAATAATTGCCATATTATTTTAATAATTATGTTATTAATGTGTAAAACATACGTGGAAAGAGAAAAGGAATATTGTATTTAGCTCCATGGTCCACATTTAAGCAAAATGTTAAGAAACTGGAGCTTATCCAGGAGAAGGTGACCAGAGAAGAGCGTGTGTGAGCACGTGCACGTGCGTCTGTCTGTACGTGTCTTATGTCGGGGTGGAACCAGATTGAAAGAGTGGACGTGGCAGGCAGACAGGCTTGGGCTCAGCACGTGGCAGGAAGTTTCTAGTAACTGAAGCTGACATTGAGGGAGAGGGCCATGCTATGAGTGGGTGAATGGGGCAGTTGGGGGCCGGTTGCCCACCTGTCAGGATGTTTCGATATTGGGCAGAGACACCTGTAATGAAGTGGGAAGTTGGGATAAGTGACCTGTGGGAGTCTGTTTGACTTAGATTTTATAATTCCACCATGTTTTGGTAATAGTTCAATTTTTGCCACCGTAGTTAGTGAAATATAGTTTCCAATGAATAAGTCAAGGCAGTTTTACCAGTCATAGTCTTGTAGGGACACATATATGTGGTGGCTTGAGTGGACTGGTCTTGTGTGTCATGCAAATGTCGTTCAGTAACTGACTTGACTCTTCCTTACAACTGAGCATGATCGAGAGGTACTGGAGGAACAGGGGACTCTCTCCTAGCACAAGCATATTACTTTTGTGGTGGGATAACAGTCAAACACGGGAAGATAATGTAAAGAAAGAGGCCCTCCTAAAAGTGAAACAAGAGTTTTGAAGTATCATAAAATAAAGTCTTGGAGAATTTCAAATGCTTTTTCAGCCAGAACCTTAAAAGTGGCAAACATATTTAAACATTTGAATGTATATAGACAGTTTGGTAACCACCACGTTTTTCTCTTTTTAAAATTTTTTTTCTTCAGAAAAGTAAGATCGTTCAGGTATCACGAGACATCAGTAGGGAGACACCTGAGAGCAGCTTTGACTCTCAAACAAATAGAAACAGAAGCCAATGAAACCAGAAACTCAAGAACCAAATAGTGTGGCAGACAGGAAGGAGGCCTATAACAATTTTTCAGACAAAGCAGATATGATAAGAAAACCCTAATTGGCTTAATATGATAATGGTGGACGGATGTAGTTTTCAACTTCAGAGCATTCCAAAGACCAGAGTTAGACTGTTATAAGATCTGGCTTGGAACCAATGGAAATGTTCATTATTCCTCACAGTGTCATCCAGAATATATCAAGATTGGGGGGGAGAGGGAGAGTTCTTTTTTTCTGATGTTGTTTTCATAAAGCCAGCATCTCAGGTTAAGGCTAGTTATTAGTCTTAAAGCTACAGTTTATCTAGAAGTGGTAAAAATATTTTAGCATCTGTTTTTAATCTAATAAAATGGCACCTGAAAAGCTGGAGGCCAGCATGCCGACTTTGCCTTTTGGCTGCTTTTTAAAGGCAACCCCCATGAAGGACAGGCTCTAGAATGGGGGATCTGGTCAGTAGAGCCAGTCAGCCTGGGTGCTTCCCTGCCTTCCAAGCTAACTAGCTTTGTGCAAGTGGGTTCCCCCACCTGTAAAATG
Source organism: Neomonachus schauinslandi (assembly GCF_002201575.2). Taxonomy (NCBI): domain Eukaryota; kingdom Metazoa; phylum Chordata; class Mammalia; order Carnivora; family Phocidae; genus Neomonachus; species Neomonachus schauinslandi. Next base: position 79,388,031 of record NC_058405.1, read on the forward strand.
GGGATGGCCACAGTGCCCACCTCACAAGGGTGGTGTGAGAATGAAGCCAGATGGAAATGCTTGGCTGGATGGCTGACACAGATGAAGTCCCTTAATCGGTGTTATATTCATACAGAGTTCGGTCTTGTTTTTTATTCACTACTCTTACAGTTTTTTCTTTTAACTTTCCCAAAAAGAAATACAGAATGAATACACAGTAGGACATTTTTGCAATAGAATGGTGAAATCTCCAGACTTTAACCGTTTGGTTTGTTTCTTTGCTAAGCTCTTAGACCATTAGTTCAGCAAACAGAACTGCTCCGTGTTATACCTGGCAGCATTCTGGGCGCCTCCTGGGTTTACTTCTACCTGGCAAATGACTGTCTCGAATCGGCAGCCTCTGGAAATCCCCTCCAGTGGAAGCGAATGTTTACCATCCTGCCTCTTAAAATTTCCTCCTGTGTGTAGATGCTTTCTCTCTCTCTCTCTCTTTTTTTTCTAACTAATCGATATGCCTACGTGGTGGGTTTGACTGTTATTTTCAGTGAAACAGGTGAGCTGCTAGCACTGGGACTTTCAGGAGTTAAGGGGTCCCGGGGAGGTTTCTGTCTCCACCCACCTCGCCTCCCTGACCTCAGGTGAGGTCTCACTCGCTCAGGTGGGAATTAGATTATGTTGCTCTGTGCTTTGGGGCCTGTTTGATCTTCCTTAATAAGTTCTGTGAAACTCTGTCTCTTGAAAGCAGGTGAATTCACGTAGGTGTGGGTTTATACGCTACGAGAAAACCAGACTCCTCTGGTGTGGGTAGCAGTCTTGGCTCTCCAAGAAACTGAACTTCCAGAGCCTGTCACGGTGGCCACTTCCATGGTCCAGTGGGGCTGCGTGCCTGCTCCGTAAACGCAAACCAAGGAAGGCTCTCTGCCTATCCGCTCACCATGGTTGTGCTGAAGAGTCAAGAAAGCACACTGTCTTGCCTCTGGGGGCTCACAACTAAAGAATTCCGAGTTAGAAAGCAGCAAGATAAGCTAAGTCTAATCTCATGAGAATCAGTTCCTCCTCCATTTTTTCTTATTCCATATAAGCATCTCTTAAGAAATCAGGTTCAAAGTCTTCTAAAAAGCTAAGCTCTAGAGAGTTTGGGGAAGTATATTGTTGTACGGGGAAACAAGGGACAAGGAAGTGTAGAAGAAAAAATCTAGGGGAAGGCCAAATTTCATAGTAATATAAAGGAAGGACACATTAGCAGCCAGATAAAAGGTGAAGTGGTTTTTTTTCTCCTTGACACTTCCGGTGAAATTGGTATTGTGGAATGATTGCCACTCAATTCTCCGTTCATAGTGTACAGAAGCCAAAATTATTGTTGGAGATGAAGTAAAATCCTCCTTTTAGTACTTCTCTAATGGAAGAAGAAATGTTACAAGTAACAGTGACAGTGATAAATGTCCCGGAACATTGTAAATAGTAAGGCACAGTGTAGATCTTGACTATAAGTCACCATGAACTTGTATTTTGGGCAAGTAGGAGAGCCCTCCTAAGGGTGTCCGGCTTCTCTACAGATGAACTGGGAGGGTCTGCACACACCTGCTCTCTTGGTTCTTTGGCTGCACCACAAACAACGAGGCTGTTTATCCCAAGAGCCTGAGTGCATGTGATAGAAAGTGTTTTTATATTAGTAAGAGTGAAACTATAATTCATTTCCTGAGCAAGATGGGAGAAGTTATGAAATGTATTTTAGGCTTTTTACCATATTGTATTCCATTTTGAAGGAATAAATGCTCTTTAAAACTACAAATTTTATAAAAGGCAGTAGGGAAAAAAGTTCTCGAAAGCCCTTGGGAGATAAAAATGGACTTCACAGGGACAGTGAAAGGTGACCACTCATTCAGAAGATGTAAAGTAATCCAGAAGTGACATGTGGTACAGGAATTGAATCCTGTGGTTTCTTGCCGCGCATGTAGCAGCAGGTGGAGTTGGTTCCTGCCAGGGCATCTGTGGAGCCAAGGAGCTTCTGTTTTCAGTGCAAGAGAGGAATCTGCAGCTACCCTGAGTCTTCCCTGTTTTCTTCTCATGTGATAGCTTTACAGCTTACGCGATTCTTGTGTCTCTGCTCCCCCAAAAGGAATAAACTGTATTTGTGTCTAGATTTTATTACCTTTAGTTCGAATAAACAAATGGATAGACCGATGTAAATATTTAATTTCCAAAAGGAAGTAAATGTACAGCTTGTTTTCTGGGTTCCAGAAATGTGAAGCCATTCAGGATAACTGGCCAGGGCTGGAACAGTTAGGGAGCCTTCCCAAATTCTGAATTGTGAAGTTACGCTTACGTTAAATGAAACCGAGCTCCTTATTTATTTATTTATTTAATTTTTGAAACTCCTTATTTTATTTTTTATTTTTTCTTAAATTTTTTTTAAAGATTTTATTTGTTTATTTGACAGAGAGAGAGACACAGTGAGAGAGGGACCACAAGTAGGGGGAGTGGGAGAGGGAGAAGCAGGCTTCCTGCCGGGGCTTGATTCCAGGACCCTGGGATCATGACCTGAGCTGAAGGCAGACGCTTAATGACTGAGCCACCCAGGCGCCCCAAAACTCCTTATTTTAAAAAGAGAGTATCCACCACTTCATTGTAGGTGCTAACATCAGAAGGGTTGGTATGTTTGAAATGTTTACCCTTCAAAACGGTTTCTCTTCTAAGAGGGAATTGGATTTGATTTTAGCACACTGAAAGAGAAAGAAAACTATCTGAGCCAAATAAAATTGACACCGAGTGATTTTAGGCTTTCACATCAATGTAGGTCCACCAAAACTAAACCCCAAAGAAGCTGTTTTTTGGTTTTTTGCTTTTTTAAAAAGAATATCCAGTGGTGGTCATTTTTATTTTAAGTTAATCGTACACAGTTTCGTGGGGTAGGTGAGAGCCAAGCTCTGGGATCTCTGCAATTTCTACAATTTCATTTGTTCCCTTGTTATCTTTTTAGCCTAACTGACTAACCGCTGAGTCTTTCTGGCTTTGAAAAGTGTTGGAAATGGGCCAAAGGCAGAACTGCTTGCAGCTCAGCCCGTCCCCAGCGGGGCCCAGGACTTGGAGACGCCTCCTCCACGTACCTGGGCCCGGCTTCTGAGCTGACTCATGTCCAAGTGCATGCCTGCACCGGCCCGGCCTCGGCTGCCTCCTGAGGCAGGGGCGGGGGAGGAGCGCGAGAGGAGCTCCGCTGTCTTCAGGGCAGAGCGGGTCAGGGCAGGCCTGGCCACTCGGGAGGCGGTGCAGCCTGACTGGTGTTTCCTCTGGGCATGTCTGTGATTCTAACAGAAAATAGGAGCTTCAGCCTCATGCAGACCACAATGGCTTCTCCCTCCCTTCCCCTTCCAGGCTAAGCCTCCTTTTCAGGTGTTTCTCCGTCGGACCGCGAGGGCCCTATCTCAGGACCCGAGACACTGGCTTCCCAGAGGCCCTGAAGCCGCAGAAGCACTGCAGAGTGGTGCACAGACGACCCGGGGCGTGGGTGACGGGGCTCCCGTCCGCTGGCCAAAGCTGAGGTCCACACGTGGGGCCTGCCTCTGCGAGAAATACGGCCTGTGTTAAGGAACCTGCTGCCTGGTAGACACCTAATAAAGTGGTAACTAGAACTCATGGAGTAAGAGTGAAATGGGAGACAGATTTGATGGAGCTTTGACATCTTTGGTTCTTAGAAAATGCATTCAAGCCATTGACACAAGTAACCTTGTAGACACATTGTTGAAGGAGACATTTTTGATGAAAACGGGACTTCATGTGATATTCGTCCAATCGGTGCAGGAACACAGGCCCACCTGAGAGTCCATGAGATGCACTGACAGAGGCCCCAGGGTCCCATCGTTTTTTTAGGATTTTAGGATCTGATGGAAAGCTTGAGTAGTGACGTTGGTGAGGATGCTCATTCCCCAGTGCCGGCTGACCGAGGTGGCCATCCCCCCTGCACCTTTTCTTCATCTGCAGGAGGAAAGGAATGTAGTAATCTGACCTAGGGTGAGACCCTCTGAACAGATTTCTTAGTTTGGAGTCACATAGTGTTGTTGCTGATATTGTGGATTCTTGTTTTCATATGATTTCAGGTATGTTAAGCTACTGTGACAAATACAGTGAAGGCATGCAACGTGTCCTAAAGACTTTTGGACCCATTCCAGACTTTTCCGGGGCCACAGTTGAAAAAGTTAATCAGGTACGTAGACTCCTTGTAGAGAATTGTGCTGGCCGAGCCACGGGTGAGGTTTTATTTGTAGCCAGAGTCTTTGCCTTTGATTTTGGTGGTTCCTCATTCCTAACTTTGCCTGTCCACAGTCCTGTCATGGTCATAGGTGACCAATGAATGGGTAGCTCATCTTGATTGTCTTAGAGGAGCTGTAGGCCTCTATGGATTTGGAAAGTTTTAGTTACTTGAGGGTTTCCTAAGCTTTTGTCTTCGAAAGCAAATTCACAGTTTGCATAAATAGGAACAGTTACTCTCCTGGTAAATGAGTTCCTCTTCGTGCTCTGGTTTTTTTCTTTCATTTCCTTTTCTTTTCATTTCATTTCGTTTCCTATTCCCAGGCCATGTGTGTGAAAGTTCCCGATGATCCAGAGCACTTAGCTGCCAGAAGGCAGTGGAGGGACGAGTGTCTTCTGAGACTTGCCAAGTTGAAAAGGCAGATGCAGTCCCAGTAGCTACTGTCCTTCTTCAGTGGGAGTCCTTGTTGGCGGAATTACAAGCACTTAATCCAGCCTCTGAAAGAGTGGGAAGCCAGGTTGCCTTCCCAAAGATTCGGAACGAGACCTCCTCCCTCTGGCAGGCCACAGCCGTGGGGCTGTGGGGTCTTCTGATCATGCCCTGGCCTTGGGTGTCACAGCTGCCCTGGGTTCCCAGGGCTGTCGACTCCCTGCCACCTGGGCAAACAAGAGAGCAAATCGTCTGAAGATTTTTACCTTCTATTTTCAGTGTGATTCTGTGCGGCTACGTTTTGTAGCCAATGATTGTGGTTTCATATTTGTTTTAATCTGTAGCAAAGTAGTTTTGTGATTATTTTCCAATCCGCTTCTGAGTACCCTGTGGCCCTGCATTGATGAGGCACCTACCTTCATTTTGTTAATGCCTCTTCGGAATAAAAATTTTTGATTGCATAAAGATGTCCTTTTTCTTCTGGTCTGTCTGAGAAAGACAGTGGGTTTTTTTTGTTTTTTTTGTTTTTTTTTACTGTTTTATTTATTTATTTGACAGAGAGATAGGGAGAGCATTCACAGAGCAGGGGGAGTGGGAGAGGGAGAAGCAGGCTTCCTGCTGAGCAGGGAGCCCGATGCGGGGCTCGATCCCAGATCCCAGGATCATGACCTGAGCCAAAGGCTCAGCTTAACGACTCAGCTTAATGACTGAGCCACCCAGGTGCCCCGAGAAAGACAGTGTTTGATTCTGATGATTGACATATTTCAGAGTGGCCATGATGAGTGAATAAGCAAAAACTTTCTTCTGGGTCCTTTGTCATCCATTCAGTAAAAATCCACCAATTTGGGCTAGTGTTTCCCAAAGTGGATTCCACAGTGAGTACCCTGGGGCCCTATGGCCAGATGTGTTTGGGAAACTCCTCCCACCGCCCCACTCTTGGGCACTCACGTGTCTACAGGAAATTAAAGGCTCCGAAATTCTACAGTAAATATACCTGTTTAACCCAACACCCCATTATCTTCTTTGACATGGAGTCTTGTCCTAGTATTAGTTCCCCAAATACTCTAGCAAATAATAGTACAGATACCCCCACCCCCCGTGAGGCCAGCATGTCACAGTAGCTTAGATCACAGGATGCTACCACAGGGCTCTCTGATACCTCCCAGCCCAGGGACACTCCACCCTTTCGCTTTCAGGTGACCAGCTTCCCAGCTTCACTCAGTAGGGAGAAGTCTTTTCAAGGCTATGGTGTTGTGAGAACCAGTGTCCCCCGTGAGGAACTGTGTGGAAGTCGCTATTCTGGCTCCGTGTGCACATACACTCATCCATCACACTCATTTAGGCGACAACATCTTTTGAGCAGCTGTGATATCAAGCACGTAGTCCCTGCCTTTCAGAAGTTTACTGTAAGACAACAGACTAGTAACATAAAATACGATAGTGCCCCAGAGGATCATATATCCAGGAGACCATAACTCACCGCCCCTGGGTGTGCCCTAGAAGGTCTCACAGGAGACAGCCTTTGAGCCAAGTCTTGAGTAACAGGTGAGAGTCAGCAAGCCTTCCTGGCAGAGGGAGCAGAGTGGAGAAGGCTGCTGGGTGCCCCGGGAAGGGGGGTGGTTCCCTGTACCCCAAAAGAGAGCTCTGTGGATGGCTGCTGGGCCCAGATACAGGTGCTGAAGAGCGCTGGGCTCATACCGGTGTGTAGCCCTCACCTAAAGCGCTGGGGAACCTAAATGGTCTGCAGGTTGTGAGTGGCCCTGTCCTCTTGGGATTCCAGAAAGTCCCTTCTGACACCAGAAGGGACTGAACTGGAGGCGGAGGCTGTTGTGGTCCAGGTCGGGGCTGATAAGGCAGTGAACTCGGGAAGTATCCTGGGGGTAGAACTGACAGCCATCACTGACCTGAGAAGGGGGCCACCAGAGCTTCCTAAGTTGGCCGCTCTGGCACCTACGCAGATATCCATGCCATTTTATAAAATAAGGAAATTAGGAAGAAGGGGCAGGAAATCTGAATGTCTCACGTATTAAACTTCACTAAAAAAGAGAATGTAGCAAGCCGTGAAGGACGTTTTCAGCCTTGAAAACTCTGGTTGAGTTTTAGATGCTCCTTAAGCTTTGATGACTCAACCCGTCACTCTGTGACCTGCTGGCAGGGTCGTGAACTGAGCAAGTCAAGCCCTCACTTTTCCCTCCAGCTTCTGGCTCCCACTCCTTTCCTTTCAACGTACCCCACCCGCCCTCCTGTCTTCCCAGAATTGCCACACTGTTCTCATGGCTTGTCTCGGTCCTTCTCTTCATGGGCCCGTGGAGGCCGCCAGAGTCTCTGGACCCAGGTTTGGAGTCCCTGATAAGAAGATGACTTCACTGGGGGATGTGGGGTGTTGGTGGATGTCATATGTGACCTGTTGGTTTCACAGCACCAATGAGCATGGGCATTCCAGGAAATGTGGCCAAGGGAGCCATTTGGCCCAAAGCTGCAGGCCAGTACGAGGAGCAGCAAGGCAGGGCGCCCTGGTGTCCCTTGGGTGTTGTGAGCGTGGAAGACAGAAGGGGGCAGCCCGGGGGCACACTCGTCTATGCGTCTGAATTCTGTTTTCCCCCCTGTGCTGTTGGGCCATGCAGCAGAGGTACACTCGGGCTCTGCCTGTAGCCGTCATGGTGTGGGACGAGGAAGGGGCACACGAGGGATTGGCCACAACAGTGACGAGAGAGCCTGTGTGTTCATTCACGGCCGCGGGCCGAAAAAATGACAGTGTTCCATCTTGAGAGTGGCAGAGAGCACGTCTGTGGTCTGGAAGGAAGGCAGGACGCAGCCCTGGAAATGGGACAGAGCCAGGAATTGGTCCGACGGGGACCCAAAGGAGGACAGGTAGGTGAGCCAGCCGCACACAGAGGTCTCAGAGATACACCGTAAGGCTTACAAATGAGCATCTTCTGCTTTTCAGTTCGTCGTCCGGTGGGCTGGCTTTCGAGGGGCTTGCTTGCTTTGGTGAGTTTAGCAAGTGTATGATTCATGAACCCATTTTCCCATGAGCAGTCTCTTTCTGTTCCAGCAGCCCATCCAAGACACCGCATTCATTCAGTCACCTCCGGTCTGTGAGTTTCTCAGTCTGGCCTTGCTTTTCGTGACCCTGACAGAGCCCTGGCCAGGTTTTCTGCAGAATATCCCCAGTCTGGGTTTGTCTGGTGTTTTTCTCATGCTCAGACCGGGATTAGGCTTTGGAAAGAATGCCCCAGAAGTGAAGAACTCTTCTTGTCACATCGTATCAGGGGCTACGTGATAGTCACATGGCATCCCTGGGGATGTTAGCCTTCATTGGAAGTGTTTGCCAGGTTTCTGCACGGTGAGTTACCATTAGAAAAGAAGAAATTAACTGGAACCACTAGCCCAAGCGGGTATTGTCCTGACTGGTTTCTGAGTCATTTTCTCTGAATGGCAAAGCTGTCAGTCTCCATCCACAGTGTGGTGTTCACACAGTTCCTTGCTCGTTCGTCTCTGCTTCCAGGTGCCTTCCTTCCCAAAGGCCCAGTCTACTTGCCGTGCACACGAGGATCCAAATGGTCTCCTGGTTCCTCCTGCTTCAGTTTAGCAGCTTAGCACTCTTGCAGGACTGGAGGAGGTACCGGCTGCCAAAGAATAGAGACCATATATTGTTCCCACGGAAGTCAGAGAAAGATGTCCGAGACTGGGCTAGCAGTGGAGTCCCTATGATTTGTGGCTGGTTCTTGCTCAGTTTGGAGATACAGAAACTTTTGTTAGTGCACGTGTAGTTGATGAATTATAAGATGATTTTTCTCATGCTCATAAGGCTCACAAGACTAAAGTAAACACCAGAATGCCAGTTTCATTCATTTTCGATTGATTCATCAATCAAACATTTATTGAACATCTACTGTGTGCCAGGTACTGTTTCAAGAGTTGGGGATGCACTAATAAATGAAACAGGCAAATACCACCTGTTGGTCTCGAGCTTATACTGTAGTTCTAGTGGGAGAGAACAAACACAAACCCATCAATAGACAAACTACAGAATATGTCAGAAGGGGACCAGTTATGTAGCTGAAAATAAAGCAGAGGAGAGTAATAGGGAGTACAGGTAGTGTGTGTGTGTGTGCGTGTGCACGCACGTGGGTATAAGTGTGCATGCATTAGGGAAGTAATCAAGGAAGGGTTGATCAGAAGATAGCGTTTGAGCAGAGACCTAAAAGAAGTGAGGGATAGAATCATGGAGCAATCCAGAAAAGAAGGACGCCGCAGGGAGAAGGGACAGAAGTGTAAAGGCCACGCAGTAGGAGCTGAGCCTGCACAGCCAAGGCTCAGGCTGGGGTCCACGTGGCTCGGTGCCGGGAGGGAGGCAGTGGTCAGAGATGAGGCACAGGGGAGGGGGGGGGGCTCTTGAAGGCCAAGATGAAGACTGGCTTTTTCTTTGCACAAGGTGGGAAGCCAGAGAGCTTTTTTTTGGTGGTAAGAATACTTTGTATCTTAGCATGAGATCTACCTTCTTAAATTTTTAAGTGTACAGTATGGTATTGTTAACTGCGGGCACAGTGTTGTATAGCAGATCTCTAGAACTTACTCATCTTGCATAACTGAAACTTTACACTCATTGAACAGCAACTCCCCATTTCTCCCTCCTGCAGCCCCTGGCAACTGCCATTTTCTCTGCTTCTATGTGTTTGACTATTGTAGATACCTCACATAAGTGGAATTACAACATTTTTATCTTTGTGACTGGCTTATTTCACTTAGCATAATGTCCTCAAGATTGATCCATGTTGTAGCATATTGGCAGGATTTCCTTCTTTTTAAGGCTGAATAATATTCTGATGTATGTGTATACCACATTTTCTTTCCATTCTCCTGTCAATGGACATTTGGGTTGTTCCCACATCTTGGCTATTATGAGTAATGCTGTAATGAACACAGGAGTGCAAATATCTCTTTGAGATTCTGATTTCAGTTCTTTAGATAAATACCCAGAAGTGGGGATTGCAGGATCATAGGATAGTTCTATTTTTAAATTTTTGGGAAAACTTTATGCTGTTTTTCATAGCGGCTGCACCATTTTACATTCCCACAAAAGGTGCACAAAAGTTCTAATTTTTCCACATTTTTGCCAATACTTGTCATTTTTTTTTTCTTGATGAAAGCCATTCTAGCAGGAATGAGGTGATATCTCATTGTGGTTTTGATCTGTATTTCCCTGATGATTAGTGATGTTGAGCATCTTTTCATAGACCTGTTGGCCTGTCTTTGGAGACATGTCTATTCAGTTCCTCTACCCATTTTTAAATCAAATTATTTGTTTTGTATTATTGAGTTGTATGAGCTTCTTACATTTTTGAATATGAATTCCTTAACAGATTTTGGTTTGCAAATATTTTATTCCATTCTATAGGTTACCTTTTCACTCTGTTGATTGTTTCCTTTGCTGTGCAGAAGCTTTTAGTTAATGTAGTCCCACTTGTCTATAGTTTCCTGTGTTTTTGGTGTCATATCCATGAAATCATTGCCAAGACCTGTGTTATGAAGCTTTCCCCTTATGTTTTCTTGTAGGAGTTTTATAGTTTCAGGTCTTTTCAGAATACTTAAGTTCTCAATCCATTTCATATTGATTTTTGTGTCATAAGGGTCTAATTTCATTCTTTTGCATGTGTATCTCCAGTTTTCCCAATAACATTTGTTGAAGTTGCTGTCCTTTCCCCATTGTGTGGTCTTGGCACCCTTGTTGAAGATCAGTTGATCATATATGTGTCAGTTTATTTCTGGGCCTTTTATTTTGTTCCATTAGTCTTTATGTCTGTCTTTATGCCAGTACCATACTGTTTCAAATACTGTAGCTTTGTGATATATTTTGGAATCAAGAATTATGGCTTTTCCAGCTCTGTTCTTTTTTCTCAAGATTGTTTTCGCTATTCAGGGTGGGTTCTTGTGGTTCCATAATAATTTTAGGATTGTTTTTTCTATTTCTGTAGAAAAAAATCCACTGAGATTTTGATAGAGATTGCATTGAATCTGTGTATTATTTTGGGTAGAATGGACATTTTAAAATAAGTCTTCCAATCCATGAACACAGGCTACCTTTTCATTTTTCTGTGTCTTCTTAAATTTCTTTCATCAATATTTTATAGTTTTTCAGTGCACAAGTCTTTCACTTCCTTGATTAAGTTTATTCCTAAGTATATTATTCTTTTCAATGCTATTATAAAGGAGATTTTTATCTTAAATCTTTTCAGATAGTTCATTGTTAGTGTTTTGAAATACACTAACAATACTAATTTTGATATGTTGATTTTGTATCCTGCAAATTTACTGAACTTGCTTATTAGTTCTAATAGTTTTTTTATGGAATCTTTAGGTTTTTTTTTTTCACATATAAGATCATGTCATCTGTACAACTTATAGGATTCAGTAAACGTGTACTAAGAAGGAAGTTTATAGTAATAAATGCCACCATTAAAAAAAGAGAATATCTCAAACTATCTTTACACCTAAAGGAACTCAAAAAAAGAACAAACTAAGCCCAAAGTTAGCAGAAAGAGGGAAGAAATAAACATTAGAGCAGGAATAAATGAAATAGAGACTAGAAAAACAATAGAAAGAGACCAACAAAATTAAGAGTTGGTTTTCTGAGAAGATTAACAAAATTGATAAACCTTTAGCTAGACTAAGAAAAAAAGAGAAAACTCAAAATACTAAGCCTAAAGTTAGGAGAAGGAAGGAAATAATAAAAGATTAGAGCAAGAATAAATGAAATAGAGACTAGAAAAACAATAGAAAAAGACCAACGAAAATGAGTTGGTTTTCCGAGAAGATTAACAAAATTGATAAACCTTTAGCTAGAATAAGAAAAAAAGAGAAAAACTCAAAATCAGAAATGAAAGAGGAGATAATCCAAGTCATGCCCATTCTGCAATGCCTATAGAGAAGTGTTTAAAAACACTTGCAATAAAGATGTTTCCAAGAAAAGACAAAACAAAACAAAACCCACTGTTGTCATAGAAATGCAAAGGATCAAAAGAGACTACTTTTTTTTTTAAGATTTTATTTATTTATTTGTCAGAGAGAGAGAGAGAGCACAAGAAGGGGGAGTGGCAGGCAGAGGGAGAAACAGACTCTCCGCTGAGCAGGGAGCCCAATGTGGGACTCTATCCCAGGACCCTGAGATCTTGACTCGAGCTGAAGGCAGATGTCTAACAGACTGAGCCACCCAGGCGTCCCAAGACTACTATTTAATGTTTAACTGTGAACAATTATATGTCAACAAATTGGATGACCTAGAATAATTGGATAAATTCTTTGAAACATACAGCCTATCAAGACTAAATCATGATAAAATAGAAAATCTGAACAGACCTATAACTAGTAGGGAGATGGAATCAGTAATGAAAAAACCTCCCAACAAAGAAAAACCCAGGACCAGATGGCTTCACTGGTGATTTCTACCAAACATTTCAAGAACTAACACCACTTTTTTTTAACCTCTTCCCAAAAATTGAAGAGGAGGGGACACTTTCAAACTTATTTTATGAGGCCAGTACTACTCTGATACTGAAAGACAAAGACACTAAAGAAAAGAAAACTACAGCCCAATATCCCTGATGAACATAGATGCAAAAGTCCTCAACAAAATACTAGCAAACCAAATTCAGCATTAAAGGGATCATATACCATGACTAGGTGGGACTAATCCCTGTGACGCAAGGATGCTTCAATATATGAAAGTCAATTAATGTGAAAATATTGGTAACACTGGAGCTTCTTACTGAGGAAAGAGATGTCATGCCAGTTTCTAATATAGAAAGAGAGCCTTGATCTCTCAAGGAAGGAAAATAGGTCATTAGCTCACATAAGGATATTTACACAGAAAACACCCTAAAGGAAGTATACCAAAATGCTAAGGTTGGTTATTTAGGGGATGATTTTAAATTTCTTCTTTATGGTTTTCTTTATACTATGACTTTTAGTATACATACATGTTATTTTTACATTAAAAAGCTCAATGTGGTTAACATGAGTTGTCTGCTATGGGGACTTCCATATGGCCATCAAAACCAGAGCATAGAAGAGATGACCTCTGGTGTCCTCCCATCTGGTGTCACATGTGGACAGGCCCACATGTGGACAGTTTCACATATGGACAGTGTTTGTAAGTTGTTGAATAGTCCTGCAGGGCCAGAGCTGGCTGTCTACCATGGGAAGCCCAAGCCCAGCGATGCGTAGGGATGCCCTCTCTGTGTAGAGCTGTGTGGTCTCCCAGGACTTGGCTGCACACCTGCCAGCTCACTGTTGTCATCGTCTACCCTTCAACAGCCCCTGAGGTTCTACTGTCCTACATCTTGGGGATAACTCTTTTTTTTTAAGATTTTAAAAAATTTGTATTTATTTGATAGAGAGAGCACAAGCAGGGGTGGGGGGTGGGCAGAGGGAGAGGGAGAAGCAGGCTCACTGCTGAGCAGGGAGTCAGATGTGGGGCTCAGTCCCAGGACCCTGAGATCATGACCTGAGCTGAAGGCAGATGCTTAACCGACTGAGCCACCCGGGTGCGCCCTGGGGATTCCCCTTGAAACAAGACCAGATCCCTACTTTCATGGAGCTTATGTTCTAAATATAGGAGGCAGTAAAAAAAAAAAGAGTAACTAAGTGGATAAACAGATGAAATGCCAGATAGTGGAAAGTGCTGATCAGAGAATGAAATCAAGTGATAGGATAGTGTGTGCCCAATGTCTGCTTCCTGCTGGATGCTTGGGAAGGCCTATCCAAGACATGGACGATAAGAAGGACACAGCACTGTTCCAATCTGAGAAGGAGCTGCAGGGGAGAAATCACAGTTGGAGCCCAGACCTGGAAGTGAAGGTCTAAGCAGGTGAGCAGGTGTAGGGGGCCAAGGGCAGGCTGCATGGTGGGGAAGGGAAGTGGATCTGGAGGGAGCACAGATGGGGGGTGGGGTGTGTGTTAGGTCAGAGTTTGATTTAAATGCAGTGGGAAGCTCTGGACATGGTATAGTCTAGTTGATTTGCATTTTGAAAAACCCTGTGGAATCAGAGGTCAACCAACTTTTCCTGTAAAAGTTCATACCATGCCTGTGGGAGTCTATTATAGCTACTCCGCACTGTGTTGTAACCTAAAAGCAGCCATAGGTAAAAGAAAATGAATAAGTGTGGCTATATTCCAATAAAACTTGCTTATAGACATTTGACATTTAAAGTTCATGGGACTTTCATACATCAGGAACTCTTGTTCTTTTGATTTTTTTCCCTACCATTTAAATGTAAAGCCCATGCTTAGCTCACAGGATGTGCAAAGTCTTTGGCAGGTGGGATTAGACTCTGGGAGGGACTGGGGAAGGCAGGCCTGGCTCAAGGAGGAAGTCGGAGGCCCTGCAGCAACACAGGCCACCCAGTGCTGGCGAGGACCAAGGATTGGGAAGGGAGCATGGGAGGAAGGGGGAGAGCTTTGGGTGTTTCTTTGGAGGTAGTCAACAGGACTTGGTGGTGGTTGGGATGTGCAGCGGAAAGCCTTGTAGCACCTTTGCTATCCAAATTGCAGGTCAGACCTGTTTGGTGCCGGTGGTTCAGCCTTTGGGAAGGCTGAAGGTTGAAACTGCTGTCCTGATCCTTATGACAAAAAAGAGCTTGGGGCCTGTGGGAGATGGAACGCCAGGGCTTACCACAGGAACACTGGGGTGGGCGTGGCTGGGGCTGGTTGTGGGTGGAGAGTCTGCCCTCAGTTCTCAGTGCCCCGGCTCATGGCTGGTCACACACCCCGTGAAGGCTGATGAAAGAACATGGCCCAACAGTTACATTTCTCAGGCCTAAGGGACAGAGCACCATTCATTCCACCAGAGTGCAAGAGACTCAGCCCCCTCTGAAGGCGGGGAGCGGCAGGCTGCAGGAGAACACAAGAGCAAGCACACGATGACAGCAGTTCAAAATAAATATTACAGTTTCCCAGTGGCTCAGCTGGCTCTTTGAGAAGCCACAGAGCACAGGGATCAGGAGCTCGGGCCTGAGTTCAGGTTGTGGTGTGGCTGCATGGAGCCACCATACTCACACGTCTCTGTCTCACTCACCTCACATGGTGGGTTCTGTCACTGCAGCACCTTGTCGTGCTCTTTGAGATTGTAGCTATCATCTTTGCTGTAGGGTCTGGGCACATGCTCGGCACTGGGTTTCTAGCAGATGCAGTTAGTGCATGAAAACAGCTAGACTGCTGCAGACGGAGAAGCAGCTGGGGAGAGTGCCCGGGGAAACATGAGGGTTCTCTCCAACAGTGCCCGATGGCCTGAGAGTGGTGGTGCTTACTCACCATGACAAATGCCCTACAGTGCTCATCATGCATGCCATCCCTGCTCCCTGGCCTATTTTCCCGATGGCAGGGGCAAGGAGCACATGTGGTGCCTTGTGTCCCTCATGGCTCAGTGCATGGTGCTAGATAGTGAGCATGACTCAGGTCAAGGGGTGCTGTATTAGGCAGGGTTCTCCAGAGAAACAGAACCAATAGGGTATGTACAAATATACCGAAATAGTTATAGGAATTGGCTCATGTGATTGTGGAGACTGAGAAGACCCTCAATCTGCTGTCTGCAAGTTGGAGCCCCAGGAGAATTGGTGTGCAATCCTGTCTGAGTCTGAAGGCCTGAGAGTCAGGAGAGCCAATGTCCATGGGCAGGAGTAGTCGGATGTCCCAGCTCAGAAAGAAAGCAAATTTGCTCTTCCTCCACCTTTTTGTTCTATTCAGGCCCTCAATGGATTGGATGAGGCCCAACTGTACTGATAGAATCTTCTTTACTCCATCTGTGATTCAAATGCTAGTCTCTTCCTGAAACACCCTCACAGACACAGAGACATCCAGAAATAACGATTTACCACCTGAGCATCACTTAGCCCAGTCAAGTTGATGCATAAAATTAACCATCACAGGCACCTACCCAGTCTCTGCATCGTGTCACCTGTAGAGAGCCTAATTCAGGGACAAAGGGAATCAAAAAGGAAAAAGAAATTCTGATTGCTACTTTCACCTGTTATATTATTAGTCTACTTGGGGTATCATAATATAATGCCACAGAATGAGTGGTTTGGAAAACAGCCATTTATTTCTCACTGTTCTGGGGCTAGAAGTCCAAGATCAGGCTGCCTGCATGGTCAGGTTCTGGGGATAGCTCTCTTCCTGGCTTGCAGATGGCTGGCTTCTCACTATGTCCTCACATGGCCTTTCCTCCTTGTGCATGGAGAGAGAGTGAGATCTCTTCTTCTTTATGAGACCACTGACCCTATTGGGTTAGGACCCCACCCTTATGACCTCATTTAACCTTAATTCCCTCCTTACAGGCCCTATTTCTAAATATAGTCATCCTGGGGGTTAGGAGTTCAACATATGAATTTGGGGGGTGGAATGCAATTTGGTCCATAGCACCTACCGAAGAATATTAAGGAGAATCGGTGGCAACACTTCTCAAACCACTTCTATCCTGCCTGGTCACAGCTGCCTGGCCCCGCTCATTTGCCAGCTCTCCTGGATCTCTTCCTAAATCTTCTCCTAGTTCCACCTTTTTTACTTCTGGGTTGTACTTTCCCAGGCAGGCAGGAAGGTAAGACTCTCACTCAGCAGAGATCCCAATCCCGATCCCGATCCTGTACTCCCAAATAAGCAGAGCAGGGAAAGGGCAGAAAGGTGGGGGTGGGGGGGGCACATTCATATCTTGATGATCCTTCCTCACTGAATATGGACATTATTCAGCAGGATGCTGTGCACACTCTATCTTCTCATTTATTCCTCACATAGGCCTTGAAGTAGGAGACTGAGATGTTCACAGCTGGGAAGTGCTGGGGCCAGAATCTGAATTCAGGAAATCTGTATCTAGAGGCCACACTCCCTCATGTAATATCTAGACAAGATTACAGGCCAGGAGGTCTCTGGGCCCCAAGTTTCTCCCTGACTGTATTGTGGGGCTTCAGTTGGGGCATGACTGGAAGCCTACACTGGCCATCCTTTGGGCTGGAGTTGGAAGAGGCTCAGAATTCTTGGGAAAATTTTTGGTTGAAAATACATGAGGAGAGAGGCCTTACTGAAGGGTGTGGGACTACATGGAAAGTCCCAGAACAGTGGAGCTCTGCACAGAGATGTTCTGTCATGGTTTGAGTGCCTGTGAGTGCAGTGGGGCTTGGATGTCCACGTCCCACAAGCACGTACAGGTGGCTCGCCATGCACTGGCCCTCATGGAACACACAGCCAGCCATCAGAAACCGCCCACTGGGTGGGTGCTGTGGGAGAGGAGATGTGTGCTGTGACAGCCTGAGTCACACAGCGCTTTGTTTAGGGTCCCCTGTGTGTTTGTGTAGCAGGGTGCTGTCAAGGATGACTTCCCTCAGGAAATGCTGTTTGACCTGAGACAGGAAGACTAACTTGAGGCTTCCCAGGCTAATGGACCAAGGCTAGGGAGAGAGGATTTCTGTTTGCTCATCTGTAAAATGAAACTAATAATAGAACTTACCTCAAATAACTGTTGTGTGAGGCCTAAGTCATGTGGGAATGCTTCGAGTGCCTGACTCTAGCAGACATACTCGCATACCCTGGGATCTAACATCTATATGCAGAAAGCTACGTACTGTGAGTATCTGTTTTTGTAGGAAATGTTGGGGTTCGGAGCTGACAGCCAAGAAAGAATTCCTGAGATGTCTTTGGTGCAAAAAGGTGGTTTTATGAAAGCTTGGGGACAGGACCTGTGCGCAGAGAGCTGCACTGGGTCATGAGGAGCGGCCCATTATATACTTTCAAGTTGGGAGGGGGTTAGGGATAACATAAATCTCTAAGGAATTTTGGAAACAAGGTTTTAAGGACCTTGAGGGGGGCTAGCTCTTATTGGGAAAAGGTCATTTATTACTGTCTAATAAAGCCCCAGTCATGAGACCCTTCAGATGTGTATCATTGGGCCATATGCTTGGGAGATGATTGCTAACATATATCTTGGGAGTAGAGATAAAGAAGTTTCCAAAGGAATTTTTATATGTTAAAGTAGACTCATAGGATCCTGGGGGATTGCCTTTTTGCCCTTAGCAAAGTAGTAACATCAAGGCAGCTGAGCTCCCAGAGGAAGGTCACTCTACCTATTTCAAGGATTTGTCAATGGGCTGTAAGTAGTAAAGAAATTTAATTTTTTTTCTTTTGCCTTTGTTGCCCACATCACTTGGGAGTCTCTGGCAGAGTTTTCTTCTCACTATGGGAACATGCTGTCTAACTAACATGCTGTCTTGACTAACCCCAGGGTACAATCCGCAGGCCTGGGCTCTATTCATTCTGGGACCCACTTTTTGCTACCCTTCCTTCCCTATGACTGGGGTCATGCTCCTGCCTAGATATCCCACTAGAACCACAACTCAGCTTCTAGAAGAGCTCCCCACATTGTCAATTCCTGGACTGTCTCAAGGAGCATTGGACCCCTTCTTGCACTGCTCTAAATTTTTGCAGCCCCTGCTGTCACCCTAGGACAGGGACACCGATTCCATGCAGGCTGCAGCCAGTGCCCCTGCCCTGCCAGCTCTGCATCCCCCTCTTCCTGCTCTGGGCCTGTGCTGACCACAGGGGAGATGCCCTGGAGGCCCCTTCAGCACTCGTGCAGGCCAACCCTTGTGGGGCCGCCATTGACCAAAGGAGGGCTGGGACACATCAGTTCGTGCTTCTCCTTTCCTTCCCTGGATGATTCTGAAACACCTCACTAGGCTCCTCAGAAGGCTCTTCGGGTAGAGCACAGGGTACCAGTGGCTCTGGCTTCCACCTCCTTCCCTTTTCATGCTTTGGGTCCTCACTCTTGCCTGGGTGATCACTCCTCAGCAAAATTCCTGCTTGGAAGCCTTGGGCCCCACTGAGACTGAGAGCCTTCTTACTCTTGCTCCCTCTCAGCTGCTCTCCACATGGCAGCTAGGGTGACCTTTAATAATGCCCATCAAATACCATGCTGCTTAAAAACCTTCCAGCACCTTCCCCTTGGTACTGAAAATAAAATCCAAACTCCTTACCTTGGCTTGTGAAATCCTACAGATCTGTCTTTGCTCACTTCCCTCTCCTGGCCCTCAGGCTCTGTGCTGGTCTCTCTCTGCCTAGAACATTTTTTTACTGTTCACATGGATGGCTCCTTCTTATCCTTCTGGCCTCAGCTCGGATGTTCTCTCTCTAGAGAGGCTTTCCCTGATCCCCTGAGCTCCAGTGAGCTCACTGCATTCTCTGTCATGATACCGTTTATTTTCTGCCTGGTGCTCATGAAACTCTTTAATGTGTAGTTCATGCATTAGCTTTATTTTCTGATCCTCCTTATAGAAAATCAGCTCCCTGAGGGTGAGAAGCTCATCTGCTTTGCTTACTGTGGTATGCCCTTGCACATATTAAAATTACATAACATTAAGAAATCCCTCAAAAGTAGACTTATCATGATGAGTACTGAGTAACGTATAGAATTGTTGAATCAGAGCTGGGAGGACCAAGATGGTGGAGGAGTAGGAGACCTGGATTTCGTCTGGTCCCAGGAATTCAGCTGGATAGGGATCAAACCATTCTGAACACCTACGAACTCAACTGGAGATCGAAGAAAAGAATAGCACCAACTCTCTGAACAGAAAAGTGACCACTTTCTGGAAGGTAGGACGTGCGGAGAAGTGAATCTGAGGCGATATTCGGGAGGATAGATGGTGGGGGAGGGGCCTCCGTCGGCTGCTTCTGGCAAGTGATAGAGCAGCGGAGCACAAAATTGGAACTTTTAGAAGTCGGCTCCGCTGAGGGATGTCGCTCCAGTGGCTAAGCGGGGGGTGGAACCCTCGCTGGGACAGTGTGGTCTCAGGACCCTCGGGGTCACAGAAAGACCAGGGGTGCCTGAGTGCGGGAGAGCTCCCAGGTATCGGAGCGGGGAAGCCGGCTGCAGAGACAGAGCCCAGGCACGGGCTTTCAGCTCGGGGCTGTCATAAACCGTGATCCACGGCACAGTCAGGCCACTGCTCCTCCAGCAGGGACCCAACAAGCGGCAGATCTGGGGAGACTCCCCTTCCTCCCCAGGAGGAGTGGTGCGGGAGTGCACTGCAGGGATCTGCTGGGTTTGGAGACTCCACACGGGGTCGGGTGCCAGAGATAGAAACGCTCGGTCACAGGCCGGGTGAGCATGGAGTGTGGCCGGAGATGGGGAGACGGGACTGATTGACTGCTTTTCTCTGGGGGCGCTCTGAGGAGTGGGGCCCCGAGTTCTCGGCTCCTCCGGGATGGAGATTGGGAGGCCGCCATTTTCACTCTCGGCCTCCAAAGCTGTACGGAAAGCTTGCGGGGAACAAAAGCTCCCGAGAGCAAACCTGAGCAGATTACTTAGCCCAGACCGGCAAGGGCAGGGCAATTCCAGCTCCGGCAAAGACATTTGGGAACCACGGCAACAGGCCCCTCCCCCAGAAGATCAGCGAGAACAGCCAGCCAAGACCAAATTTACCCATCAATGAGAACGGCAGAACTCCAGCGCTAGGGGAAAACTGCACATAGAATTCATGGCTTTTTTACCATGATTCTGTAGTCTTTCAAAGTTAATATTTTTAACTTTCTTTTTCTTCTTTTTGAATTTTTCTTTTTCCCTTTTTCAACCAACACCTTATCAATCCCTTTTTAAAAAAATCTTTTTTATTTTTCATTTTTAGAGTCATATTCTATCCCTTCATAGTAGTTAACCTTATTTTTGGTATATATATATATAAGTTGTTCTCTCTTTAAAATTTTGGGATACAGTTTCTTCTAACAGACCAAAATATACCCTAAATCTCTAGTGTATGGCTTTGTTCTAGTCTCCTGCCTGATCACATTCTCTCCCGTTTTTTTTTTTAAATCCTCTTCTTTCTTTTTTCAACCAACTTCTTATCAATTCCTTTTATAAAATCTTTTATAATTTTCATCTTTACAGTCATATTCCATCCCTTCATCATATTTACCCTTACTTTTGTACATATATAAGTTTTTCTTTCTTTAAAATTTTGGGAGGCACTTTCTTCTAACAGACCAAAATACACCCAAAATCTAGTGTGTGGCACTGATCTGTGCGCCAGCCTGATCATATTTGATCATATTCTGTCTCTTTTTGTTTGATTGTTTGTTTTTATCTTTTTCTTTCTTTTTTCTGTCTTTCCCTTTCTTTTCCTCCAGTTTCAGGTCTCGTCTGATTTGTTTAGTGTATATTTTTCTAGGGTCGTTGTTACCCTGTTAGCATTTTGTTCTCTCATTCATCTATTGTCCTCTGGACAAAATGACAAGATGGAAAAAATCACCTCAAAAAAAAAAAGAACAAGAGGCAATACTGACTGCCAGGGACTAATCAATATGGACATTAGTAAGATGTCAGAACTAGGGCTCAGAGTGACAATTTTAAAGATACTAGCTGGGCTTGAAAAAAGCATGGAAGATATTAGAGAAACCCTTTCTGGAGAAATAAAAGAACTAAAAACTAACCAAGTTGAAATCAAAAAGGCTATTAATGAGGTGCAATAAAAAATGGAGGCTCTAACTGCTAGGATAAATGAGGCAGAAGAGAGAATTAGTAATATAGAAGACCAAATGATGGAAAATAAAGAAGCTGAGAAAAAGAGAGAGAAACAATTACTGGATCATGAGGGCAGAATTCAAGAGATAAGTGATACCATAAGATGAAACGATATTAGAATAATTGGGATCCCAGAAGAAGAAGAAGAAGAAAGAGAGAGAGGTAGAAGGTATATTGGAGCAAATATAGCAGAGAACTTCCCTAATTTGGGGAAGGAAACAGGCATCAAAACCCAGGAGGCACAGAGAACCCCCCTCAAAATCAATAAAAATAGGTCAACACCCAAACATCTAATAGTAAAACTTACGAGTCTCAGAGACAAAGAGAGAATCCTGAAAGCATCTCAGGAGAAGAGATCTGTAACCTACAATGGTAGAAACATTAGATTGGCAACAGACCTATCCACAGAGACCTGGCAGGCCAGAAAGGATTGGCATGATATGTTCAGAGCACTAAACGAGAAAAATATGCAGCCAAGAATATTATATCCAGCTAGGCTGTCACTGAAAATAGAAGGAGAGATAAAAAGCTTCCAGGACAAACAAAAACTAAAGGAATTTGCAAACACAAAACCAGCCCTACAAGAAATCTTGAAAGGGGTCCTCTAAGCAAAGAGAGAGCCTAAAGGTAACATAGACCAGAAAGGAACACAGACAATATACAGTAACAGTCACCTTACAGGCAATACAATGGCACTAAATTCCTATCTTTCAATAGTTACCCTGAATGTAAATGGGCTAAATGCCCCAATCAAAAGACACAAGGTATCAGATTGGATAAAAAAAAACAAGACCCATAGGTATGCTGTCTGCAAGAGACTCATTTTAGACCCAAAGACAGCCCCAGATTGAAAGTGAGGGGGTGGAAAACCATTTACCATGCTAATGGACACCAAAAGAAAGCTGGGTGGCAATGCTTATATCAGACAAATTAGATTTTATACCAAAGACTATAATAAGAGATGAGGAAGGACACTATATCCTATTTAAAGAGTCTATCCAACAAGAAGATCTAACAATCGTAAATATCTATGCCCCTAAAATGGGAGCAGCCAATTATATAAGCCAATTAATAACAAAGTCAAAGAAACACATCAACAACAATACAATAATAGTGGGGCACTTTAACACCCCCCTCACTGAAATGGACAGATCATCTAAGCAAAAGATCAACAAGGTAATAAAGACTTTAAATGACACACTGGACCAAATGGACTTCATGGATATATTCAGAACATTCCATCCCAAAGCAACAGAATACACATTCTGCTCTAGTGCCCATGGAACATTCTCCAGAATAGATCACATCCTTGGTCACAAATCAGGTCTCAACAGGTACCAAAGGATTGGGATTATTCCCTGCATATTTTCAGACCACAGTGCTTTGAAACTAGAACTCAGTCACAAGAGGAAAGTCAGAAAGAACTCAAATACATGGAGGCTAAAGAGCATCCTACTGAAGAATGAATGGGTCAACCAGGAAATTAAAGAAGAATTTAAAAAATACATGGAAACAAATGAAAATGAAAACACAACTGCTCAAAATCTTTGGGATACAACAAAGGCAGTCCTAAGAGGAAAGTATATAGCAATGCAAGCCTTTCTCAAGAAACAAGAAAGGTCTCAAATACACAACCTATCCCTACACCTAAAGGAACTGGAGAAAGAACAGCCAATAAAGTCCAACCCAAGCAGGAGAAGAGAAAAAGATCAGAGCAGAAATCAATGAAATAGAAACGAAAAGAACAGTAGAACAGATCAATGAAACTAGGAGCTGGTTCTTTGAAAGAGTTAACAAGATTGATAAACCCCTGGCCAGACTTATCAAAAAGAAAAGAGTAATGACCCAAATAAATAAAATCATGAATGAAAGCGGAGAGATCACAACCAACACCAAAGAAATACAAACAATTATAAGAACATATTATAAGCAACTATATGCCAGCAAATTAGATAATCTGGAAGAAATGGATGTTTTACTAGAGATGTATAAACTACCAAAACTGAACCAGGAAGAAATAGAAAACCTGAGCAAACCTATAACCACTAAGGAAATTGAAACAGTTCTCAAAAATCTCCCAAGAAACAAAAGCCCAGGGCCAGATGGCTTCCCAGGGGAATTCTACCAAACATTTAAGGAAGAATTAATACCTATTCTTCTGAAACTGTTCCAAAAAATAGAAATGGAAGGAAAACTTCCAAAACCATTTTATGAGGCCACCATTACCTTGATCCCAAAATCAGACAAAGACCCCATCAAAAAGGAGAATTACAGACCAATATCCCTGATGAACATGGATGCAAAAATTCTCACCAAAATACTAGCCAATAGGATCCAACAGTACATTAAAAGGATTATTCACCATGACCAAGTGGGATTTATCCCTGGGCTGCAAGGTTGGTTCAACATTCGCAAATCAATGTGATACAATACATTAATAAAAGAAAGAACAAGAACCATATGATCCTCTCAATAGATGCAGAAAAAGCATTTGACAAAGTACAGCATCCTTTCTTGATCAAAACTCTTCAGAGTATAGGGATGGAGGGTACATACCTCAATATCATAAAAGCCATCTATGAAAAACCCACAGCAAATATCATTCTCAATGGGAAAAACTGAGAGCTTTCCCCCTAAGGTCAGGAACACGGCAGGGATGTCCACTCTCACCACTGCTATTCAACATAGTACTAGAAGTCCTAGCCACAGCAATCAGACAACAAAAAGAAATAAAAGGCATCAGAATTGGCAAAGAAGAAGTCAAACTCTCACTCTTTGCAGATGATATGATACTTTATGTGGAAAACCCAAAAGACTCCACCCCAAAACTGCTAGAACTCATACAGGAATTCAGTCAAGTGACAGGATACAAAATCAATGCACAGAAATCAGTTGCATTTCTATACACCAACAACAAGACAGAAGAAAGAGAAATTAAGGAGTCGATCCCATTTACAATTGCACCCAAAACCATAAGATACCTAGGACTAAATCTAACCAAAGAGGCAAAGAATCTGTCCTCAGAAAACTATAAAATACTCATGAAAGAAATTGAAGAAGACACAAAGAAATGGAAAAACGTTCCATGCTCATGGATTGGAAGAACAAATATTGTGAAGAGGTCAATGTTACCTAGAACAATCTACACATTTAATGCAATCCCTATCAAAATACCATCCACTTTTTTCAAAGAAATGGAACAAATAATCCTAAAATTTGTATGGAACCAGGAAAGACCCTGAATAGCCAGAGGAATGTTGAAAAAGAAAAGCAAAGCTGGTGGCATCACAAATTCCAGACTTCAAGCTCTATTACAAAGCTGTCATCATTGGGCGCCTGGGTGGCTCAGTTGGTTAAGCGACTGCCTTCGGCTCAGGTCATGATCCTGGAGTCCCGGGATCGAGTCCCGCATCGGGCTCCCTGCTCGGCAGGGAGTCTGCTTCTCCCTCTGACCCTCCTCCCTCTCATGCTCTCTGTCTCTCATTCTCTCTGTCTCAAATAAATAAATAAAAATCTTTAAAAAAAAAAAAACAACAACAACAAAAAAACAAAGCTGTCATCATCAAGACAGTATGGTACTGGCACAAAAACAGACAAATAGATCAATGGAACAGAATAGAGAGCCCAGAAATGGACCCTCAACTATGGTCAACTAATCTTCAACAAAGCAGGAAAGATTGTCCAATTGAAAAAAGACAGTCTGTTGGGAAAACTGGACTGCCACATGCAAAATGAAACTGGACATTTCTTTACACCACACACAAAAATAGACTCAAAATGTTTGGAAGACCTAAATGTGAGAAAGGAGTCCATCAAAATCCTAAAGGAGAACACAGGCAACAACCTCTTTGACCTCAGCCACAGCAACTTCTTCCTAGAAACATCGCCAAAGGCAAGGGAAGCAAGGGCAAAAATGCACTACTGGGACTTCATCAAAATAAAAAGCTTTTGCACAGCAAAAGAAACAGTCAACAAAACCAAAAGACAACCAACAGAATGGGAGAAGATATTTGCAAAAGGGCTAGTATCCAAAATCTATAAAGAACTTCTTAAACTCAACACCCAAAGAACAAATGATCCAATCAAGAAATGGGCAGAAGACATGAACAGACATTTTTCCAAAGAAGACATCCAAATGGCCAACAGACACATGAAAAAGTGCTCAACATTGCTCGGCATCAGGGAAATGCAAATCAAAACCTCAATGAGATATCACCTCACACCAGTCAGAATGGCTAAACTTAACAAGTCAGGAAACAACAGATGTTGGGGAGGATGCGGAGAAAGGGGAACCCTCCTACACTGTTGGTGGGAATGCAAGCTGGTGCAGCCACTCTGGAAAACAGTATGGAGGCTCCTCAAAAAGTTGAAAATAGAGCTACCATATGATCCAGCAATTGCACTACTGGGTATTTACCCCAAAGACACAAATGTAGGGATCCGAAGAGGTACATGCACCCCGATGTTTATAGCAGCAATGTCCACAATAGCCAAACTGTGGAAAGAGCCAAGATGTCCATCAACAGATGAATGGATAAAGAAGATGTGGTATATATATACAATGGAATATTATGCAGCCATGAAAAGGAATGAAATCTTGCCATTTGCAACGACGTGGATGGAACTGGAGAGTGTTATGCTGAGCGAAATAAGTCAATCAGAGAAAGACGTGTATCATATGACCTCACTGATATCAGGAATTCTTATTCTCAGGAAACAAACTGAGGGTTGCTGGAGTGGTGGGGGGTGGGAGGGATGGGGGGCTGCGTGATAGACATTGGGGAGGGTATGTGCTATGGTGAGCGCTGTGAATTGTGTAAGACTGTTGAATCATAGACCTGTACCTCTCAAACAAATAATACATTATATGTTAAAAAAAAAAAAAAGATGGCAGGAAGGGAAAAATGAAGGGGGGGAAATCGGAGGGGGAGAGGAGCCATGAGAGAGTATGGACTCTGAGAAACAAACTGAGGGTTCTAGAGGGGAGGTGGGTGGGGGAACGGGTTAGCCTGGTGATGGGTATTAAAGAGGGCACGTATTGAATGGAGCACTGGGTGTTATACACAAACAATGAATCACGGAACACTACATCAAAAACTAATGATGTAATGTATGGTGATTAACATAACATAATTTAAAAAAAAGAAGAAAAAAAATTTTTGAATCACAAATTGTACACCTAAAACAAATATAACACTGTATGTTAATTATACTGGAATTAAAAAAAAAGTCCCAACCAGGAGGCAAGATGGTGGAGGAGTAGGGGAGCCCGTTTCAACCAGTCCCTGAATTTAGCTGGATATCTACCAAACCATTCTGAACACCCACGAAATCAGTCTGAGATATAAGAACATAATCTGGATCTCTACAAACAGAAAAGCCTGTTGCAAGGTAGGACATGAGGAGTAGTGAATCTGCGGGGAGATATTGGAAGATAAACAGAAGCGGGGGAGCCTCCACAAGCTGCCTCCTGGAAAGTGATGTAACACCAGAGTGCAAAAGCGTAACCCTTAGAAATCTGCTCTAGGGAGCGACATCCCTCTCTGAAAGGGGCTCAGGAAATGAAAAGGCAGAATTCTAGGTGGAACACTGTGGTCCTGGGACAGGAGGAGCCGCAGAGCTAAAGGGGCTTCTTGGCCCGGCCAAGTGCCCCAGCAGTGGAGCCAGGAAGCAGGTCATGGGCAGCGAGCCCAGGAAGGGTCTCTCTGCTCCAATCGCCATAAACCGCAAGCCCGGCCAGTGGATAATCGCTCTTCTCCCAGGCAGTGTGAAAAAATCTAGAACCTGCGCGGAGGACCAGGCAAAAACTGGCGGAGCGTTAGCAGCGGGGAAAGGGCTTTAGAGTAGCGCCCAGACAGGATCCTGGAGCTGCGGGTGGGTGCGCGCACAAGCCCAGGACCGCTTGGGCTTTAGAAGCACAAAGGGCAGGGACAGGCCCGGGGCCCTGGGCTGACCTCTGGGAGCGGTTTTGGCGGCGCACACAGAAAGGGAGACTGTTTATCCTGGAAGGTTTAGTGAGGAGAGCAGACTGAATTTTCTGCTCTGGGCCAGAGGTTTGGCTGCGGCCATCTTTGCTCCGACCCTCGGGAGAGGCGCCGAGAGGCGCGGAGTGCCGCCGGGGAGCAAAAGCCACACACACACCCGGTCTCCACGGAGCCCGTCCCCTTGACGGGGGGCGGGGCAACTCCGCGCAGGCGTGGCTGCCCGAGAAACCAGGCGGCAAGCCCCTCCCCCAGAAGCCGGGCTGGAAGAACAAGAGCACAAGTCTACGGACCCCATAAGACTGTAAAAGCCCAACACCAGGGGAAAATAGTATATTGAGCTCCAGGCATTGCCTCGCGGCTTGTTTATTTTTTGGATAAAATTCTCTTTTTTTCTTTTTCTTATGCTTTTTCTGTTTTATTTATTTTTTTACATTCTCCTCATTTCAACTAGATGTTTATTATAACAACTTATTTTTCATAGTTGCTTTTTTACTTGTATTTTTTCACACCTATATTTTTTTTATAGATATATGCTTTATTTTAGTCCTTTTTTCACTCTATTCAATTTTCCTTTATGTGTATATATATATACACAAGTTTTACTTTCCTCGTAATTTTGGGATGTAATGTCCTCTAACACACAGACCAAATACACCCAGGAGCAATTGAAACACCCTGCTTTGTCCACCCTAAGATTATAGACCCCCAACCCTTCCCCCCTTTTAAAAAATTTTAATTTTTAAATTTTATTTTTGTGTTTCATTTTGGCTTTGTGTTTTCAGTGGTGGCTTCTGACCACTCTGGATTTTGCTAGGGTGCATCTTGCTTGGGTTGTGGTTGATATTTTGCGCTCTGTTTATTCACTCAACCCTCCCTCAACAGAATGAGTAGGAGGAGGAACTCCCAACAAAGAACCAGAGACAATGTCATCTGCCACAGAACTAATGGATATGGATATAAGCAAGATGTCAGAGTTGGAATTCAGCATAGTAATCATAAAGTCAATAGCTAGGCTGAAAAAAGGATAAGTGACAATATAGAATCTCTAAGAGCAGAAATGAGATCTCATCAGGCCAAACTAAAAAATGCTATGAATGAGATGCAGTCTAAACTGGATACTCTAACAACCAGAGTAAATGAGGAAGAAGAGAGAATTAATGATCTAGAAGATAAGCTGATGGAAAGGAAGGAAGTTGAGGAAAACAGAGATCCGCTGCTAGTAGCACATGAAAAAAGGATTGGAGAGATTATTGATGCCGTCAAACATTCCAATGTCAGAATTATTGGGATCCCCGAGGGGGTGGGGGTGGGGCGCTAGAAAGTATATTTGAGCAAATCATAGCTGAGAACTTCCCTAATCTGGGGAAGGAAGCAAGCATTTGAGTCCAAGGGGCAGAGAGGACCCCTCCCAAAATCAAGAAAAACAGATCAACATGTCAACATATAATAGTGAAGCTTGCAAATTTTACAGCCAAAGAAACTATCCTGAAAATAGCCAGGGAGAGGCGGTTCCTTACATATGGAGGGAGGAACATCAGAATATCAGACCTGTCCACAGAAACCTGACAAGCCAGAAAGGGCTGGGAAGACATATTCAGGGTACTAAATGAAAAGAACATGCAGCTAAGAATGCTTTATCCAGCAAGGATGTCATTTAGAATGGATAGAGAGATGAAGAGCTTTCAGGACATGCAAAAACTGAAAGAATATGTGACCACCAAGCCAACCCTGCAAGAAATATTAAGGGGGATTCTGTAAGCAAAGAGAGACCCCAAGAGTTACATAGACCATAAAGAAACAGAGAAAATCTACAGAAACAGGGACTTTACAGGCAATTCAGTGGCACTAAATTCATATCTCTCAATAGTTATTCTGAATGTAAATGGGCTGAATGCTCCCATGAAAAGACACAGCATTTCAGATCGGATAAAAATGCAAGACCCATCCATACGGTCTACAAGAGACTCATTTTGAACCTAAAGACATCTCCAGATTGAAAGTGAGGGGGGTGGAGAACCATTTACCACACTAGTGGACCTCAAAAGAAAGCTGGGGTAGCAATCAGTCAAATTAGATTTTAAACCAAAGACAGTAGTAAGAGATGTTGAGGGACACTATATCATACTTAAAGGGTCTATCCAACAAGAAGATCTAACAATTGTAAATATCTATGCCCACCTATGTGCATGGGAGCAGCCAATTATATAAACCAATTAATAACCAAATAACCAAAATAAAGAAACATATTGATAATAATACATTAATAGTAGGAGACCTGAACACTCCACTCACAGCAATGGACAAATCATCCAAGCAGAAGATAAACAAAGAAACAAGAGCTTTGAATGATGCATTGGACCAGATGGACTTCATACATACATACAGAACATTCCATCCTGAAGCAACAGAATACACATTCTTCTTGAGTGCACATGGAACATTCTCCAGAATAGAGCACATACTGAGTCACAAATCAGATCTCAACTGATACGAAAAGAATGAGACTATTCCCTGCATATTTTCAGACCACAATGCTTTGAAACTTGAATTCAAGCACAAGAGGAAATTTGGAAGGAACTCAAATACTTGGAGGTTAAAGAGCATTCTGCTAAAGAATGATTGGGTCAAACATGAAATTAAAGGAGAACTTAAACAATTCATTGAAACTAATGAGAATGAAAACACATCTGTCCAAAACCTATGGGATATTGCAAAGGTGGTCCTAAGAGGGAAACACCTACCCATCCAAGCCTCTCTCAAAAAAATTAGAAAAATCCCAAATGCACAAGCTAACCTTACACCTAAAGGACCTGGAGAAAGAACAGCAAATAAAGCCTAAACCAAGCAGGAGAAGAGAAATAATAAAAATTAAAGCAGAAATCAATGAAATAGAAACCAGAAAATCAATAGAATAGATCAATGAAACTAGAAGCTGGTTCTTTGAAAGAACTAATAAAATCAATAAACCCTTACCCACACTTATCCAAAAGAAAAGAGAAAGGACCCAAATCAATAAAATCATGAATAAAAGGGGAGAGATCATGACTAATACCAAGGAAATAGAAACAATTATTAGAAATTATTACCAAAAAAACCTATTTTACCTGCATATCAAAAAAAAAAGAAAAAAGAAAAAAATTATTACCAGCAACTATATGCCAACAAATAAGCAATCTGGAAGAAATGGATGCATTCCTGGAAACTTATAAACTACCAAGACTGAAACAGGAAGAAATAGACAATCTGAACAGACCCATAACCAGTAAGGAAATTGAAGCAGTAATCAAAAACCTCCCAAAAAACAAGAGTCCAGAGCCAGATGGCTTCCCAGGGGAATTTTACCAAACTTTTAAAGAAGAAATAATACCTATTCTACTGAAGCTGCTTAAAAAAATAGAAATGGAAAGAAAACTTCCAAACTCGTTCTATGAGGCCAGCATTACCTCAATCCCAAAACCAGACAAAGACCCCACCAAAAAAGGAGAATTACAGACCAATATCCCTGATGAACATGGATGCCAAAATACTCAACAAGATCCTAGCCAATAGGATCCAACAGTACATTAAAAGGATTATTCACCACCACCAGGTGGGATTTATTCCTGGGATGCAAGGGTGGCTCAACATTTGCAAATCAATCAATGTGATAGAGCACATTAATAAAAGAAAAGACAAGAACCATATGATCCTCTCAATTGATGCAGAAAAAGCATTTGGCAAAATACAGCATCCTTTCTTGATGAAAACTCTTCACAGTGTAGGGTTAGAGGGAACATACCTCAATATCATAAAAGCCATCTATGAAAAGCCCACAGCAAATATCATTCTCAATGGGGAAAAACAGAGCTTTCCCTCTAAGGTCAGGAACACGACAGGGATGTCCACTCTCACCACTGTTGTTCAACATAGTACTAGAAGTCCTAGCCTTAGCAATCAGACAACAAAAAGAAATAAAAGGCATTCAAATTGGCAAAGAAGAAGTCAAAATCTCTCTTTTTGCAGATGACATGATATTTTATGTGGAAAACCCAAAAGACTCCACCCCCAAATTGCAAGAACTCATACAGTAATTCAGTAATGTGATAGGATACAAAATCAATGCACAGAAATCAGTTGCATTTCTATACACTAACAAAGTAACTGAAGAAAGAGAAATTAAGGAATTGATTCCATTTTTAATAGCACCAAAAACCATAAGATACCTAGGAATAAACCTAATCAAAGAGGTAAAGGATCTATACTCTAGAAACTAGAGAACACTTATGAAAGAAATTGAGGAAGACACAAAGAGATGGGAAAACATTCCATGCTCATGGATTGGAAGAATAAATACTGTTAAAATATCATGCTGCCCAGAGCAGTCTACGCTTTCAAAGCAATCCCTATCAAAATACCATTGACATTTTCACAGAGCTGAAACAAACAATTCTAAACTTTGTATGAAACCAGAAAAGACCCTGAATCGCCAGGGAAAAAGAAAACGAAAGCTGGGGGCATCACAATACCAGATTTCAAGCTATATACAAGGCTGTGATCATCAAGACAATATGGTACTGGCACAAAAACAGACACATAGATTAATGGAACAGAATAGAGACCCCAGAAATGGACCCTCAACTCTATGGTCAGCTAATCTTTGATAAAGTGGGAAAGAATATCCAATGGAAAAAAGTCTCTTCAAAAAATGGTGCTGGGAAAATTGGACAGCCACATGCAGAAGAATAAAACTAGACCATTCTCTTACACCATACACTAAGATAAACTCAAAATGGATGAAAGACCTAAATGTGAGACAGGAATCCATCAAAATCCTAGAGGAGAACACAGGCAGCAACGTCTTCCACATCGGCCACAGCAATTTCTTTCAAGACATGTCTCTAAACGCAAGGGAAACAAAAGCAAAAATGAACCTATGGAATGGGAGAAGATATTTGCAAATGACATTACAGATAAAGAGCTGGTATCCAAGATCTGGAAAGAACTTCTCAAACTCAACACCCAAAAAACAAATAATCCAGTCAAGAAATGGGCAGAAGACATGAACAGACATTTCTCCAAAGAAGACATACAAATGGCCAACAGACACATGAAAAAACATTCAACATCACTAGCCATCAGGGAAATACAAATCAAAACTGCAATGAGATACCACCTTATACATCTTAGAATGGCAAAAATTAACAAGACAGGAAACAACAAATGTTGGAGAGGATGTGGAGAAAGGGGAACCCTCTTACACTGTTGGTGGGAAAGCAAGCTGATACAGCCACTCTGGAAAACGGTACTCAAAAAGTTAAAAATAGAGCTACCCTATGACCCAGCAATTGCACTAGTAGGTATTTACCCCAAAGATACAGATGTAGTGAAAAGAAGGTGCACATGCACCCCAATGTTCATAGCAGCAACGTCCACAATAGCCAAACTGTGGAAGGAGCCAAGATGCCCTTCAACAGATGAATGGATAAAGAAGATGTGGTCCATATATACAATGGAATATTAGCCATCAGAAAGGATGAATACCTACCATTTGCATCAACATGGATGGAACTGAAGGGGATTATGCTAAGTGAAATAAGTCAAGCAGAGAAAGACAATTATCACATGGTTTTATTAATATGTGGAACATAAGGAATAGCACAGAGGACTACAGGGGAAGGGAGGGAAAACTGAATGGGAAGAAATCAGAGAGGGAGATAAACCACGAGAGACTCCGGATTCTGGGAAACAAACAGCATTACAGAATGGGGGGGAGGAATGGTGTAACGGGGTGATGGGTATTAAGGAGGGCATGTGTTGTGATGAGCACTGGGTGTTATATGCAACTAATGAATCATTGAACACTACATCAAAAACTAATGATGTATTGTTGGCTAACTGAACATAATAATAAAAAATAAAAAAAAATTTAACAATGTCCCTTATTGGGGGGGGTACTAGCCATGTTTCAAGGGCTCAACCATATGTGGATCATGGGTACATATTGGATAGCATAGACCTAGAACATTTATATCATTGCAGAAATTTCTATTGCTGACCTTCCTCAGATTCTTGAAAGAACCAAGGACTCAACAACTCAATCCCAGCATCTTGGCACTGTACATTAATGGCCACCTGCTTGATTCATATTAGACCCTGGGCCAGGGATTCCAACACATTTTCTAGGGTTCAGTTTAACCAACAAGTTTGCAAATGCTACACCCATGCTATAAAGCAAATGGAGAGCTTATACATTCCTTACCTTTCAACATTCACCTGTCCAGGTGGCTCTGGACAGGTAGGAACCACAGTGTCAGAAGGATACCTGGCACTCTGCCTGAAAGTCCCTCCATTCTTTAAAGGGCTCAGTGTCACCAGTCCAGCACCCAGGCAGGTGGGGGGATGGGGTGGGAGGAGGAAAGAGAAAACCTGTGGTTCCCAAGTCATCCTACAAATTCAAGGGGGTGATCTTTTATTTCCTTCCTCGGGGGAAAGGTTAGCCTCCTGAGGGAAAGGCGGTTTGTGTTAGCCTGAGGCAAGGCTCATTTTGTTCCTTTTCCTTTGGCCCTGATGTCTCTGCATTTTTTTTAGATCTCTGGGCCCAAGAGTTTTTAGTCACTGCCCCTCCCCCTAACATTCATTTCTCCTGCTAGAGTTCTAGCTCCTTCTGCCCTTTCAGCACCTTCTGGCCCTGTAGCTCCCTGGTGAGCTGGAACCACAGGCTGCACAAAGTCAACATTGCCTTTCCTGGGGCCTCTGTGCTCTGGGGCTCCTGGCCAGCCAGCCCTGGGGGTGCTGGTGTTTCTGCCGAGTGTTATACCCAGGGCTAATGCTCTCCTTTCTTATTTCCATGAGGATTTGAAAGGATCCCTTTAACTTTTTGGAAAAACTGCCCTTTAATTTTGTGTCCTTAGATACACCATGCTACTTTTTCTTTCCTTCTTTTTCTTCTTCTCCTTCTTCTTTTGGTTTGGTTTGGTTTGGTTTAACTTGGAAATTCCCAAAATAAGTTCACTTCCACTATCTCTTTCATTCCAAAAGTTGGTTGTAGAAAAATATATATTAAATCAAAGTTTGCTAATGAATTGTTGAACACTACATCAAAAACTACCAATGTACTATATGTTGGCTAACTGAACATAAAAATAAAAAATCAATCAATCAATCAATCAAAGTTTGGCTCCTAATCCTCAGGCCTCTAGTGAGGATTAATATAAGAGGCTCCACACAGAGGTAATTGTGGACATAACATATTTCCTCTGTTGCTCTTTGCATTTTTATGTAGAAGCTTGATTAATTGTGCGAATGGTGATATACTAGAATACAGGCCACCAAGTAAGGGCCCAGAATCCTTTCTTTGAGGCCGTCCCTCATTTGTAATGCCTCAGGACATGTTCAGCTGGGTGTTAAGAGGCTGCTGGTGTACAATCCCTGGGTTCTCAGCAGTCTCCGCGGAGGTGATGGATCAGATGCAACTAAGGGTGGAGGAGGTAATGCGTTCCCCCATTTCAGCATGTTCAGTTCTGCTCAGGCTTCCAGATGCCACTTCTTTCTCCTTGAAGACCTCCCTGCCTGTCTGCCAGTTCCCTCAAAATCTGTTTGAATTTAGTATCACTTCTTCATTCTGTGCAGTTGCCTTGGTGCTTTTACTTCTGATTCCTCAGCCAACTGCAAATTCTTTGAGGGTAGAAAGTGTGTCTGATTCATCTACTTATTCTCCATAGCATCTAGCTATGTGCTAGGTTTGCAACAAACATTGGTTAAATAAACAAATGAACTTGATATCTTGAGGTCAAGCCACTTCTGGTAATGACTGTCTGAGTGATTTTGAGGACAAACAAAAAACGAATATACAAAAACCTTCTTAAAAGCTTGGAAGAACTAAAACAAGATTGTCCTGCACCACAATCTGAAACAAACAAACAAACAAATAAACAAACAAGGAAGGCATACTATTAAGCAAGGAAGCTCCCCAAACCACCATGTTAAAACCACCCCAGAGCCAACCTTGCTGTGAGTCCTCACTCTCTGCATCAAAAAGAAAAAGAATTACAATATATAAAAGCATAACTAATATGTAAAAATCTATGAGTTGCTAATGAAACTGACAAATAATAAAATCTCATCAGTCACCTTTGGAGACAATACAGACAAACTCATTATTCTGAAAAATGACAAATAAAGGAAAGGACCCAAACATGTATCAACAGCCCCACCCTCAACTCAATTCTAAATTTCACATTTGAGTATGATAGCGACCTATACCCACTACACTTAGATACACATCTATGGCACCACAAGCCCACCCGGAGCTGGGGTGCTCTAAGTGGTGGTGCGCCAGAACACAGAACTCTCCCCTCTCTTCTCCAAACGCTTTCCTAGATGAATGGCTGGCTGGTCCCAGGGCTCTCCCACTGACCACCAGGCAGCTATGCCAGCTCATCAGTGGGTTGGAGCCAGCTCATCCCAGCCCATGTATGCTGATTGTGGGCATCTCTTCCCAGGTCTATGTTTGGTGATGTCATATTAATAGCTTGGAATTGGTCATGATGTACATTATAGTGTGTATACACATATAGACATCCAGAATTTGGCAAGACTAAGAAATGAGGGCTATTTATTTATTTATTTATTTTTGGTGGTGGCTTGCCTGGTCTCACTGATCACTCAGATGGGCTTCCACTGTCTTGGATGACACTGTGCCTTTGAGATCAGCCTGTGTTGCTCATCCCCATTGTTACTAACCACCCAGTCTAGGCTTCAACACCCTCCAAACCTTTTTGCTGTTAGAACAGAAAGGAAGAAATGTACAGACCAAGTGTTTGGAACTACCAGAGAGTGAACTGGAAAGAGAGAGAGTGGGGAGGAGGAGTAGTGGGAGAGGGAGAGAATCTCAAGCAGACTCCCTGCTGAGTGCTGAACTCAACATGGGGCTCTATCTCATGACCTCAAGATCATGACCTGAGCTGAAATCAAGAGCCAAAATCAACTGAACCACCTAGGTACCTCAGGGCAACTGTTAAAAATATGGATTCCCTATCTTCCAGACCTATGAAACTAGAATCTCTAGAGGCAGGGCCCAGAAATTTGTATTTTAAACAGAAACTCTGGGTAATTTTAGTGATCAGCCAGCAAACACTCTTGTCCAACCACCCACCTGATACTTCTCCTGATATCTCGCAGAGGTGAGCCCTTACCACCTCCCAGGGCACCTATTTGATCTTTGGATAACCTTGACTTAGGACATTCTTTCTTAT
Organism: Neomonachus schauinslandi; assembly: GCF_002201575.2. Classification (NCBI taxonomy): domain Eukaryota; kingdom Metazoa; phylum Chordata; class Mammalia; order Carnivora; family Phocidae; genus Neomonachus; species Neomonachus schauinslandi. Next base: position 79,424,460 of record NC_058405.1, read on the forward strand.
GTTGAGTCAAATCTGCTTCTTGGAGCCTCTAATCCTCGGTTCCTGGAGTTGGTCCTTTAGCCACTTCTGTGTCCTGTCATGTCTTCTCTCTGTCCTTCACAGTTTTCCTTATATGATGGACTTGAGGGTTTTCCTCGATCACGATTTTGTGATTTTCCTCATGGAACTGGAAGGACAACTATGTTATCAGGAATAAAAAGGGAATTCTCCAAATATCCCTCCAAGGGATGTTAGGAAATTAAGCTCTTTCAAAAACATTGATTCCTGTCTTGTTAAATTTGCCATGAAAGCCTTATTCAACCAGATCTGATTCAAAATTTGATATTTACAAAGTTCAGAGACCTTCCACTCTGGCAACATGACCTTAGGAGGAAATAGTGTAAAGAAGTATTTGAAAGATCTGGAAACCAGTGTCCATGTGCCATGCTAAGAAAATGGTATTGACAAAGTGAGGAAGTTCACTTTTCATAAGAAAAGCTTACATTTGATATTAATTAATCTTTCAAAATGGAGCCAATAATTCTTCTACAATACTAAGAATTGGGAAAACTGCTTCTGACATGATGTGGGAAAATCAAACCACCTGAACTAGGCATCGTTTCAAGTATTAGGGCCACTGTTATTGTGCTTAATACAATAAATCCTTTAGAAAAATGCTTATCCCACTCAAATATTTTCTACAGCTGAGTAAACTACTCCTTGCTGAGCACTTTGGTAAGATGATTAACTCTTTCAGGCAGATGGTGACGTTCAGTTTTATCAATTATATATATATAACATATTCTTTCTCTCTCTATATACATCTCTATATATTATATGTAACTATATATAACATATTTTCTCTGTATATAAAATATATGTGTATTTACCTCTTTATAAATATATATTATATACAACTATACATAACACATTTTCTCTCTATATATAATTATATCTCTATATATTATTATATAACTATATAAAAAACATGTTCTCTCTATGTGTGTGTAAATCATATCCTCTTTCTCCTCAACAGCTTTAGAAGTAGAGCAGTAGAAACATTTTACCTTATTTTAAATCCATAATGGAGAAAGTTGCTTGTTTGTAATGGTGTTTGTCAGGTTGAAAAAGCATAATATTTTGATGGTGCTTGACATTTTCTACAAGAAGATTTGGGGTTTTCAAAATAAACAAATAGAGTGTCTTTACATCAGATTACCAAAATCCAAGATAAATACTAGTTTTTCTAGCTTAACAGAGTATTAGTTCCACTATAGCACTAGCTTTGATCCTAAAATATAGTGCTGTCTTATCTTTATCTACAATGGAAAACCCACTTGGATGTTGTAGAAAACATGTATCTCAACACGTTCTTACTTTGAAAATAATATCTGAATTGCTGTGGCAACTTTTTGTCAACCTTCTCATCTCATTCTATACCACAGTACAACCAAGATCTTAGTTTCCTAGGGTTGCTGCTCTAATAAATTACCACAAACATGGTGGCATGAAACATCAGAAATTTATTCTCTCATAGTTTTGGAAGGTAGAAGTCCAAAATCAGGATGCTGACAGGGCCACACTCCCTCCAAAGTCTCCAGGGAAGACACCCTCCTTGCCTCTCCCAGCTTCTGGTGGTTCCTGGCATTCCTTGGCTTGTGGCCACATCTCCCATCTTTGCCTCTTCTGCACATGGCCTCTCTCCTGCATCCCTGTGTGTCCTCCGATCTCTCTAATTTCCTTTGCCTTCACACTCATACCTCCTATTGGATTTAGAGCCCACCAAAGTAATCCAGGAGGATCCATCTTGAGATCCTTAGCTTAATGACATCTGCAGACTCTTTTTCCAAGTAAGGTTGCATTCCTGGGTTCAGGGTTTAGGATGTGATATGTTTTAGGGGGCCACTACTTAAGCTACTACAGTTTCAGTAAATTGTGTAACTACTAAGTTACTAAATGATATTACCCTCTCTATGTCTCATTTTCCTCACGTGTAAAATGGAGCTTTGAATATGAGTGGGATGCCTAGGTGGCTCAGTTGGTTAAGTGTCCGATTCTTGGTTTTGGCTCAGGTCATTATCTCAGGGTCATGGGACTGAGCCCTGAATTGAGCTCCATGCTCAGCGCAGAGTCTGTTTGTCCCTCTCCATCTCTTCTCCCCCTATTTGCATTCTCTCCCCACCTCCAAATAAATAAATAAATAAGATCTTTAAAAAAATGGAGCTTTGGACTGTACCTGTCTCATAGAACTGCATGAAGAGCATATCAGAAGATGCACACAAGGCATTTGGCACAGTGGCTCATGTGTATTTTAGCAATTATTTTTATTATTACATTGTTTGTGTGTTATTTGTATGTAAAAACACATATATATATACAATGGAATATTACTCAGCCATCAGAAAGGATGAATACCCACCATTTGCATCAACATGGATGGAACTGGAGGAGATTTTGCTAAGTGAAATAAGTCAAGCAGAGAAAGACAATTATCATATGGTTTCACTTATATGTGGAACATAAGGAATAACATGGAGGACATTAAGAGAAGGAAGGGAAAAATGAGGGGGGTGGGAATCAGAGGGGGAGACGAACCATGAGAGACTATGGATTCTGAGAAACAAACTGAGGGTTCTAGAGGGGAGGGGGGTGCGGGACTGGGTTAGCCCAGTGATGGGTATTAAGGAGGGCACATACTGCATGGAGTACTGGGTGTTATATGCAAACAATGAATCATGGAACATTACATCAAAAACTAATGATGTACTGTATGGTGACTAACATAACCTAATAAAATTTTAAAAAATAAAATTTTAATAAATGAAATGGACTGATCACCTATTAATTGGCAGGCACCTGGCAATTTATATGCATTTTTCCCTAACTGTCCTATCAACCTGTCAGAGTATTCAGCATTAGTCTCAATATTCGATGGGGAAGCTGAAGCTCAGAGAGATCAAGTAATTTGTCAAAGTCTAGAAAACAGGACCTTGGTATGTTCACTTCCAAGTCACTAGACTTGAAGCCACTGAGGAGGCAAAGTCAGGAAACAAATTCTGAGGCTAAACTCATCCACACTTCCTTCCCCATGCTGGGGCGGGAAGTGCACCCAGAAAGATCTCCATGGTATGAGGAGAGTCTCCTCTGCCTTCAAAGCCCCTCACCCAGGGCACCCTGTTATGGCCTCTGGATGATCCCAGCACAGATCTGGCGTATTGGATCTCTGCACAAAGAATAAATGGGGCCCAAGGTCTTTGCTCCTGGGCTGGAGCAGATCAAAATTGGCCTGTGGGTATCAAGAGAGGACTTTGGGGGTCTTGGGCCCCATGCTATTTCAGATATCAAGTGAATGGACTACAGGTAATTGGGAGTTATTTGCATGAAAATTTGATATTAATGTTCATTGTTTTTCTCTGATTCTATCTTCCATGTTCATTATAGAAAATTTGGGATTTTCTTTTCATAGAAGGAAGTATGAAAAATATAAGGAAAATACAAATGAAAAAAGAACCACTTACAATCTTACTGCTCCAAAATAACCAGTGTTTCTTTCTGGTCTTCGTGTGTGTGTGTGTGTGTGTGTGTGTGTAATACACACAGATACACAGGTATTTTTCTTTTAGAAACTAAAATAATGCTCTCTGTGAATGTTTTTGGTAACTTAACAGTATATTTGAGCATATTCTTTGGCATGGTCACTCATTCATTCAACCATTCATTTATTCAACAAAGCAGATACAATGTGATTCTTTTCATGTAGAGCTTCTCTGACACACTCAGAGGAGCATGAGCATTAGAAGTACTTTATTTGGAGGCCCTGTTGGTAGGGAGAGACCACTAGGCCAGTGGCTAAACAACAGGCTATGAGCTCACCTACCTCAGACACGAGCAAGAGATGCCACAAAATGCACTGGGATGGGACCAGAACAGCACAAGCCCAGGGCTCCCTCCCCTACAAGGATACAGGCTTGTCAGCTGCTACTCCACATTCCACAAGACATACCCAGAGAGAAACAGAATTCCAACAGATGAATCCACTTGACTGAGTCATCCAAGCAGAGACTGAGTTATCTAAGGAGGTGATTTAAATTATGGGCTTGGGATGAGGTTACCAGATGGACTAAAATAAAGGTCTTTCTCCAAACTGTTCTTTCCACAGTTATGTGGAAGGCAGGCACTTGTGAGGAAGACCAGCTTAATTGTAGAAAAGTAAGTCTGAATTTATGATCCTCAGTACATATTCATTAATTCAAATAAGTATTTAATAAAGGCCATTCCAATAACTAATAATTGCTGTGTGCCCCGCAATGTGCTAGGAGTCTAAAGGCTAATAAAAGAGACACAGCTGTCCTCACGTGCAGCTTGCACTGCAGTGTTGGTGATAGATATTAATCAAGCAATGACGTGAGTAAATATACAATTACAAGTTGACAAGTCTTCTGAAAGAAAAGGAAGGACAGTGTGCTGAGTAAATACATGATGGGGGATTCACCCACTTTGAGAAAATCAGGAAAGATATCCCCAAGAAGTGAATTTGAACAGAAAACTTACACATGCGTCAGCTTTGTGATGGGGTGGAAAGAGGAAGAATGGCTAATGTCTCATTAGCAGTGGCATGGGGTAGGATGGAGTTGGGGAGGGGTTGAGTGGAGGCTTGGACTGAGACTAAAGAGTGGGACACAGGGAGTGCACACATGAATATGTGGTCATGCTCAGGATTGGCACTTCAATCTAAGCACCATGCAAGTGCTTGACAGGCTATAAGCCAAGGTGAGATCTGCATGTTTAAAAGTTTACTTTGTCTGCTGGGATCAAGAAGAGATTGCTGTGGGCAAGAGTAACAGGAGCAGGGAGCCTAGGAATTGTTCTAACACTATTGCCAGGAGAGAGCAGGTGGTGCCTTGGATTTAGGGTGGTGGTGGGGATGGGCAGAAGTGGAAGATTAGAAAGATACTTAGAGGAATTATTTCTAGGACTTGGTGGTCAATGAGATGGACAGGGTGGTGTGAAAGATGATGTCCAAGTGTCTGCTGAGAGCAGTTCTGAAGCTTCTGGTACAGTAGAATCATTTGGGCGATATGGGACTAAACAAAAATGGTATCAAATTTCTGTTCTGCCACTGATCAGAGGTATGGTCTTGCTAAAGTTACATTTTCCTGATTTAGTTTAGGTATCTGTAAGATAGATATATTAACCCATAATTCTTTTATTTTCAATGTATAATTGAGGTATATTTTATTTTTTATTTTATTATTTTTTTAATTTTTATTCCAGTGTAGTTAACATACAGTGTTATATTAGTTTCAGGTGTACAATATAGTGATTCAGCAATTCTATACATTACTTGGTGTTCATCATGTTAAGTGTACTCTTAATCCCCTTCACCTATTTCACTCATCCCACCACCCACTTCCCCTCTAGTAACCATCAGTTTGTGCTCCATAGTTAAGAGTCTGTTTTTTGGTTTGTCTCTTTTTTTTTCCTTTGTTCATTTGTTTTGTTTCTAAATTCCACATATGAATGAAATCATATGGCTTTTGTCTTTCTCTGACTGGCTCATTTCGCTCAGCATTATACTCTCTAGATGCATCCATGTTGTTGCAAATGACAAGATTTCATTCTTTTTTATGGCTGAATAATATTCCATCATATATACATACCACATCTTTTTAATCCATTCATTTATTGATGGATACTTGGGCTGCTTTCATAATTTGAGTATTGTCAATAATTCTGCAATGTATGCACATAGTGGTACATACATCCTTTTGAATTAATGTTTTCTTATTCTTTAGGTAAATACCCAGTAGTGTGATGACTGGATAATGTGGTAGTTCTATTTTTAATTTTATGAAGAACCTCCATAGTGTCTTCCATAGAGGCTGGAGTAGTTTCATTCCCACCAACAGTGCACAAGGCTTCCCTTTTCTCCACATTCTCACCAAAACCTGTTGTTTCTTGTGTTTTTTATTTTAGCCATTCTGACAGGTGTGAGGTGATATCTTATTGCAGTTTTGATTTGCATTTTCCTGATAATCAGTGATGTTGAGCATCTTTTCATGTGTCTGCTGGCCATCTGTGTATCTTCTTTAGAGAAATGTCTGTTCATGTTTTCTGCCCATTTTTTAATTGGGTTATTTGGGGGGTTTTTTTTGAGTTGTATAAATTCTGTACTTCTACTTCATCTGGTCTGCTGTTGAACCCTCTAGTGTACTCTTCAGTTCAGTTATAGTATTCTTCAGCTCTGTGACTTCTCTTTGGTATTTTTTTATGTTGTCAGTCTCTTTGTTGAAGTTCTTATTGTGTTCATCCATTCTTCTTTCAAGTTTGATGAGCATTTTTATAACCAGCACTTGAACTCTTTATCCAGAAAATTACTTAATTCCATTTCACTAAGGTTTTTTCTGAGGTTTTATCTTGTTCTTTCATTTGGAGCATACTCCTCTGTCTCCTCATTTTGCTTGACTTTCTGTGTTTGTTTCTATGTATTAGGGAAAACAGCTACCTCTCCCAGTCTTGAAGAAGTGGCCTTGCGTAGGAAATGAACTTTATCTTTCAACCTTGCCCTAGCTCTTGGTTGTGTCTCAAATCTTTGTGATTGTCTAAGAAGCATGATTTATTCTTGAGAGGACCCAATTGTGGAGGATATGCCAAGTCCCGTGAGTGTTCCTGAGAGAGAGATCTCAGTCAGTCCCTCAGTTTCAGGCTGGTCAGAAGCTAGACCCTCAGGCAGGAGCTTTTAAGGTATGCAAACATATACAATCCCCCAGGACCACAATCATAAAACTTGCTGGCCTCCAGACCAGGCAATCTGGGGATGTCCCTTTGGCAACAGTTACAGATTTCAGGGTACCAGACAAGTGTATGACCTCTTCTCTGGGAGGTACCAAAGAGCTGTTGTGAGACCAAGGGAGAGAGAAAAGATGGTGCCACCATCTCCTCCCCAACCCCCAACCCATGTTCCCTGAGATCACTTCCATAGCCTCTAGATGTGTGGTAATACTGAAGTAGTTCCCTCAGGCGGAAATTGCAGGGTAAGTAAATAGGCCTTTTCACAGGAAGGCTGGGGATGTTTCTTAGTCTGCCGTCTGTGCAGTGCCCTGGGGGCAGTAGCTTGTCAAGAACAGTCTCTCTAATTGCTTCAGACCTGAGGAGGCCAGATATGCAATCTTCCCTGGCCACTAGAGCCAAGTGCTCAAGGAGCATCCCTGTGTGGGCTGCATGCACCTGCCAGGTGGGCAGGGACACAGGGCAGTGTGGGGGTGGGGCACAGCCACCAGCACTAGTGGGTTAGAGGGAAAGTGCAAAAATGGTACCCATTAGCACTGGCACTAACAAGGCACAGGGAGAACACAAAATTGACACCCTCTAGCACTTCTGTCCCTGCAGAGAGTCCTAAGAGGCTCTTGACCCTCTGGCAGATGCTTTGAGATTAGCAAATGAGTCTCCTTCAGATATGGCCCAGGTGATTTTCAAACCGCTGCTTTTGTGCCGGGTCCCAGGGCGAGTAAGCCGTGTGTGAGCCCCCTAAGGGTGATATCCTCATTCCCTACAGCTCTCTGGTTGTTCCTAAACATAGTAAGCCTTTTGGTTTTCAAAGTTAGATGTTTGGCGGACTTGTCTCTCTGGTGCAGGTCCCAGGAGTTACGGGACTGATGAGCATAAGCCCCTTGCTCCTCAGGGAGAAACCCCATATTTGTGAGATCCTTCTTGATTGTGGATTGCCTTGCCCGGGGGGGGGGGGGGGGGGGTTGGGGACTGTGTTTCTGACTCTCCTACCCATCTCAGTGTGACCCTTTTATCCTTTGTTGTGGAGGAGCTGTTAAGCTAGTTTTCAGGTGTTTTTCAGAGGGAATTATTTCATATGCAGCTGTATATTTGTTGTTTATAGAAGGAGGTGAGTTCAGAATATTTCCACGTGCCATCTCCTCTGGTGGGAAAGCTTTTAATGAAAAGTTTAATTTCTTTAATAGGAAAATAGCTATTCAAGCTATTTATTTCTCTTTGTTAGCCTTCACAGTTTGTGTCTTTAAGGGATTTATTCATTCCAACTAATTTATTCAATTCTCTAAATGACATAAAATTGTTCATGATATTTCCTTATTATTCTAGAAAGATCTCTAGAATCTCGTTACTTCTCTAATTCCTGCTATTATAATTTGCATCTTCTCTCTTTACTCATTTGAGACACAAAGATACAGAGAGAGAGAGCATGAGCAGGGAGAGAGGCAGAGAGAGAGGGAGAAGCAGGCTCCCCGCTGAGCCAGGAGCCTGATGTGGGGCTTGATCCCAGGACCCTGGGATCATGACCTGAGCTGAAGTCAGCCGCTTAACTGAGTGAGCCACCCAGGCGCCCCAGCATCTTCTCTCTTTTTTAATGGATTGTTCTAGCTAGAGGTTTATCAGTTTTCATTGACTTTATTAAGTAACCAGCTTCTGGTCTCATTGATTATTCTCTATAATTTTTCTGGGTTTTTTTATGTCATTGATTTCCAGTATAAGTTCTATTATTTCCTTTCTCCTACTTACTTTGGGATTAACTTGTTTTTCTTTTTCTAGTTTCCTAAAGGTGGATGTAGGGCATAGTCACTTTTAAAGGCTATATTCCACTGTGTGACAGTCTCTCTCCTTGACTATCTCCTAGCCCTATGTAAGCTCTGAGAATTGTTTAGATTACTTTTCCCTGTTCTTTGTCTGGTTATTTTTCTTTGCCTGGCCTTATTCAGTTTAGCATTCAGCCCAATATTAAGTTTTCCTCTGTGTAGATGTGTACATGTGAGTGCTTTCTTTGTCTTTGATATGCTGCCTTGAAACTTACCTCTGAACTCCAGTCTCTGTCTTCTCAACTCAACAAGACCACCACACTCTGCTTGGGTTTCCCATGTTTGTACCACACTGAAATGTGCTGTCAGGCAGAAGCCTGCAGAAATCTTGTTTGTTTCTCCTGTCCTAGAGATCACAGTCTCTTGTGCTGTCACTCAATGTATAAAAGCAATTTATATGATTTGTCCAGTTTTCTCATTGTTTGTGCCAGAATGGCAAGTTGGAAAAGTTACTCCATCTTAGCTGGAAGCAGAAGTTCAGATAAGTTACATTTAATATAATTAATGATAGGGTTGAATTTAAGTCTACCTTCTATTTGTTCCCCATCTGTCCTGTTTGTTCCACCTTTCCTGCCTTCTTTTGACTTATTTGAAAAGTAATTTTTAGTATTCTAGTTCCTTAATTGACTTGAGTTTTTTTTTCTTATTTAAAAAATTTCTATTTAAATTCAATTTAATTAACATATAATGTATTATTAGTTTCAGAGGTAGAATTTAGTGATTCACCAGTTGCATACAACACCCAGTGCTCATTACTTCAAGTGTCCATCACCCAGTTACCCCATCCCCCCCCCCACCCCCTCCAGCAACCCTCAGTATATTTCCTATAGTTAAAAGTCTCTTATGGTTTGTCTCCCTCTGTTTTCTTCTTATTTTATTTTTCCTTCCCTTCCCCTATGCTCATCCATTTTGTTCTTAAATTCCACATATGAGTGAAATCATATCGTATTTGTCTTTCTCTAACTTATTTTGCTTAGCATAATACCCAACGACATTCCATGCATGTTGTTGCAAATGGCAAGATTTCATTCTTTTTGATGGCTGAGTAATATTCCATTATAGATATACCACATCTTTATCCATTCATCTGTAGATGCACATCTCGGCTCTTCTCATAGTTTGGCTATTGTGGACATTGCTGCTATAAACATTGGGGTGCAAGTGCCCCTTCGAATCACTATGTTTGTATCCTTTGGGTAAATACCTACTAGAGCAATTGCTGGGTCATAAGGTGGTTCTATTTTTAACTTTTTGAGAAACCTCCATACTGTTTTCCAGTGGCTGTACCAGCTTGCATTCCCACCAATAGTGTAAGAGGGTTCCCCTTTCTCCACATCCTCGCCAACATCTGTTGTTTCCTGACTTGTTAATTTTAGCCATTCTGACTGGTGTGAGGTGGTATCCCATTGTGGTTTTCAATTGTATTTCTCTGATGCCAAATGATGTTGAGCATTTTTTCATGTCTCTGTTGGCCATTTGTATGTCTTCTTTGGAGAAATATCTGTTCATGTCTTCTGCCCATTTCTTGACTGGATTTTTTGTTTTTGGGGTGTTGAGTTTGATAAATTCTTTATAGATTTTGGATACTAGCCCTTTATCTGATAAGACATTTGCAAATATCTCCTGTAGGTCTCCCATTCCATAGGTTTCCTCTTAATTTTGTTTCCTTTGCTGTGCTAAAGCTCTTTATCTTGATGAAGTTTTGTTTCCCTTGCCTTTGGAGACTTGTCTAGCAAGAACTTGCTGTGGCAGAGGTCAAAGAGTTTGCTACCTGTGTTGTCCTCTAGGAATTTGATGGATTGCTATCTCACATTTAGGTCTTTCATCCATTTTGAGTTTATCTTTGTGTATGGTGTAAAAATGTGGTCCAGTTTCATTCTTGTACATGTGGCTGTCCAATTTTTCCACGCCATTTGTTGAAGAGACTGCCTTTTTTCCATTGGATGTCCTTTCCTGCTTTGTCGAAGATTAGTTGACCATTTAGTTGTGGGTCCATTTCTGGGTTCTCTATCCTGTTCCATTGATCTATGTGTCTGTTTTTGTGCAAAGACCATATTGTCTTGATGATTACAGCTTTGTTAATACAGCTTGAAGTCTGACATTGTGAAGCCACCAGCTTTGGTTTTCTTTTTCAACATTACTTCAGCTATTTGGATTTTTCTGGTTCCATACAAATTTTAGAATTATTTGTTCCAGCTCTATGAAAAATGTTGACGGTATTTTGATAGGGATTGCATAAAATGTGTAAATTGCTTTGGGTAGCATAGACATTTTAACAATACTCAATTGACTTTAAAGTTAAATCTCTTTGTTTAACATATTTTAGTGGTTGCTCTAGAGATTGTACTACACAATCTCAATTTATCACAAACTTTAAGTTAATATTATGCCACTTGGTGTACAATGCAAGAATCTTATTACAATTCCATTTACACCTCTAGCCATTTATGGTATATAGCCATACATTTTACTTTACATATTAATCATGCAATAAACACATTTTTATTATTTTTGCATTTTACAGACAATATATTTTTAAAGAACTTAAGAAAATAGCTTCTTATATGTACCCATGGATTTACTATTTGTGGTGATTTTCATTCTTTCTTGCAGATTCAGGTTTATATCTGGAATCATTCCTAGAAGCCTGAAGAAATTCCTTTATATAATGAGCATATAATGAGGATTTGCTAACAATTAATTCTCTCAGTTTTTGTGTATCTGAAAATGTTTTTATTTTGCCTATATTTTCAAAAGAGATTTTTGCTGTACATAGATTTCTAGGTTGGCACTTTTTTTTCTTTCTGCAGTTGGAAAATGTTTTTCATTTGTCTTCTAACTTCTATTCCTCTGTTGAGATGTCCACCATCTTTATTTTTGTTACTTCCCTGAATGTAATGTGTCTTTTTCACAGGTTAGTTTTTTTCAAAGACTTTCTTTTTTATTCTCATTTTTTAAAAATTTGACTATACTATGCCCTTTGTATGTTATGCTTGAGGACTGCTGAGCTCCTTGGAATGTAGGTTATCTTACATCAATTTTGGGGGGAAAATAACCATTATCTCATTAAATATTTATTTTGCCCCACTCTCTCCATCCTCTCCTGGGTTCCAACTGCATATGTATGTTAGACAAATCATTGGCTGTTCTTCCAGAGGACTCTTTTTGTCCTTATGCTATGGGAAGTGAATAATTTCTGTTGATTTTTCTTTTTTTTTTTTTTTAAGATTTTATTTATTTGACAGAGACACAGCGAGAGAGGGAACACAAGCAGGGGGAGTGGGAGAGGGAGAAGCAGGCTCCCCACTGAGCAGGGAGCCTGATGCGGGGCTCGATCCCAGGACCCTGGGATCATGACCTGAGCCGAAGGCAGATGCTTAACGACTGAGCCACCCAGGCGCTCCTTTTCTTTCTTTCTTTTTAAGATTTTATTTATTTGAGAGAGAAAGCAAGACAGAGCACAAGTGGAGGGGGAGGGGCAGAGGGAGAGGGAGAAGCAGGATCCCCGCTGAGCAGGGAGCCTGATGTGGGGCTTGATCCCAGGACCCTGGGATCATGACCTGAGCCAAAAGCAGACACTTAACCGACTGAGCCACCCAGGTACCCCTCTGTTGATTTATTTTCAAGTTCCTGATCCTTTCTTCAGCTGTGTGGAGTCTTTAGTGAAGCCTATCCAATGAATATCTAATTTCAGCACTGTATTTCTCAATTCTAGAATTTTCGTCAGTTTTCTTTTAAAGAAAACATTTCTCTGCTAAGTTTTCTCTGCTGAGATTCTCTATCTCTTTGCCCTTATTAGTTTTCTTGCAAATCTTTTAACATATTTATAATAGCTGTTTTAAATTGTTCATCTGCTAAATTCAATATGTAAGTTATCTACAGGCCTATTTCTAATATCTTTATATGGGTCACATTTTCTGGTTTTTGTTAGTCTTATGTCTTTTTAAGAAATTATTATTGTTTTGGAATTATATGTTGTACAGACTCTGCATTATATCATCTTCCTCTAAAATGTGTTGAGTTTTGATCTGGAAGGCATTTAAATTACTGGTGGATGACCTCAATCCTGTGAAAGCTTGGTTTGGGCCTTTGTCATTAATCTAGGGCATAGCCTTTAGTCTTGGGATGTGGTTCTTACTCCTAAGGTGTGGTCTCTCTAGTTTTTCAGGAAAAGCCTGTTTACTGAGCCCTATCTAATTAAGTGGGACTTGAACTCAGAACACTTATCACTCAGAACCTGCTGAGATACAGCTCAAAACCTCTACGTTGCTGCTTTCTGCTAGATTCCTGGGTGTCTCTTCATGCACATCCCTAGCTTATAATTTTCAGGGATCTGAGGGGAACTTTACATGGATTTTGTGAATCCCCCCTCTATTCATCCTGCTTTCTGGGACATTTCTCTCTAATTTCCAGCTGCCATGGCAGCTCTGAACTTCAACCTATGTCTCTTTGATCCACTCTGATAGCTACTCTCTGTTCCACTCCCTATTTTGCTTTGTATTTAGGCCACTGGAAGGTTCTGCCTGTTCTTGATTGGCTCTTGATCCTGTGCCCTCAAACTGTTGGTGTTTTTATTCTGACCAGAGTTTGTAATTGTTGTTAGCAGGATACGTAGTCCAATAGAAGCTATTCTCCCATGACTAGAATCAGAAACCACCTGAGGAGCTTTGAAAAATCTGGATGTTGAGTCTACATCCCAGACCAACTACATCAGAATTTCTGGGTGTGGAACCCAAGCATACAGTACTTTTTAAGGTACCCCAGGTGACTTCTGTGATTTTTGTAACCTAAGTTACAAAATTGTGTACCAAGTTACCAGAAACATTTATTAAGCCCTTGTTATTTATCAGTTTTTAAATTATTTTTCTTATTTCAATGGTAGCTTTATTATTTTCATAAAAGAAAACTGATTCTTAGATAAATAAACATTCCAGGGTCACACAGAATATTCCAAAGCTGGGATTTGAATATAGCCTGTCTGCCTTCAGACATACAAGTTTAACACTATGCTTTACTGCAGTGCACCAGGAAGGACAGGCTTAGAGGGGAATACCATAAGTTCAGTTTTGAATGAATAACATTCCATCATATTACCATCATTTATTTTAGAATTTCCCCTGTTGTAGGATAGTTAGAATATAGTCAATATTTTTACTATTATAAATTATTCTGCATAGATTATTTTATATGTAAAGCTAAGTACATTTCTAATTGTTTACTTAGAATAAACTATTAAAAGAGTAATTTGGTAGTCAATAGATAGGAACTTTTCAAAATCTTGGTACATTTTGCCAAAGATCCCCAACAATGTATATGAATGCTGGGTATACCATAGCTGTGAGCAAATTTTTTACTGGGAAATAACAGGATTGTTTTTATTATAATTCATCCATCTGGACTTGGATATTTGATTTCTACTATATCTTTCTTGTCAACGAGATTCACATTTATTGAGCCTCACATCTGTCCATCGGAATGTGCATGGTCCATTTGCCTGATGGGTTTCCTGGTAAGATGGAGTTGCTACAAAAGGATGGAAAGGGGATGTTCCTGTCCACAGTGTACAAACCCATCTGTTGTGGAGTCAGGCAGGTAATTCTACAACTGAGTCACAGCCACAGCCAGTTGTCTCTAAAGCCACCTAAGAATTTCCTTGCCATGGTTACCTTTTCATAATTCCTTGCTATATTTATCTTTGGATTGATGGAGGGTTGATGAAGGGTTGATGAAGTAATAGGATGATATTTAAAAAAAAAAAACAAACGTGTTACACCCTTTCTGGATTGACTACCTTCTTGTATAATGGTGAAAGGGCAGGAAAGGGAAGAACAGATGGCAGTATGTGCCTGAGTCTGAGTTGACTAGGGCATGACCAAGAGAATGATTGATATCTTTATTTTTTCTTTTTAAAAAAGATGTTTATGACAGACTGATAACATAGCATTTATAGATATTTTAAAGCATTGTTTCAAAGAGAAAATATATCATAAATTGAGATAAAATTTCAACACATACAACTCTACAAAGCAATGTCCTAAATTTTTTTTCCCTTTTTTTCTTTTCTTTTTAAATGACCTTTTCTGGTAAACTGTAACATACAACCAACAGTTTCTCCAAGGCATAACAATGCTACATGAAAAATTTAAAGTCATGTTGAAAGCATCCTTTTAAGGTTAAATCTGGGATCTGTTGTGGAATCAAAGTAACTCCCTGACTTACAATATGAGTGTACCAAAACCAGATAAAAATAAGTCCTGTTCAATATTTGTATGAGGGTTACTAAATCTCAGAACCAATTTCTGTCATGTCCACATGAAAACCTGCCAACTTGAGAGGTAGAGCATTTCACAGATGACTAATTCTGAAGAAGTCTGCTGTGTTGTTAATCAGCTTTATGGAAATATAATTTACATTCAATAAAATGCACACATTTTAAATGTACAGGTTGGTGACTCTTGACAAGTGTGTACATCCTTGTAACCACTATTCCAATTGATATATGGAACATTTCTCCCATCACATAAAGTTTCTTTGTGTCCTTTGCAGTCAATTCTCTCTCTAATTCCCTGCCACAGGCAACTACTCATGTGATTTGTCACCAGAGATTTGTTCCGCCAGTTGTGGAACTTCATATGAATGTATTCAGACACTGTGAACTCTTTGTGTTTGGCTTTTTTTTTTTTTCTCTCAGCATGTTTTTGAGAGTCATCCATGTTATTGTGTGTGCCAGGAGTTCATTCCTTTAATTGCTGATAAAGTTTGCATTGTATGGACATACCATGGTTTGTACATTCACCATAGCTGTCCATTCAACAACAGCAAAAGACTTCTTTTTTGTTGTTGTTTTTTCCATGTTTTGGTTTTTAAGAATAAAGCTTCTATGAACATTTTGTACAAGTCCTTTTGTGGAAATGTTATTTCTATTTCTAGAAATGGAAATTTATTAGTTATTTATCAGTTTTTAAATTATTTTTCTTATTTCAATGGTAGCTTTATTATTTGCATAAAAGAAAACTGATTCTTAGATAAATAAACATTCCAGGGTCACACAGAATATTCCAAAGCTGGGATTTGAATATAGCCTGTCTGCCTTCAGACGTACAAGTTTAACACTATGCTTTACTGCAGTGCACCAGGAAGGACAGGCTTAGAGGGGAATACCATAAGTATTCCATACATATCATACAATAAATCATATTGTAAGCCTAAACTTAACTTTATAAGAAATGACCAATCTGTTTTTTGAGGTGGGCTATACCATTTACATTCCTACCAGCAAGTTATGAGAGTTTCAGTTGTTCCACGTCTTTGCTAACACTTCATAAAGATGGTCTTTTCTTTACTTTTTTTTTTTTGTAGGCTCCACACCCAGTGTGGAGCCCAGTGCAGGAGGCTCAAACTCATGACCCCGAGATTAAGACCTGAGCTGAGATCAAGAGTCAGACACTCAACCAACTGAGTCACCCAGGTGCCCCCATAAAGATGGTCTTTTAATTTTAGCCATTATAGTGCGTGTGAAAGTATATTAATGTGGGTTTCATTTGAATTTCTCTGATGATGATGTTGAGGATCTGTTCATGTGTTTTTTGACTATCTATCTATCTATCCATCTATCTTCTTCTGTGAAATTATATTGAAGTCATTCATTATATTTTCAATGGCTTGTTATCAAGAGTTGTTTATGTATTTTAGAATGAAGTTCTTTGGAAGATATCAAGAGTTCTTTATGTATTTAAGAATGAAGCTCTTTGGAAGATAACATGTACTGCAAACATTTTCCCTCAGTCTGTGGCTAATTTCATCATTTTCTTAATGGTTCCTGGAAGAGTCTTTCCCCCTCTCTTTCTTACAAATTTATTTACACTTTTGGCTAAAATTAGCAAGTCAGGAAATGACAGATGTTGGTGAGGATGTGGAGAAAGGGAAACCCTCTTACACTGTTGGTGGGAATGCAAGCTGATGCAGCCACTCTGGAAAACAGTATGGAGGTTCCTCAAAAAGTTGAAAATAGAGCTACCCTATGACCCAGCAATTGCACTACTGGGTATTTACCACAAAGATACAAAAGTAGTGATCTGAAGGGGTAGGTGCACCCCAATGTTTATAGCAGCAATGTCCACAATAGCCAAACTATGGAAAGAGCCAAGATGTCCATCAACAGATGAATGGATAAAGAAGATGTGGTATATATATACAATGGAATATTATACAGCCATGAAAAGGAATGAAATCTTGCCATTTGCAGCCATGTGGATGGAACTAGAGGGTATTATGTTAAGCGAAATAAGTCAATCAGAGAAAGACAGGTATCATATGATCTCACTGATATGAAGAATTCTTAATCTCAGGAAATAAACTGAGGGTTGCTGGAGTGGTGGGGGTGGGACGGATGGGGTGGCTGGGTGATAGACACTGGCGAGGGTATGTGCTATGGTGAATGCTGTGAATTGTGTAAGACTGATGAATCACAGACCTGTACCTCTGAAACAAATAATAACATTATATGTTAAAAAAAAGAAGAAGAAGAAGAAGAAAAATATAGTAGGAAGGGAAAAATGAAGGGGGCAAAATCGGAGGGGGAGAAAAACCATGAGAAACTATGGACTCTGAGAAACAAACTGAGGGTTTTAGAGGGGAGGGGTGTCTGGGGATGGGTTAGCCTGGTGATGGGTATTAAGGAGGGCACGTATTGAATGGAGCACTGGGTGTTATATGCAAACAATAAATCATGGAACAGTACATCAAAAACTAATGATGTAATGTATGGTGACTAACATAACATAATAAAATAAAACTTAAAAAAACAAATTTATTTAACTTGGATTTCCTTTTTCTTTGCTTGTCAACTATGGCAATGTCAGGACTTCTAGGAAGTATTGTTCTTTCTACAAAAGACATTATTCAGACAATCTTAGCTTTTTCTTATCACAACTTGCCATTTAAAAAAAGTCAGTAGGGCTCAACACTGGATGTTGTGGATCATCTGTTTCATTATTTAAAGATCAGGGAAAAAACTCCTTTCATGCTTTAAGGCAGCTGAAGATTTGTATCAAATCCCTGCTTTAAGGCTTGTGTCTTACCTGCAACTGTTCTCCAAGTACCAACACTAAATGTATAACATCTACCTATGGGGGTGAGGGTTCAGTTGGGGAGGCAAAAAAGGATATGACCCAGATGAAAAATGAAAATGCATTTTAATGGAAAGCCACCAACTTTTTCCTTCATACCAAACTCTCCAGTAAGTAGAGAAGGCTGAAATTGCCACATGGCCATTTTATGACTCAATAGTAATCCTTTCCAATACAAAACTGTCTGTGTTGGGCACCATATGTCCTAAAGTTCCACTAGCATCCACAGGAAGAAATTTTTGGTATGGGACATTTTTTAAAAAATCTTTATTTATTTCAGAGAGAGAGAGAGAGCATGAGTGGGGGGAGGGGCAAAGGGAGATGGAGAGTGGAAGCAGACTCCCCACTGAGTACAGAGCCCAACGTGGGGCTCAATCTCACGACCCATGAAATCATGACCCATGAGATCATGACCTGAGCTGAAACAAAGAGCCAGATGCTTAGCCAACTAGCCACCCTCGTGCCCCATTTTTTAAAACCACCAAACCCTGTGTATCCTTGAGGCTCATTCTTACAACCCAAACCCCAGAACTGAGTGGATCACTGAGCATCCCTTATCATTTCTCTAAAAAGTTGTCATCTTCTGAGCCAGAGTTGTTTCTTGGAATGGCCATTCAAAAAATTGTTGATGATTACTTTCTGGTCACTGATTTTAATATTCAGAGCCACTAATATGGTCTTTCATAATATTTTGCTGCAATTCACCACACATGGGGCCTGGAAAACAGTGATGATATTTACTTCGAATAAGAATTTGCATAGAAAAAGCAGGAGTGACCAAGTAATAGAAACAGATTTAAGAAAAGTTGGCTGTTCTAGCTTAAATTCATGAGGAATCACAATTTTGTCCTAATAAATATAGATCAGTGATGGCAAAGATGGAAAAAGGGCTTGTGGATCTGGTACATCGCTTGTATTTAGGGTCTGCATTCCGAACCCAGAGTGATGTGCAAAATTATCTCAAACTTCAATTGTCCTATCAGACTCGCTCTCAATGTATCTGTGAATTTTAATTCTACATATTTCAGTTGTACTCTCTTAAGCAACACTGTATCAACTTCTCTGAGGATAATATTTTATGTTGGAAAATGCAGAGTAGATTTAAAGGATTTTAAGTGAATTAGGGTTTATATTGGATATAGATGTACAAAAATCATTGAAAATCAGTTTGCCTTCTTTTTCTTTTCATGGGGGCCAGGAGAGTAATCTAGGGAAACTACTGAAATTTCCCCATGTTTTCTCTTCTCTCCCATCTGAAGCCAGTGCCCAGCCCTTTTGTGAGGTGGAACTCTGCACAACTCGCCTGGAGTAATGGGGAGAGACCAAAGCCAGTTAAGTCCTGCTGCTTTTGTGAACAGTCAGGACAGTCTCCACCAAGACTGACCACCTTTGTGGCTGCCATATGGACCTCCCAGGAGAGGAAGAAAAGGAACTGAGCTTCAAAGTCTCCAGGGATGGCCCTCTTACTCAACTCTATTTGTTTTGGAGAAGGGTGAAAACAAGAAGTTTGCCTTCATGCCAACTATAATTAGTGCCTGCAGTAAAGCCCAAACCACATGTTAGGTGTCTCATCTTCTGTATTCATACTTCACTTGCTTTACTTCAGCTACTTTACCTGAAATAGGCAGACTGGTCATGCCTCCACAGGGCAGAGAAGCCCTGTAAGACCCAAGGCCCAAGTTTCACGGGCCAAGTTCTCAGACTCATTTTGCAGTGTCATTTGGGAATAAGAGCAGATTCCACTCAGCAGCCATAATAAGAAAGGCCACAGCGCCTTTTCCTGTATATTACCTCTTTTAATCTGAATCCAACCACACACACAAGGAGAAGCAGGGCTGGCATTATTATTTCCTTTTTACAATGTAGTATACAAGACTTTTCAGAGGATAGGAGCTGAGTGGCTTTTGGGTTTTCAGCACTGAGCTACAAAGCTGTTAGGAATACAAGAACAACAGACCTGGGCCCAGTTCTTTCTACAGGAGGTCATCTAATTGGAGGTTTGCGATTATCATATAGGAAGCAATGACAGGGCAATCAGGGACCTCACACACTAAGGTTTTGTGTATGCTAAGTGGTGTGGAGAAGATTGTAGTGCATAGTATCCCAGGAGAGAGAGGCCTCACAAGGACAGAGTAGTTGGAGAAGTCTTCATTGAAGACTTGAACTATATTTTGGAAGCTGGGTAAGACTTACATGGATAGATAAAAGTGGGAGGGAAACCAGGCTCGGTGCGTGATAGGAGCAGAATACAAATGTCCCATCATATAACTCTTGTGAGATGGAAAGAAGACCAACCTACTCGGACCAAATGCTGTGGAAGGAGTCATAGTGAGACAGGATTTCCTTGCTTTCTGAGTCCGGGAATGGGTCTGAGTGTCTATCCTCTACCTGCCTCATGAGGACCTCTGTGTGGAGACATGCCACAATGTTTGGCATTCTTTTCATAGTCCTTGCACTGTAGAACATGAATGTGAGATTCTCCATTTCCAGCCTTGTTGCAGTTGGGGATCTGAGTCTGATTTGGGTTGAGTAATCATACACTTTCCAGTGGGTGCTGGAGCCTAAGGGATGTGGAGGTCCCACTCTGCTGCTCTGGCAGGCACAGTTGTGAGGGTGTTCATTCAGTGGAGAGCCCAGGACAAGCCAATAGCTAGGAGGAAGTTAAGAGGTGGGCCCTGGAGCATCCATTTGCTGCTGCAGATCACAACAGTGTAATTTGGGTCTGGAGCCAATGGAGACGTTGTGACTTCTGGACAAGATGGAGGCAGAAGAGAGGTGTTCAGGGCTGGAAGCTTCCAGATTCAAGGAGAGGTGGGAGCTTCCTCAGTGGCCTGGTTCTGAGGTGTGGCTGTGGGAGTAATTTCTAAACCCTGAGTCTCTTTCTTCAACCTTTACATAATACTGTGAGCTGCTGAATATCCTATACTCTCTTCCTGCTAAAACTAAGCTACAGTGGATTTGTGCTCTGGAGCTGAATGCTCACTGATAACAGCCTAACCATTACTTGTCTTACACATTGTGACCAGCAGTGTATGTTTTCAGCAATTGAGGATAAAGTCATACAGAAGCATGTTGCTCTCCTTGGAAAAGAGAAGGAAGTTGTATTATGATAGCTCCTAACTGAATTCACTATGGGAGCCAAGACTTAATAATGCTTGGCCAGAACCACAGCATACCCAGACAGCCTCTTAGGTGTGTAACCAGGAACTTCTGTAGAATCAGCATAACCATCCTCCCACTCTTGGGTTCTCATGGCTGGTTTGGTGCCAGGACAATTACATACTTCCCAGGAGGCATTCTCCCAGGAGAGAGGGAAAATGAATCTCTATGGGATAATTAATCGTATCTTTTGCATCTAATTTAATCACCAAAGAAATAAAGTTCTCCCACTCTTCTCCTTTCTCCTTCTCCTTTTAAATCAACACATGGGCTTATTTGTCTGGACCTCTGTGGGTAGCCAACAAATTCTGAACACAAGGTGGGGGAACTTGTCCTGCTGATGGTCCTCCTGTCGCGCAGCAAACGAGCCTCCTGCTGGGTGAGCGAGAAAGGAAGAGAATCTGTGTGGGATGGGGGAGGCATTCCTGCCCTAGTCTGTCCCCGAAGGCCTTGGGCATGCGCACGCGGTGGTCGCACACCCCCCACTGGCGCGTGGCATTACTACGGGGTGAGCGACGGCCCTGACGAGGAAATCACACCACTTAAAGAACAGTTTACAGCTTGGGGAGCACGATTGATGTCTTCGGAGATCTGCCAGGTTGCCTCCATGACGGCTCCCAGGTTACACATAGTGGGTTCTCAGTTTTTGCTGAACTGCATCACATGTTAAACGCCCTTTGCCACAGGCGCTGCCCTAGCTGAGCCCTCATTACTTCTAGTGGTCAGGAATATTGCCATGGCCCTTACTATCTACAGCCTCCTTGCCTGCCCTCTCCCAAGCACCGGGTCAGTCATGCCACTCCTTTGCTGGCGGCTCCGAGGTGCTTTTCCAGATGACCCCGGCCCATTCTCTCCACCCTCCTTTACTATTCCCTCCACCCACTGCAAACACCTGTACACCCTACTTGGTCTGCTGACTCACCTTGCTCGCATGCCTGCCCTCCACCTGCAGATGTGAAAGGCTTACCACGTTTAAGACCTGTTCAAGACCCAACTCAAGTATTCCTGCTTCTCCAAAACCTCCCCGGTACTCCCCAGGACAAATTAATTCCCTCCTTAAGTCTGCTCCTTAGAATCCCCTTTCTACCTTCCCTGCAAGGCCATTTCTGGCCGCTTTGTAGAATTGTTCATTGTTGGTGGGCTTGTCTCTGCCCTTAGGCTGTAAGCTCCCTAGAGTCAGGGACGGTATCTTCCTTCAGATCTCTTGCAAAGTGCATCCCATGAAATAGGAGCCTTGATAGAAGAAAAGTGAGCTGCAGAATATAGAGTTGCTCCACGTCACTCCAGCTAGAGGGCCGGGAGCAAGGAGAGGAAGCCAAGGGCAAATGTCATCTTAATTTTTAAAAACTCACTTTTCCCCGTTGTTTTTTGTTTTGTTTGTTTTTTAAACCGTGACACTCCGTAATGGAAAAATCTACCTCATCTCACCAAATAGTGATTTCTCTGTTTCAGGGTTTGAGCAATGACTACCAGTCTGTCTGTCCTGGATATTATGACAGCAGCCCTCAACTCTAATCCTGTGATATCACAGTTGCTCCATGTTCCCTGTGGCTGCCACATCCAGAGGTAGGCAACTGCCAGAGACTCTTTTGCTCTGTGAGCTTAGCCCCTAGGGTTCCCAGTCTTTGCTAAACATTTAAAAATCCCTTAAGCAACTTAAAAAACCCTTGAAGTCTCAAGGGTGGAAGCCAGACATCATAATTTTTTAAGACTTCCAGGTGATTCTATTGTGCAGCAAAGCTCTAGGGCTTCAACCTGATGGCAGAGGCTTCACTGGGGCCACCTGTATGAAATCAGAAGTATGAACAGCTGGACCTGGACTCAGGCTCCCTTCTCTTGGGAATCAGCATATTCAAGAGGTCAGATGACACCTATGCAGAGGGCCCTGGCACTAGAAGGGACAAATGGGTCTGTGTGTACTCTGGTCAGTGCAGGGAGGAGGTTTGAGGGATCACTATGGGGAGAGGAGCCCACCATGAAAATAGACCCGATCTAGAGTGGGGGCCACTGAATGTCCACCTCAGGTATCTGAGTGTAGCCATCTGCCAGTGATTCAGGTTCCTTCTCTGTGCATTGGGATCATTCTACTTGCTGCTGGGAAAATATCAAGCTGGCTAGAGTAGTGTGATTCCCAGATCTCTGCCTCTCAGGGGTAATTAAGATAGTAAGTGGAAGCCAAACCCACAAATTTTTTCAAGAACTGTGCCAGGAAAGAGGGAGTCCAAAGTTAATAATCAGTAGTTACTGCCCTTGAGAATCTCTTAGATTAGTAGGAAAGAAGGAGCGTGTAAATAAATAGTCATACAATGTGATAATTCCACAGGAGAAATTAATATGTTACATGCTCAAGTAGTGGTAAAAATAAGTGCTGGCTTGATAAAGTCTTCCTGTGATGAACCCAGAACTTGCCACATACCTTACACTTGTAGTCTCTACTCCAAGTCCGGCGCCCCCTTGCACATCCTGCAGATGAGAAAGTTGTCCTCAAAGGTTATATAACTTATTGAAACCCCACTGTGAGTGAGACGCCCAGGTGGGATTTGACTCCAGTTCCATCTGTTTCCCCAACTCCAGGGCCCATCTGCTGCTTTCCTGCTTCCTCCTGCAATGGCCCTGGGCTGAGAGGGAGCAAGTCAGTTGAGTGTTCATAGTTGGTTCCAGAAGAGAGATAGCTGGATGGATTAATAGGAATAACTGGGAGAAGGATGATCTCAGAAAGAAAGACAGTGAGGATGGGGGTGGTGTCTGTCTAGTTTACTGCAGACTCCTAGTATCTGGCATGTAGTAGGCACTGGATGTGCAGTGGGGTGCTTCAGTGGGAAAGATTCCCCAAGGCACAGAATAGGGAGGAGTTGTCAAAGACCCACAAGTAGCTCCATGTAGGTGGGGTCAATGCCCAGGGGACGCTGGGCTCCAGATGCAGCTGGAGAAGCAGGCAAGGGCCTCATCACTGCTGACCTGTGAACCTTAAGGTGTGCTGGATTTATCCTATAGGTGACCAACTCCATGAGGAGTTTAAAGTAGAGGGGTGACATGGCCACATTAGCAAATACATCACCCTGATATCTGGATGGACTTAAAGGAAGCAAAATGGGGGCAGGTGACAGAAGACTTCTGAAATGCTGTGGGCCTGAATGGAGGCAAGGACAGGGGGATGGGGGG
Organism: Neomonachus schauinslandi; assembly: GCF_002201575.2. Classification (NCBI taxonomy): domain Eukaryota; kingdom Metazoa; phylum Chordata; class Mammalia; order Carnivora; family Phocidae; genus Neomonachus; species Neomonachus schauinslandi. Next base: position 79,448,491 of record NC_058405.1, read on the forward strand.
CATGGAATGGAAGTTGAGGGAGGGGGCTTTGTCTTGTCTGTCAGTATGCCCCTAATCTGGCACATAGAAGGGGCTCAATAACAGCGTGCAATCTGTCTTTCCATTCAGAGCATGAAAGAGATCAGGAACATTTCTAGAATATTCAGTGATAACCACACAAGTGACAAAAGGTGATCCATAATTCTACTCTGAGGACACCTAAGAGCACTGAAAACATACATTCCCATGAAAACTTGCACACAAATGTTCATGGCAGCATATACATAATAGACAAGAAATGGAAACCACCTAAACATCCACCAGTGGACCAATGGGCAAATAAATTGTGGTACAGTTCTCCCTTATCTGAGGTTTTGCTTCCATGGTTTCAGTTACCATTAGTCAACTGTGGTCTGGAAGCAGATGACCTTCCTTCTAACCTATCATCAGAAGGTCAATTTATATGTCTCTAGGAATGCATCCATTTTTTCCAGATTGCCTAATTTGTTGGCATATTGTTGCTCATAATATGTCTTTAAATTGTTTTTATTTCCTTGGTATTGGTCATGATCGCTCCTCTTTTGTTCATGATTTTATTAATTTGGGTCCTTTCTCTTTTCTTTTTGATAAGTCTGGGTAAGGATTTATTGATCTTATTAATTCTTTCAAAGAACCAGCTTCTAGTTTCATCAATCTGTTCCACTGTTCTTTTGGTTTCTATTTCATTGATTTCTGCTCTAATCTTTATTATTTCTCTTCTCCTGCTTGGTTTAGGCTTTATTTGCTGTTCTTTCTCCAGCTCCTTTAGGTGTAAGGTTAGCTTGTGTATTTGGGGCTTTTCTAATTTTTTGAGAAAGGCTTGTATTGCTATGTACTTCCCTCTTAGGACTGCCTTTGCTGCATCCCAAAGGTTTTGAACTGTTGTGTTTTCATTTTCATTTGTTTCTTTTTTTAAAATTTTATTTTATTATGTTATGTTAGTCACCATACATTTGTTTCTGTGAATTTTTGAAATTCTTCTTTGATTTCCTGGTTGACCCATTCATTCTTTAGTAGGATGTTCTTTAACCTCCAAGTATTTGAGTCCCTTCCAAATTTCCTCTTGTGCTTGAATTCAAGTTTCAAAGTACTGTGGTCTGAAGATATGCAGGGAATAATCCCAATCTTTTGGTACCATTGAGACCTGACTTGTGACCCAGTATGTGAGCTATTCTGGAGAATGTTCCATGTGCACTCGAGAAGAATGTGTATTCTGTTGCTTTAGGATGGAATGCTCTCTATATATCTGTGAAGTCCATCTGGTCCAATGTGTCATTCAAAGCCCTTGTTTCCTTGTTGATCTTCTGCTTAGATGATCTGTCCACTGCTGTGAGTGGGGTGTTAAAGTCCCCTACTGTTATTGTACTATTATCAATGTATTTCTTTAATTTTGTTATTAATTGGTTTATATAATTGCTCCCAAGTTAGGAGCATAAATATTTATAATTGTTAGATCTTCTAGTTGGATAGACCCTTTTAGTATGATATAGTGTCCCTCTTCATCCCTTACTACAGTCTTTGGTTTAAAATCTAATTTGTCTGATATGAGGATTGGTACCCCAGCTTCATTTTGAGGTCCATTAGCATGACAAATTGTTCTCCATCCCCCTCACTTTCGATCTGGAGGTGACTTCGGGTCTAAAATGAGTCTCTTGTAGACAGCATATGGATGGGTCTTGCTTTTTTATTCAATCTGATACCCCCATTGGAGTATTTAGCCCATTTACATTCAGAGTAACTATTGAAAGATATGATTTAGTGCCGTTGTATTACCTGTAAAGTTCCTGTTTCTGTAGACTGTCTCTGTTTCTTTCTGGTCTATGTTGCTCTTGGACTCTCTCTTCACTTACAGGATCCCCCTTAATATTTCTGGCAGGGCTGGTTTAGTGGTCACATAATCTTTCAGTTTCTGTCTATCCTGGAAGCTCTTATCTCACCTTCCATTCTGAATGATGGCCTCGCTGGATAAAGTATTCTTGGCTGCATGTTTTTCTCATCATGCCAGCCTTTCTGGCTTTATATCATGCCAGTCCTTTCTGGCCTGCCAGGTCTCTGTGGATAAGTGTGCTGCCAGTCTAATGTTTCTATCCTTGCATGTTAAGGACCTCTTGTCTCAAACTGCTTTCCACATTTTTCTCTTTATCTATGAAATGTGCAAGCTTCACTATTATATCTTGGGGTGTTGATCTATTTGTATTGATTTTGAGGGGGGTTCTCTGTACCTCCTGGACTGGAATGCCTGATTCCTTCCTCAGATTAAGAAAGCTCTCAGCTGTGATTTCCTCAAATATAACTTCTGTCCCTTTCTTTTTTTCTTCTTCCTCTGGGACCCCAATAGTTCTAATATTGTTTTACTTTATGTATCGCTGATTTCTCGAAGCCTCCCCTCATGGTCCATTAGTTGTTTTTCTCTTTTCCTCAGCTTCCTTCCTTTCCATCATTGTAAAACCAAAACGGGAAGAAATAGAAAACCTGAGCAGACCCGTAACCAGCAAGGAAATTGAAGCAGTCATCAAAAATCTCCCAACAAACAAAAGTTCAGGGCAAGAAGAACTAATACCTATTCTTCTGAAGCTATTTCAAAAAATAGAAATGGAAGGAAAACTTCCAAACTTGTTCTATGAAGCCAGCATTATCTCGATCCCAAAACCAGACAAAGGCCCCACCAAAAAGGAGAACTATACCCAATATCTCTGATGAACATGGATGCCAAAATTCTCACCAAAATACTAGCCAATAGGATCCACTAGTACATTAAAAGATTATTCACCACAACCAGGTGGGATTTATTCCTGGGATGCAATCATGGTTCAACATTTGCAAATCAATCAATGTGATTCATCACATTAATAAAAGAAAGGACAAGAACCATATGATCTTCTCAATTGATGCAGAAAAGGCATTTGACAAAATACAGTGTCCTTTCTTGATGAAAACTCTTCACAGTGTAGGGATAGAGGGACCATACTTCAATATCATAAAAGCCATCTACAAAAAACCCACAGTGAATATCATTCTCCATGGGGAAAAACTGAGAGCTTTTCCCTTAAGGTCAGGAACATGACAAGGATATTCCACTCTCACCACTGTTGTTCAACATAGTACTAGAAGTCCTAGCCTTAGCAATCAGACAACAAAAAGAAATAAAAGGCATTCAAATTGGCAAAGAAGAAGTCAAAATCTCTCTCTTTGCAGATGACATGATATTTTATGTGGGAAACCCAAAAGACTCCACTCCAAAATTGCTAGAACTCATACAACAATTCAACAACGTGGCAGGATATAAAATCAATGCCCAGAAATTAGTTGCACTTCTATACACTAGCAATGAGACAGAAGAAAGAGAAATTAAGGAATCAATCTCATTCACAATAGCACCAAAAACTATAAGTTACCTAGGACTAAAACTAACCAAAGAGGTAAAGGATCTATACTCTAGAAACTAGAGAACACTTATGAAAGAAATTGAGGAAGACACAAAGAGATGGAAAAACGCTCCATGCTCATGGATGGAAAGAGCAAATATTGTGAAAATGTTTGTTCTACCCAGAGCAATCTACACATTTAATGCAATCCCTATCAAAATACCATTGGCATTTTTCACAGAGCTGGAACAAATAATTCTAAAACATGGAACCAGGAAAGACCCCAAATAGCCAGAGGAATGTTGAAAAAGAAAACCAAAGCTAGTGGCTTCACAATGCCAGACTTCAAGCTCATTACAAAGCTGTAATCATCAAAACAGCATGGTACTGGCACAAAAAGAGACACACAGATCAATAGAACAGAATAGAGAACCCAGAAATAGAATCTCAACTCTATGGTCAACTAATCTTTGACAAAGCAGGAGAGAAAATCCAATGGAAAAAGGACAGTCTCTTCAACAAATGGGTTGGGAAAATTGGACAGCCACATGCAGAAGAATGAAACTAGACCATCTCTTACACCATACACTAAGATAAACTCAAAATGGATGAAAGACCTAAATGTGAGACAGGAATCCATCAAAATCCTAGAGGAGACCATAGGCAGCAACCTCTTTGACCAGGACCACAGTTGCTTCTTGCTAGACACGTCTCCAAAGGCAAGAGAAACAAAAGCAAAAATGAACTATTGGACTTCATCAAGATAAAAGGCTTCTGCACAGCAAAGGAAATGGTCAACAAAACTAAATGGCAACCTATGGAATGGGAGAAGATATTTGCAAATGTCTTATCAGATAAAGGGCTAGTATCCAAGATCTAGAAAGAACTTATCAAACTCAACACAAAAAAACCCCCCCAAAAATCCAGTCAAGAAATGGGCAGAAGACATGAACAGACATTTCTCCAAAGAAGACATCCAAATGGCCAGCAGACACATGAAGAAATGCTCCACATCATTTGGCATGAGGGAAATACAAATCAAAACCACAATGAGATAACACCTCACACCAGTCAGAATGCCTAAAATTAACAACTCAGGAAACAACAAATGTTGGTGAAGATGTGTAGAAAGGGGAATCCTCTTACACTATTGGTGGGAATGCAAACTCTGCAAAATAGTATGGAGGTTCCTCAAGAACTTAAAAATAGAGCTACCCTATGACCCAGCAATTGCACTACTAGGTATTTACCCAAAGGATACAAACGTTGTGATCTAAAGGGGCACTTGCACCCCAATGTTTATAGCAGCAATGTCCACAATAGCCAAACTATGGAAACAGCCCAGATGTCCATTGAAAGATGAATGGATAAAGAAGATGTGGTATACACACACACACACACACACACACACACACACAATGGAATATTACTCAACCATCAGAAAGGATGAATATTTACCATTTGCATCGACATGGTTGGAACTGGAGGGTATTATGCTGAGTGAAATAAGTCAATAAAACAATTATCATATGGTTTCACTCATATGTGGAATATAAGAAACAGCAGAGAGGATCATAGGGGAAGGGAGGGAAAATAGAATGGGAAGTCATCAGAGAGGGAGAAAAACTATGAGAGACCCTTAACTATAGGAAACAAATTGAAGGTTGCTGGAGGGGAAGTGGGTGGGTGGATGGAGTAATTGGGTGATGTGATGAGCACTGGGTGTTATTTAACTCTACATCTGAAACTAATGATGTACTATATGTTTGCTAATTGAATTAAAAAAAAAAAAGAAGAAGAAGGTCAATAGCAGCCTCAAGCTATTTCACAATGCCCAGGTCATTCACTTTGCTTCATCTCATCATGTAGGCATTTTATCATCTCACATCAGAAGAGGGGTGAGAGAATATAGTATAATGAGATATTTTGAGAGGAAGAGAGAGACCACATTCACATAGCTTTTATTACAGTATATTGCTATAATTGGCCTATTTTATTATTGTTAATCTCTTACTGTGCCTGATATATAAGTTAAAATTTATCATAGGTATGTATGCATAGGAAATATGCATATATATATGCATATGTGTGTATATATACACACACATAGGATTTTGTACTACCCATGGTTTTGGCATCCACTGGGGGTCTTGGAACATATCCCCCATGAATAAGGAGGAACTGCTGTATATCCATATAATGGAATATTACTCAGTCTTAAAAAGAAAAGCAGTATTGTTATGTGCTACAACATGGATGAAACTTGAGAACACCATACTAAGTGAAGGAAGACAGGATACAAAAGGACACATAATGTGTAATTCCATTTATATGAAATATCCAGATAATAGAAACAAAAAGCAGTTTGTGTTTGCTGGGGCTGGGGGAGGGAGGAATGATGTGTACAGGGTTTCTTTTTGGAGTGATGAAAATATTCTGAAATTAGATAGTAGTGCTGGTTCACAATTCTGTGAATATACTAGAAACACTGAATTGTACACTTTAAAAGGTGAGTTTTATGGCACATGATGCATATCTCAATAAAGTTGTTATTTGGAAAAAAGATGAAAACTTTATGATTAAAATAACATGAGGTGATTAACTTTGATGGTAGGTTAAGGAAATGTTCTCAGTGAACATGTTTATGTTGCTTCGATGGCATGTTCTTTGGTGGTCTTTAATCAGAAGCAGACAGTACAGAAGGCCAGGCCACTGTCTGCCTCTTCCTTCTGTCCAGGGCTAATGTGCCTCCCCCAAAAGTGTGTCACAGGACTGAGACAGGAACAGACTGGGGGAAGGAAGAGTCCCAATAGCAAACTTCAGTCTTTCCTGGTGCCCCTTGCTCACAATTGGGAAGTGCTTACTAAGCACCTGGTGTGCAAGACCTCAGGTTTTCTCTAGTCCTTGTCCTCAGCAGGCTTCATTACAATGTAACATAAAGGATGATGAGTGACTCCCAGCAAACATGGAAACCACAGTTCTGTGAGTTGTTCACTTCCCATGATGATATGGGAGATCCTATAAGAAGTTTCTCAGCTCCTACTAAGGTACCCACAACTGCAAATCTGTGACTCCTGGTGCCAAAGATGACAGGAGTGGAGGACACAGCTGTTATGGCAGAGGCCCCCCCCCAGCACTGGCCAGCAGAGCTGATTCAGGTTTGCTGCACCTCCTCAGGCTCTCCTCAGAGACCTGAGCTATCGTCTGAACTAGAAGGTGTCCTTGGAGTCTGTGGATGCCATCTCCTATCTCTGTTGTTCCAGAAATGGCCTCCAGAAACTCAGTTCACATCAGCTGGGCCAAAGCCTCAACAATGCCCAGGTGGGAGTCCTTGAAATCTGGCCCTGGGAGCACATGAAGCCAGGCTTTGTCAGTGTCTTGGTGTTCGTTGGGCAGTGTATAATGTAAAGTTGCATTTCAGCGGGGAGGTAGAGAGTGCATACTGAGGGATGGAGAATAATTTAGCTCTTGTGGAGAACACAAATAGAAAGAAATAGACACTAAACACTATTGTTCTGAAAAAATTCTCATGTTCCTTCCAGTTAATTTACTATTCTTTATGCAGACTTTGTGTGTGTGTTTAAAAAATTAAAGGTACACACAAGTTTCAAAACATTTGTGAGAATGGAAACTTTATAAGTCACACCTTTTTTTTCCTTGCTGATAGTTAATATCCACAATGATCTCACAACCAAATATGGTCATTTTCTTTATCCAGAGGCATAGAAAACTCATCAGTCCATTGTAGTTTTGAATATAGAAATGGGTAAGAGGAGGCTGGATCCTGCATATTACCTATTGGGAAAGACCAGAAGCAGAAACCAGTGAGTCAGCAGATGAAATGAAGCTACCTGCAAAATCCTTGTCAGAGTATGTCCATTATTGCCTCTCATGGGCCTTCTAGAGCACCCCTCCCCCCTTCCACATCCACTTAGGCTCTGACCTTTTCCCTTTCTACTTGTAGCTAGGTGTTTGGAGAAGTTATAGCTACCCCCTTAACTTGGGCCCCAGACCATAGCTAGTTCTACAATTTTTTGAGAATGTGACTTTTTAAATAAGACTCAGCTTAGCCTGCAGCACTGTGGAACCTCTTCTTTCCTGGAGCGTGACTGTGATGGATGTGTGAGGACTGGAGGTATTTCAAGGGAGACACACAGCAGGGGCCAAAGCAGCTCTGGAATGTGGCCAAGCCCATAGCCAAGGGCTAAGTAAAATAAGACTTCCAGGTGTCATTTATACCTATGTGTGGTGATAGCCATACAATAAGAAGTGAATTATGTCAAGTTCAAAGACTACTCTAAACTTATGCTTTGAGACTAAAGATATTTATGCAAATAAGAAAATGAATGATGAAGTTAATTTTGATTTCCTAAGGGCATCTGTTAAAATTAAAAATGCCCTTGAGCGGGGGGGAGAAGAATGAGTAGGACGAGCACAGGGGATCTTTAGGTCAGTGAAACTATTCTATATGATACAGTAATGGTGGATGCCAGTCATTATACATTTGTCAAAACCCACAGAATGCACAGCCCAAAGAGAGCAGCCTAGTGTAAACTGTGGACTTTAATGAATAATAAGGTAGCAATATAAGCTTATCAGTCATAACAAAGTTACCACACTAATGCAAGATGCGAAGGTGAAAGCATGTGCAGGAGAGGAAGGGGTATGGGGGAGCTCCGTATCTTCTCAATTTTTCTATAAACCTAAAAGTGCTTTAAAATAAAGTCTGTTAATTAAAAAATGGTAACTTCTGACAAGATGTAGTGATTTAATTTTTTTAAAGTAATAATTAGCTGTGTAGATTGGAATCTTTTTGTAAACAAAGATCCTCAGAAAGAAACCTGACACCCACCATATAGACAAGCTGGAGGGACCAGTCTTTCTGTAAGAGTTTGGCTTTGGTGGTAGTGATGTGCACTTGTATAGGACCCCAGAAGAAAGAGCTGTATTTCCCATACACTTAGAAGTACAAGCAAATTCTCTTTGGGCATCTGAGTGTAGTTGGCAGACCTCTGCATTAGATGTAGTATGAATTAAATAGTGCAAATCCTGGGCCCCACTTGAAATCCACTAACCTGGGACTAGGTATCAGAAGTTGGCACTTTTAACCAATACTACAGGTAATTGTTATGTACATTAAAGTTTGAGAACCATGGCTCAATATTATTTCCAGCACAGAGTGCAGTGTTTGCATTTGGCAGGTGCTCAATATAGAACTGAATTTATGGAAGAGGCATGGAACTCCAGGCCATTGAAGAGGATTATTAGACATGGTTGGGCACTATGAAATTTCTTTATGATCTAAAACTACCTATAGTTTATGCAAGTATGGAAGTAGGAAGGTGATGTATGCTTTATTGATACCCACAGGAAAGCACACAAAATTATCTAGAATTTTACAATCTGGTTAAATTCATTAAAGGAATCAAGGAAAATACTCAGGACTGGGCCAATTTTCTAGCACTCTTAAGAGTATGGACCATACTTACTTCCCTCTAGAGTGAGACTCTTAGGTTTCAGTTGCAAACCTGAAGTTTTCTCCAGTTCTCCAAGCCAAGCTAGATTTAGGGATGCTGGAACAGTATACTGGCTGTAAGGTTTTCACAGTTTCTAGGATTAATCACTGTGATAAAATATTCATAAGAGAATAATGTGGACTTGACAGCAAAGAGCTCAAAGAAAAATCTGACAAGGGAGTGTTAACCACAGTTCATAATTTACAACTTACTTCATGTGTGTTTGTTTATTCACCTAATGTTTATTGAGCACCTACTATGTCTCAGGCACTAGGGACACACCTGGAAATAACAAGTCAAATAAGATCTCTGTTTTCATGGATCTTACAGAAGGGAGACAGAAAATAAACAACAAAATGAATTAGGTAACTTTGAATAGTGAAAAGTGCTCTGAAGAAAATGAAACAAGAATCATGATAACAAGTGGAAATGCTACTTAGATAAGGTGGTCAGAGCAGGCCTCTTTGGGAAGGTAAGATCTGAACTGAGATATGAATGACACAAAGAGCCCAACCCTCTAAAGATGTAGAGCAGTGGCATCACTGGGCCATATTCTAGAAACAGAAGGAAGGTCAATGTGATTGAAACAGGCAGGCAGGGAGAGGAGAGTACAAAGGGAGTTCAGAGAGGTAGGAGTCAGGATTGTGTTCCAAGTGTAATGGGAAGCCATTAGAGATTTTAAGCAGAAAGTAACATAATCAGATTTAATTTTTGTAAGAACAGTCTGCTAATTCTTCAGTTGGCTGATAGGTTCAAAGTGTTATTTTATTATTGTAGTTTATAAACTATAAAATATAATGTATATAACATTGATAATATAGAATATCTTATAATTAAAATCACTCTGTCTTCTGTGTAGAGAATAGTTTATAAAGAAGTAGGAGAGAGACATCAGGAGATCTTCAGAGGGATCAGTTAGAGAAATTGTGGAGGGTTTGGATTGGGCTTAGATGGTAGCAATGGAGCTGGAGAGAAACAGATTTATAAGGTGGTTTGGAGATAAAATGACAGGACTCACTGATGGATTGGATGTGGAGGAATGGTGAAAAAATGAGAAGAACCAAGGAAGACTCTGGTTTTTGGCTTGAGTGACTGAGTGGATGGTGAAAGTAATTTACTCAGATGAGGAAGAATGAGATGGAGAAAAACTCAGGAACATGTTTAGGGGAGGAATGAACACTTCTGTTTAAGTTTGAGATGCCTATTATTCTTCCAAAAGAAAATGTTTAAGTAGGAACCTGGATATAGAAATCTATTACACAGTGTTGCGATCAGGGCTAGAGACATAATGTGAAAATGATTGGAATACATTTGGTAAGTGTACAGACTTAGAATCTCTGTTTTTTGACTGGTGAGTTTAGTCCATTTATATTTATTACTATTGCTGATACATTCTTATTTTGAGCTCTTTTTACTGAGCCTTTTCTCTTTTTCCTTTATTCTGTAGGGATCATTTTATTCCCCTCCTTTTCCCCTTTAGTTTGAAAATCATATATTTTATGTTTTCAATGATTACCCTTAAATTTTTCTGTGATTTTTTTATAGTGGTAAAACATCCAAGACATAAATTTACCATTTTAACCATTTTTAAGTGTACAGTTCAGTGGCATTAAGTACAATCACATTGTTGTGCAAACATCTCCTCTATTTCCAGAACTTCTTTATAATCCTAAACAGAAACTCTGTACCCTTAAATAATGATGCCCCAATTCCCTCACCCTCCAGTTCCTGGTAACCACTATTCTATTTTATGTCTTTATGAATTTAATGATTCAAGTACCTCATATAAGTGGGATCATACAATATTTGTCTTTTTCTCTCTGGCATATTTAACTTAACATACTGTTTTCAAGGTTCATCCATGTTGGAATATATATCAGAGTTTCATTCCTTTTTATAACCAAATATGCATATACCACATTTTGCTTATTCATTCATCTGTTGATGGACATTTGGGTTATTTCCACCTTTCAGCTATTATGAATAGTGCTTCAATAAACATTGGCATACAAGAATCTGTTCAATTCTTTTGGGTACACCTAGAGTGGAATTGATGGATTATATGGTGATTCTATTTTTAATTTTTTGAGGAATCATCAAACTTTTTTTTTTTTTTTTGCAGTAGCTGCCCCATATCACATTCCTACCAACAATGGAAAAAGGTTCCAATTTCCCCACATCCTCACCAACCCTTGCAATTTTTTGTTTTTTTTTTTTTCTTTTATGGGTAATATCCAGTCTAATGGATGTGAAGTGATAACTCATTGCAGTTTTGATTTGCATTTCCCTAATGGCTAATGATATTGAACATCTTTTCATGTGCTTATTGGCCATTTGTATATATATTCTTTGGAGAAATGTCTATTCAAGTTCTTTGTACATTTTTAAATTGGATTTTTTTTATTGTTGAGTTGTATGTTCTTTATATATCCTAGATATTAATCCCTTATCAGATATATGATTTGAAAATGTTTTCTCCCATTCTGCAGGTTGTCTTTCACTCTTTTGATAGTATTCTTTGATGTATAAAGGTTTTAATTTTGATGAAGTACAATTAATCTAATTTTTTCTCTTGTTACCTGTGCTTTTGGTCTTATATCCAATCATTGTCAAATCCAACATCATGAATATTTCCTTATAAGAATTTTATAGTTTTAGCTCTTACATTTAGATCTTTGATCGATTTTAAGTTATTTTTTGTATATGGTAGAAGGCAAATTGTTACCCTTAAATTTAAACATGAAATTTTGACCAACCAAATCTGACCATAATCAATATTACTAAAGAAATTAAATTGTGACTTAGAGTACTTTTATTCAATTACCCTATTTTATCTTATTTTTGTCCAGTTTGTTAGCTTCACCTTGGTTTCACCCCTGATTAAAAATTGTTGTTACTATTTTCTATCATTTCTTTACATTTACTCAAACTTTATCTCTTCTTTGTTCACTATTGCTTGCTGAAGCATATTACTCTTCCCTTTTCAGTTCAATTGACTATCATTCCAGAATTTCAACTTCTTTATTTACATTCTTAATCATTTTAAACACACTTATTTTGAAGTCTTTCCATTTCCCAGACTCCATTATCATCTTCCTTTGTGTATTTTTCTGATCAGCTTTTTCACTGAAGATACAGCCCTTTGAACATTCTCAGGTTTACCTGCATAAGACTTTAACATTCTGTCTTATTTGGGTCCACTGCCTCTTAGCCTGTTCCTATGATGAGTATTAAAACTTAAGCCCCTAGATACCAAGAAACTTCACCTACTTCCCAGCCCCATCCAAATTAGTAAAATGAGTATAAATCATGAAGCCTTAGAGAGGTCCCAGGACCAAACCCAGGGGTACTCCAGCATTTAGAGGTCAGGCCTGGAAAGGGATGAAAGCAAAAGAGGCCAAGAAGGAGTGGTAAATAGAAAGAAAAGAAAACCAGGAACGTGTGATGTCACAGAAACAAAAAGAAAAGAGTGTATCAAGAAAGAGGGAGTGGCAAACTGTGCCAAATACTACTTAGAGGTCAAATAAAATGAAGACAGAGAAGTCATGACTGGATGTGGCAAGAATGGGAGGAGAAGAAGTGGAGGCAGTGATTACAGGCCATTCTTTTTAGACTATCTGTGAAGGGATCAGAGAAATAAGATAGAGAAGATAAAGGATTGGAATCAAGGGAGAGTTTAAAACTAAAGGAAGTACTATATTCCAGAGCATATTTATGTACTACTGGGGATAATCCAGAGGAGATAGAATCTTACAATGCAAAAAGAAAGAGAGGGGTAAGTTTACTGCAGGTGTAAGTCTCTTGAGAATGTGGGAGGGATGGATTCTCTGACTAGAGCCATGACATCCCACCCACCATAACAGGAAGAATAAAGAGTAGGGGTAACACAGGGGAATGGACAGATTGGAGGTAGAGAAACAGGGAGTTCCAATCAACAAATGCAAGTTAAGGTCATTGGCCAAGAGTAGAGGCAGGGATGGAAGTCTTGGAATTGGGAGGAAAGGCCAGGTCTGAAGTGGTCATTCATAAAGCAGGCAATGTTAATGGCCTTTAGCGACTCTCAGCATGAAATTAAAATTCTCTTTGTTTCCACCAGATTCCCAGTCTTAGAGGAGAATTGCTGTGTTTGGGTACATTGGCTTTTCTGAGGATTGTTTTTCTGATTTTGGCTACAGAATGTAGTTGCATCTTGGAACCACCTTAAGCTGCATGCATTCAAGAGCCTGTTATAGCTCAGAATGTCAACTATTCCTGGTGTACCCCAATTGGCTATGGGCTGGACATGAATCAACTAAGGTGAGGGCATTCTTAACGCTTGGTGTGAGGCCATTGGCCATTCTCTCTCATGCCCATTTGGCTCCCTGAAGACAGGAATAGAATGGTGTGAAGTTCTGGAACCCCACACCCTTGACCATGTCTAACACCCCCACTTCTGACCAAGTCAGTAAGTCTGATATATAATGTAAGATATTTACTTTTCTAAAACTAAGAGGTGACTTAAAAAGGTGCCCCTTGAAGCACTGAATGGGATTGTTTTAAATGGGTCTATATATATATATATAACAAAACTATCTAGTTTTTCTTTTTTAAGCTTTATTGAGATATAGTTCATATACTATACAATTCACTCATTTAAAGTGTAAACTTCAGTGATTCTTAATATATTCACAGAGTAGTGTAACCATGACCCTAATAAATTTTAGAACATCTCTATTACTCCATAAGGAAACCCCATAGCCATTAGCAGCCACTCCCCATTCTCCCTGCTCCTTGCCCTAGCAAGCACTAATTTACTTTCTGTCTCTATGGATTTGCCTCTTCTGGACATTGCATATAAATGGAATAAAAAATGTGTGGCCTTTTGTGCCTGACTTCTTTTCACTTAGCATAATGTTTTCAAGGTTCACTCATGCTGCAGCATGTCTCAATACTACATGCCCTTTTACAGCCAAATAATATTCTATTGTATAAATATTTCACATTTTATTTGTTCATTCATCAGTTGATGGCCATTTGGGTTGTTTCACTTTTAGATGATAGCAGTTTTTTAAAACAACTCAAAATATAATTTCTCAATTCACTGTTCTAGTGGGAAAAAGCACTCCAGATTCACTTTGGTTCAAGCCCGAGTTCATGGCTAGTGCTGACAGGAGCCTACCATACCTGCTTCCCCTGTGACCTCAGGCCACAACAGTGTCAATTATTAGGAATAATGTTCAATTAAGACTACATACTGAACTGAAAGAGAGCCTAACTTTTCTTGACATATTGTCAATTTAGCTTTAAAATCTACCCTGAGAAAATGACAATCAAACCAGACAGGCCACAGCCTAGTTTCAATTGGATCTAGTTTTTTTTTAAAAGCCATGACTCAATGTTGCCCCATTGTGCAACATTTTAAAATTGACCTTACTTGTATGATCAGATAATGACATGAAAAATATTGATTTTGGTTACAGATTATTATTTTTTTTAATGTTTTATTTATTTATTCATGAGAGTCAGAGAGAGAGAGAGAGGCAGAGGCAGAGGCAGAGGGAGAAGCAGGCTCCCCGCCTAGCAGGGAGCCCGATGCGGGACTCGATCCCAGGACCCTGGGATCGTGACCTGAGCCGAAGGCAGACGCTTAACCAGGCAGACGCTTAACCATCTGAGCCACCCAGGCGCCCCTTGGTTACAGATTATAATGGCATCTTGGAACCATCTTAATATCAGGTATAGGAAGTAAAATTTATTTAACATCAGTTTAGGGTAAGTTCCCCTGAAGATGTGATGAAGTTCATCAGCATTCCAGGGGTCCCTGTGGACTCTCAGGGTATTCTGTTTCTCTGCTTTATCTCCTGTTCTTGGGCGCCCGGGCAGAGAAGATCAATGGAAAGCAGACATTGCCCAAAGATCAGCAGGCTTAAGCCCTGACTTTCCCAACCTTGGGCAATGTGAAGATAAAGTTACTGCCAGTGTTAAGCCTCAATCCACTGGAAAAAGAAAAACAGAAGTGATTGTGTTCTCTGGAAGGCAAGGCTCTAAGTGCAGAGTATCTCATGTTTTCAAAGTAGGAAAGTGTCCACAGCTAATATTTGGATGGGCCCACAGTGCGTGTCTTTCTCACTGCAGCCTGGGCCTGTCCCATCAGAGACAAAAGGCCCTTGCTGTGCACCTGTGGAGAGGAGAGGTTCCATGAAGGGAGGCAGGGCAAGCCACTTTATGCTGTTATTGTTTTAAGCAGAGTTTTGTGAAGGGAGCGGTTCTGGAAGTAAAGCAGAGCATGGAGTTTCTGAGCCTGGAGTGTTTTGAAATACATCTGCTCTAGAGACCCTCTGTCACCGGGCCTTCCACAGACGCTCATTCCCCATTTCTCCACCCAGGACTGCTGACTCCTCCATCCTCTGCCAAGGACAACACTGGCCGGTGGAAATGAAGTATTTGCTGACCCCTGAGCTTATGGGACATGGAGCTTTCACTAGTAAGGAAGGTGTGGGGAACAATAAGAAAACGCTTGAAGTGGTAACCTTCTTAAAAGTTTCTCCTAAATCCTCTAGCCCAGGACACCAAACATTCACACAGGCATCAGGAATGTGCCATGCAGTGGGCATCTCTCAAAGAGCTTACAGACAGCAGTGGGGTCAGAACGGGGTTGGAATCCAAAGTGCGTGCCACGAAGTACAGAAATAGACATGAGCCCCGGGTGAACTGGATGCAGGGGAATAAGAGAAACACCAAAGTAATGGATGACACCAGTTAGGTTTTTAAAGGACAAAAAATCATCCTGAAGACAACATAGGGGCAAGGAAGGGGATTAGAGGATGAGAGGCCATGTTCCCGGTAGAGGAAATAGGACATGCAGAGGCACAAGGCAGGTAACAGTGTGATGTATGTGAGCGTGTGAATGAGTGTGTGTGGGTGTGTAAGCGTGAGTGAGCATGCTTAATGATGTATTATTCATGAGCATACAAATGATTTGGTGATCTGGTCTGCAAAGTCCTCTGGACATTGTAATACTTCCCCTATCAACACTCATCACACTTTTATTAAAATTCTTTTAAAAATTTTCAGACTTCTCACTAGATTCTAAAAGTCATGTCTATCTTGATCAATCTTAAGAAGACCTTAATAAATGGAAAGACATATTTCATGTTCCTAGTTGAAAAAACATAATTTTGTAAAAATATAAACATTCCAAAGAAAATTATAAAATGTTTAATGTGATCCCAATCAAAATCCCAATAGGATGCTTTTGTAATGTGATTCCAGATTTAATTCCATCTGTATGAGTAAATACAAGAATATTCAAGCCAAAGTTTTAAATGAAAAATCACATTTCAATCATATTTTATTTTATTTTATTTATTTATTTTTAAAGATTTTATTTATTTATTTGACAGAGAGAGAGACAGTGAGAGCAGGAACACAAGCAGGGGGAGTGGGAGAGGAAGAAGCAGGCCTCCTGACGAGCAGGGAGCCCGATGCAGGACTCGATCCCAGGACCCTGGGATCATGACCTGAGCCAAAGGCAGATGCTTAACGACTGAGCCACCCAGGCGCCCTTTTTCAATCATATTTTAAAACTTTAATAATAAAGCAGATGATGCTCATATAGAAATAAGCTAGATCAACAGACCAGAATAAGAAATTTGGGGGGGGAAATTAGGTATATATGGTAATTCAGTTATTATAATGCAATTATACAGTAAACAGTATTGGAATAACTGCCTCATGATTTGGAAAACAATTCACCCAAACGGCTTGTCAAATGTTCAACTCAAGTCAATGCCTTACAGGTGGCAAATCCATCTGTGAGTATGTCCACGAGCACAGTGGTCTCTCACGGCCAGGGGACATCAGTGTGTAAGAGGGAGTAAAGTGTGTCTTCTGGGTATTGGCCGACCCATCTGACAATTTCATATGCCCAAGAATCTTATGTCCTGTTGAGGACATCTTATGTCATCTGCATGGCAGTTATGTTATCTGAAAGACTCTTTTTAGAGTACGTGGGGTATGGAGGAAGAATGTCTGCCCTCTAACAGTGAATTTACAGTGGGGAGAGTCTGGTCCTTCCTCCAGGGGAGAAAAGGAATCAACCAACAACCTGATGCGAGTAAAGAGCAACTTACAATGAATTCACGGTGGGCTTTTGAAATATTTCAAAATGAAGGATTGTACATTCAACAATCCAATTATAAATAAATTCCATTATGGTTAGTTGAGTGCCTAGAAAGGAGGAAGAAAAAGACAGGAAGAGCTTTTATATATATATTTTTTATTTATTTAATTTGATAGAGAATGAGAGCACAGTCAGGGGAGCAGGAAGCAGAGGGAGAGTGAGAAGCAGACTCCCCGCTGAGCAGGGAGCCCAATGTGGGACTCGATTCCAGGACCCTGGGATCATGACCTCAGCTGAAGGCAGATGCTTAACCGACTGAGCCACCCTGGTGCCTCTGTAATCTTCTTTTAAAAAACTCTTCCTGGCTCAGCATCAGCTCAGTCGGCTAAGCATCTGCCTTCGGCTCAGGTCATGATCCCAGGGTCCTGGAATCGAGCCCCACATTGGGCTCCCTGCTCAGCGGGGAGTCTGCTTCTCACTCTCCCTCTGCTACTGCCCCTGCTTGTGCTTACTCTCTCTCTCTGTCAAATAAATAAATAAATAAATACTTTAAAAAAAAAAAAGAAGATGACAAAAGAGTCCTGAAGATGATGGAGGTAATGGCCGCACAACAATTGAGCATGCTTCATGCCGCTAGAAGGTAGACTTAAGATGGTGAGGATGGGAACTCTTATGTTGTGTATATTTTACCACATTTTAAAAAAGGAGCCAGGAGGAGAAAAGAAAGCTCCAAGGCAAGCAGGGATGGTGGAGAGAAGCCTGGGCTCGTCTCTCCCAAGATGCACTCCCTTTCCATGGGATTCCAGTGGGCTGCCCAGGGCTGATGATCTCCACTCAAGACATCCCTGCTCCTGGCTGGTACTAGGACACAGCAGGTTCAAATCTATTCCTGTGCCAGGAACTCAGCTCAGGAAACATTTTTTTGCTTCTTTCTCTCTTATGTTGCTACCCTAAGTGACTTGTTTGAGTCTCCGGAAAAGTGTTCTTAGACATGGGACATCACCCAACAATGGGAACTTTTGTTCAGATGTTTGTACAATAGTATCAGTCGTCATATCATATCTACACTTGTTGGTGCTTTTGGCGGTGTAGGGGGTGCCAGGGGGAGTTCTAGAGAGGTGGAAGCAGGGACTTGAGAGATCTGGGGGCCATCCTCTCCAGTGGCACATGTGGTGTCCTTGCCTGCTCTCTCCCCAGTGCTCACCACGGCATTAGAGCACAGGCTGTCACCTCTCCTGGACCTTCTCCTTTGGCTGCCTCTGACTTGTCCCCACCTCCCCTCTCATCCCCCCACCTGCAACCTCTACTCTCCCCCCACCTCCATCCCCCGCTCTGGCCTGGTTTAGACACCTCTCTTCTGCACTCCCGTTGTCCCCACCCGTCAGAGTGTGTATCATGAATGAAATTGCCTGAGTCATGACCCTGTCCCATTCAACTTAAAGCCTTTTGAGAGCAGAGACCAACTTGTATTTTGCTCCATACCCTCATCCCCACAGACCCCTCATACAGAGAATGCACCCAAATTCTTGCTGAAAGAATAAATGAAAGCTGGTCCTCTTCATTAAACTGTTATTACTTCTGAGACTCAGAGCCCTTAAATAGCACACCCGGATCACAGGTAAGGAGTGATGGAATGGGGTCAAATGCACACCTGCTGACCTGTAGTCTGGGCTTCTTGCCCTCACTGCCCAGTGATGACACAGCTGCTCCCACAAGTCCGGATTAACTGCAAGTTGAAGGTGAGGGTGAAAGCCAGGCATGCCGGGCAGACTTGTCTGGGGAGGCACCTCGAGCAGGAAAAGTTGAGGATCTAGTTCTTCTTACCATTTCTACAGTCACCCATCCAATGCCCCTGCCCAGACTTGCGCTAGAATCCTAATAAACCTTCAGAAAGGACCCAATTGACCATTTATGGGGTCTACACACATGAATCACTTTCACCCACTCTATAAGTCCTCCAGAAACACAGCAGAAATGGTGCCAAGGCCTCTTGGAGGGGTCTCAGAAATCTGCCTAGTGTCACCGTGAGCCATCTCTCCCTGGAGTCCTATACAAAGACTAGGGCACTGGAATACTTTGCTCTCTCAGACCTTTTGGTGGTTGGGGGGCACATGGCCCCTCCAGTGAGACCCACTGATATAAACAAGAAAAGAATACTACCACGATGAGTTCTTTCTGTAAAATCTTTGTCAAAAGTTCTGTTATTTCCCATGATAGATTCAGAATGTGGACTCACTGAGTCAAAGGGTGAGAAGATGTTACATTCTTGATGGACATACCAAACTGCTCTCCAGAGAACACCAACCCAATTTCCATCATTGAGCCATAGCACCTGCCCACAGCACCCTGGTCGGTGTGATCACCTGTTACATTCTTTCTTAAACAAAGAAATGATTTTGTCTGTTGCCTGATGAGCTTCATTCATCTCTTTCAGTTAGATGATCAGCTTTTGAGAACAAAGCAAGTATAATCGGGACATAAGGATTCTGACCTTAGCTTCTGACCCTTTAGCTTCCTCATCTTCAAAAGAGGACTAAAGGACTAGAAGCGCCCTGCAGAAATGAGAGCAGAGGCAGGTAGCAGGGATGCACGCTCGAGGAACACCTCTGAGTCAACCAAACCCACTCCCAGGACAGCTGGCCCTCATCCCTGAACCAGGACAGACAGGCCTGCAGCAGAAAGGCAGCCTGACTCTTCAGGACTGCCCTTTTGCTGGACTCAGGTGGCCACCCCAACCCAAGGGCTCCATTCTGTCTTCCTGTTTCCGGGAACAACATTGCGTGCTTTCCCTTGATGACACCTCAGTGCAGCATTTAAGCAGTTAAAAGACCTTCTAGCGCCACTGTGGTCTGCACTGTTTACCATATGATTTATGATGGCTTATTTAAAATGGGTTTTCCTGTGTAGCAGTTGCCCTTTTGCCCTTCTCCCTGGTGTCCTGGCCAGATGCAAAGGGCTCTGGAGGCTTGTTTATCACTACAGCTTGAAACGCTAACCATAAACAGCCCTACACACACACAAAATCATGAGTGCTCTGAGTATTTTTCACTTTGGTTTTTTTGGTGTGTGACATTTTGAAGTGCTACTTTATGACATGATTTTCTTTTTGTAACAGAAGAGGAAACGAGCACTCACTGGATCCCTGGGATGTGGATCCCTATGGTACAGGCACTATAGCAGGTACTTTGTATAATTCTGTCCTTCCTTTCTCACAACTGTCCTTATTGTCCCCATTTTACTCCTGAGGAAATCAAGTCGTATAGATAATAAACAGTAACACCAAGATTGAAATGCAGATCTAAGCCTAATATGTTTTTGACTGTGGAATGTCGCTGCTTCTGGAATGCTGTCTTAAAGCATTTGTGCCTTCTAAAGTGTGGTTCTGTTCCAGGTGACAAATCACTTCCTGGGACCATAGCGTTGGTTTGACATTTAAAGTGGCTAATAATTACTTATTAGCATACTTAATAGATGTTTCCTCTGTTATGAGGAAACCCACTCTGTTATGAGGAAACATCTATTATGCGTAAAGGAACACTGAGTGGAGAGAGTCAGGAGGTTGTTGGGTTTGATCTGCTAAGGCTCCTACGGAACGAGTTTCCCCAGGGTGAGAGGCATGGTGGTGGCAGGGAGTAAACAAGGCCTTCCAGGGGAGTGACAGCAAACCCAGGGTTCACAAGGAATGGAGGAGAATAAGCATGTGAGTTACGGAGGCATATGAGTTACGGAGGCGGGGCTCGTCAGTGCACTGAATTAGCTAGGACTTGTTTTGCCAGGAAAAAAAGCATGAGTGAGTTACATGACTTAAATATATGCCTACAACTACAAATGACCTAAGGCAGATAATTCTACCTTTCGTGACTCAGATTCTATCTTTATAAAAATGGGAGAAATGAAACTGTGCCAAGTAACACACTCCCTTTACTTCCTAGAGATGTTGGGGGAACTTCCAGAGAGTTTTCTTCACCTGTAAACCCTGGTTACACCCCAATATACAGTTCTCTAGTTCTTTATTCTTGCATTGCAGAACCCCAGGAAAACCTTTCTGACATAAACCAGGGAAATTATACAGAGCTACCTAAGTTAATTCTAAAATTCAGTTTCTACCAAATCCAAGTACCCTTCTTGGTTATAGATTCATAAAACTAAAAGGTCTTAGAGATGACTCTGTGCAGTGAGGGCAAATGCCTGACATGCTCATCTGCACCCCCCTGCATGTAGCCCTCAGGTAGACACTTTATCTCATCTGGACACCTGTCTCCGGAGCCTGACCACAGCCTCAGAATCCTTCTCAACCAGCACCTCCAGCAGCCACCATCAGCTGACAGCAACTGGCATTTGAATAGAAACCTATCTGCCATCTCTGATCTAGTACAACCCTTTCCTTTCATAGAAGAAGAACTGGAAGCTTAGAGAGACTGAATGATGAAACCAGGACGAAACCAGGATCTCACAGCTAATAAATGGCAGAGCCAGGAGTCAAATCAAGGCCTCTGACTTCTAGCTCTACATCCATATTTTTTTGATGCCTTTGAGGCTAACGAGACCCAGCTCAAGTAAATAATTCGTTTATTCATTAAATAGTTACTGAGAACCTACTATGTACCAGACATTATGCCCAGATAAATGACTAATCCCTGTTGGTCCAGCTGAAGAGGAAGTCCATAAACTACAGACCTTTTTTCACTCAGCATGAGTTGGATCAAAATTCGACTAGTTGGATGGTTGGATGGATGGATGGATAGATAGATAGATGATAGATAGACAGATAATCATGACATCACATTTTCCATGGACTTTAGAAATACCTGTCAAAAAGAAGTTTACAAAATTAATTAATAGTAAGATAATTAATGACTGCTACCCATTACATCATTTTGTTTGTCAATTTTCTGTTTCTTCTGGTCATCTTTTCCTGGGCATTGTGCTATAATATAAGGAACACGATTATACATAGCTTTGATGGAAAAACTATTATAGGAGGAATTTAAGTACCTTGCTCCAAGTCTTATATCAGGGTTTAGGACAGAAAAAAAGATGTCATCATCATAGGTCTTGGTTACATTTACATTATCAACCATGAGTAAAATGTCAGTTGAAGGTCAACTAAATTATATGTCCTTTGGTTATATTATAGGGAAGATAGCATTGAACCAAGTATCAGAGTATCTAGTTTTGTTCCTTCCCAGGCTTTTGTGACACTGAATGAATCACTTCAATATCACTGAGCCTTTCTCTTCATTTATAAAATAACTTTGTGCCCTGCCTGTCTCTGAAGGTTGTTATTAGCATTAATAATAATAATAATAAGCTTCCACTGCTATTGTGATTTACCATTGCAGTACTCTTTCACAACAACCCTGAGAGGTGGGTAGGGCAGTTATAATTACCCACAATTAAAGATGAGAAACCCAAGGTTCAGAGAAGTGAAGTAACTATCTCAAAGTCACCCAGCCAGAAAGTGGTGGCAACAGGAGTGACCTTTCTGCTTTCTTGTGTGGACACCGCCCCCCGCTCCCATGTGCTTTTTCTCCAAGGGAGGCAGGGTGACTAGAAGCCCTTTCATAACACTGTTGTGTTGTTGGTGTATGGTGGGAGCTGGCTCTCTAGGCAGCTCTCAGGAGCTTGGAAATACCTAAGTGGCTCTTGGCAGGTTTTCCAGTTGTGGAAACTAGAAGAGGATGTTCTCAGTGAGAAGTTTCTCTGCTGTGCTCACAGACTCCTTATCTGTTGGCTCCAGTCTGCTCCACTTCTCTACCACATTAGTAGCTATCTCCATGTGTGTCCTTAGTAATTTCCTCTAAAAGGCAAACACACACACACACACACACACATGCACGCATGTGTCACTTAATTGCAAACATAAATTTCAGTGGAATGGCCCTCTATCAAAATCCTTAGCATTGTAAACAGCCTCTTAAAAAATTAGTTAAGTCATGTGTTATACATGGGTTCTTGCCGCACAGTGCCCAGGAAAAGACCAGAAGAAACAGAAAACACACCAAGTTAATTAGCACTCTTTCTGTGCCTGATTGGCTCTGCAGGGCTGGCAGGCATGTTAGATGTAACAAGGCAGCAGCGGGGACCACCACTGCCAACTCTTTGACCCTTTGGGAGTCTCTACCCTGAGTGTACCTTTCTCCAGTACAGACACTCTTACTCTGCACTCACCACCTCTTGTACTGGGCCAGGGGGAGGGGCTGCCAACAGACCCAATATATGGTGGTGTTCTCCACTCTTTCTTTTTTTTAGATTTTATTTATTTATTTGAGAGAGAGAGAGCAAGAGAGATCACAGAGGGAGAGGGAGAGGGAGAAGCAGAGTCTCCACTGAGCAGAGAGCCTGATGCGGGACTTGATCCCAGGACCCTGAGATCATGAACTGAGCTGAAGGCAGACACCCAACCAACTGAGCCACCCAGGCACCCTTCCACTGTTGATTTTATTGGTAGACAGTAGCTCTAGAGCAGACGCTTGCAAACTTTAAAAGTGTGAGTGTGTGTGCGTGTATGTGTGTGTGTGAAACAAAAAACAATACCCTACATCTCATCCACTTTTAGATTTCCTGGCCTATTCTATTTTATATAAATGAAACCTAATGTGTTGATTTTATGAACTGCCAATAGGTTATGACCCACTACATTAAGTGGCATCCTTCAAAGAGTGACCTGCATACCAGAGGGCAAACTCTCATGGCACAGGAGTGGAGACCTTGCTCAGAGCAGTGAAATGATTGCCCAAACACTATGTCCTGAGGCTGCTCCCACCTCCCATGTTCTTCCAGCCTCTTCTATCCACACCAAATCCAGCCTCCTAACAAGCCTACCTGCCTCCAGATGGGTTCCTCTCCATCCTATCCTCCACTATGGGAGAATGATTTTCTGAAATAAACATCTTCCCCTTTCCTACCCTTCTGAAAACCTTCCCATGACTTCCCCCAGCCCCATCATCTAAAGGAGGAAGTCTAAGCTCCTCAGATGGTTGATGAGGCCCCTTTGACCCCAGTCCTACCTCCCAAGTCTCAACCCCTACACTCCCTCCCTTTCTCTTTGTATTCCCACTGCACTACAGCAGTTGTGGCTGACCCACAGCACATGATATTTCATGTCTCCACGCCTCTTCTTCCCTAAGACCTGCAGTAGATAAAATAACACCTCCTCCAGGAAATAGACTCTGCCCATCCAGGTTGCCCAGGCACCTACTTTGCATGATCTGTGGTCCTCTGGGCACACCCTGTGTGAGTACCTACTCTGGTATTTTCCCTCCTGAACAAGTGTGTAGGTGGTAAGAGGGGTGGGACCCTGGGCAGGACAAATGAGGCCATCGCTTGCTGAGGGAAGTGACTTAACAGGCAGCATGTTGGGAGAGAAAATGAAATCAAAGCCAGAAAGACTGACCAACTGAGTCATCAGTGGAACAGGGCTAGCTGAGAGAAGAGTCCAAATACAGGGCAATATGAGAGATCCCCAAGGAACCCCAGTGACCAAAGAAGGCTGAACATAGAAGATGAGCTGTCAAGTGCACATCTTGGCTACTCAAAATGTGGTCCATGAACCAGCACCCCCAGCAGTTTGTTACACATGCCCTAGCTTAGATCAGAGAAGCACTGGTCTGAAGGAGCTTCTCTGAGCTGGAGAGCAAATGCTCCAGCTTTCTATGTGCCTGGTTACCCCCGCTTCTCCCTGGGCTGTGCTGAAGTTTTCTGTCTGCAGGTCTGTCCGCCTGAAAACAAGGACAGCATCTTGTGTGTCTTTGTGTCCTCAGTGCCTAGTCTGCCCACGTTATGTCATGTGGGTTAACATGACATGATGTGGGCATATTCTTGCATGCTCTGGGACAGAAATACTTCCTACAGATCTTCCAAATTGACTTGTAATAGAAGCAGCACTCTTGGTCAACTTAATTTCATTTTTGCTACTTAAAGTTGTTATGAAATCGAGACATGCTCATCATGGATGTCTTAGAAAATAAAAAAAATTTTAAAAATGCATCTATACACTCACAATCCAGAGACAACCACAACTACAATTTTATAACATTTCTGTTTCTTTTTAAATCTCTGTGGATGTTTATTATTCTTCTAAGTAGTTCACATCATATTCATGTAACAGGTTTAAATGTATCAGTGGTGACAGTGACCCCAAGACAGTGACTTTGACATTCCCACAGTCCATAGTAAGTACAATTCTGTGGCATCAAGTACGTTCACATCATTATGCAACTATCATCACCACCCAACTCCAGAGCTCTTTCCTCTTTCCCAACAAAAAGTCCATACCCATTAAACACTAACTCTCCCCTCCCTGTAGCTCCTGGCAACCACCATTCTACCTATGTCTCAGCATAGGTTGACTACTCTAGGAACATCATATAAGAGGAATCATACAATATTTGTCCTTTTATGATGGGCTTATTTCATTCATCATAATATCTTCAAGTTTCACCCATGTTGTACATATGACAGAATTTCCTTCCTTTTTAATACTGAATATTATTCCATTGTGTGTATGTACCACATTTTGTTTATTCGTTCTTCTGTTGATGGACTCTTAAGTTGCTTCCACCTTTTGGTTATTGTGAATAATACTGCTGTGAATGTGGGTATACAAATATCTGTTCTATTCTCTCTTTTCACTTCTTTTGGTGAAAGTGGAACCACTGAACCATATGGAAATTTTATGCTTAATTTTTAAAATTGCCATACCACTTTCCATGGAGGCTATTTTATTTTATATTCCCAGTAGCAATACACAGGATTCCAATTTTTCCACATCTTCCTCAATACTTATTATTTTCTGATTGTGTGATAACAGCATCCTAATGTGTGTGAGGTGGTATCTCACTGTGGTTTTGATTTGTATTTCTGTAAATTAGATTATTGATGCTGAGCATCTTTTCATGTGGTTATTGGCCATTTGTATATATTCTTTGGAGAAATGTCTATTCAAGTCCTTTGCACATTTTTAATTGGGTTTTTGGTTTTTGTTGTTGAGTTGCTGTCTCAGAAATTTACTCAAAAAAGTCAGGACCTATTCTCAGTTAAAAGGTTCAAAATCTGTGGCCCTAGCACTGGCTGTCATGAAAAAGCAGGAGGTCAAGAAAGTGGCAAATCCCCTGTTTGAGAAAAAGTCCCCAAATTTCAGCACTGGACAAGGCATCCAGCCCAAAAGGGACCTCACTCACTTTATCACCTGGCCCCATTACATCTGGTTGCGGTGGCAAAGGGCTATCCCTTATAAGCGGCTGGAGGTGCTCCTGTGGTTAACTGTAGTTTACCCAGGCCTTGGACCACCAAAGAGCTACTCAGCTGCTTAAGCTGGCCTGAAAGGAAGGACCAGAATGCAGAGATTGTTGGCCTGGGTTGTGAAGAAAACTGCCTGGCAAAGCGAATGTCCTTACTGAGAAGCCACTGTCCTTTGAGTGGGGGTTAACACTGCCACCACCTTGGTGGAAAACAAGAAGGTCATACTGGTGATGATTGCACATGTCATGGATCCCATCAAGCTAGTTGCCTCCTTGCCTGCCCTATGTCCTAAGACAGGGGTTTCCTACTGCATTTTCAAGGGGAAAGCCAGGCTGGGGCATCTGGTCCACAGAGGAGCTGAACCACACAGGTCACCTGCACACAAGTTAACTCAGAAAATGAAGGGGTTCTGGCAAAGCTGCTGGAAGCTACCAGGAGACCAATTACAATGACAGATTTGATGAGCTCCATCACTGGGGAGGCAACATCGTGGGTCCAAAATCTGTGGCTCCCATTACCAAGCTGGAAAAGGCAAAGGCAAAAGAACTTGTCACCAAATTGGGTCAAGTTTTCAGTACATAAAAATAATAAAAATTGTCCTTCAAAAAAAAGTTCAAAATTCTCTCAGTTATTTTGCCTTCCCCTTTGACTTCTCCCTGGGCTGGTGTCTGGGTGGAGATCTAGACCAAGGCAAGCAGCTATAATGAATTCACCTTATATACATGTGATGGAAGCTTATTTTTTGCTCATGTCAAGCCCATTCTAGATTGGCAGGTGATATTTTCCACAAGATAATTCAGGGAAGAAGGCTCTGCCTTTCTCTAGGACCTTGTTATTTCTATTCAGCTCTGTGTGAGTATAACATGTGTATGGCAGGGACACTTGCTTCTAAAAAGCCTTGGCCTGAAAATGTAAGTACCAGTGGTGTTCACATTCTTGTCACCTGCCAGCCACATCTAACTGGAAGGAAGCCTGGGAAATCTAGCTCTCACTTGAAGAAGAGCAAATGATTTCTGGTGAACAACTCAAATCCCTACCACTCACAGAGACTGGGAGGAGAGTTTTACAACGTGCTGTTGTGTTTTGCATTGTCCCTGGCCTTGTTGAGATATCTCCATCCACTTGTCCCTGCTTCAGCCATTTTGATGCAACTGGCCTGGCCTTTGGGCACCTGTCATTCAGATCAGCCCCAGACTGAGGTGGGCTCCATCCTGCAGTCTTTACTCCATGCTCATTGCTCACACCACAGGACACTTCTCCCATTAAGCACAGGGAGACTTTGTCTCCCCCAAAATAGCACAGGCTGTGAGGAACTAGTGGGCACTATCTCAAGCTCTCCTCTGCCTAATATACACCTTACTGACCACCCCATGTTGGGTGAAGGGCCCTCACAAGGTGGTGTCATTTCATAGAAGTAATATTGTTGAAGTGACACTTAATCTTTAATCCCCTGGGGGATTTACATTCCTTTTCTCCCATTGTTTTCCGCTAAGGAGGAGGCAACAGTGAGCAGACCTTAAGCTCATTTAAAACAAATGGGCGGCTCTGTTGGTTAATTATCCGACTCTTAGTTTCACCTCAGGTTGTGATCTCACGGGTCATGGGATGGTGCCCACTCCATGCTCAGCAGGGAGTCTGCTTGAAGTCTTTCTCCCTCTGCCCCTCACCCAGCTCATGCTCTCTCTCTAAAGCAAATAATCTTTTTTAAAAGTTAAATAAATAAATAAAACAAACAGCCTCTCCCTTCTTCTCTCCAGAGTTCTCTCCTAAATCTTGTAAATAAAAAGCTCTTTGATTTCAGACTGTTGTGCTCATTACCAGTTTAATTCATTCAGTGCTTCAAATGCCCTTATTTTGGGAGGCAGTATGTTCTTCCCTTCCTCCAATCCTTGAAAGCCATTGAGCCAATGGGCAGAAACCAGATGGGCAAAAGAATAATTGTGAGAGAAAAATTCTGTTTCAAGCCTCCTGATTTGTCCTACCACATTCAGCTTTGAATCTGGCTTTTTTACCTAACAATTATTCCATGAGACTTTTCTCATGCCTATTGGGAATTATTTGAAAATGCAACTTTGTCACAACAAGAAACAAGCTGAACAAACAAAATCACAACTCTTCCTAGAGCCACCAGAGAATTGAGGTCACAGGGCAAACCACTGCTCTGAGAATGTGAAAGAGAGAAAGGTACAGAGAACCATAGCTTATGAGGTGCAGAAGTCCACAGCTGGAGCTAGTAATTGGTAGGAACACTTAACTAAAACTGATGAATTCTGAAGGTTCAGTGTAGATTAAGTGCTTAAGAGTTAAAACTCTTAAGTGCTTAAGAGTTAAAAACTCTGGATCTAATCTTAGGGGACACTCCATACTTTCATGGGTTTTACCTCCAAGAGCTCTGCCAGGTTCTCAGGGTGTAGATTGAAGGAAAATCCCCTCAAACTTCCAACAGGGGGAGGATAAAAGTAACCATTTTGAAAGTTTCAAGGGAAACTTTCAACAGAGCCTAACCAGCTTGGGTTGTGGCACAATTCAGCCAATGTGGGCGAAGGGAAATGCCAAACTCCAACCCCCACTAGCCTTCCTGTCTCACCTATGCGAGGAGGAGGAGAGCTGAGAAGCACTTGTGAAGGTCACAGCCCAGGGCTCACTAACAGACTAAGATCTAATCATAATACTATGGGGAACTTACCCTCCCCCACACCTCACCACCCCATTGATAGGGCATCTGTATAATAACAGGGGAATCCTAGGTGAAAAAACAGCAGGGCTCAGATCTTATTTAAGAAGGAGTCTCTATGCTGCCTTCAGCTCAGGTCATGATCCTGGAGTTCCGGGATCGAGTCCCACGTCGGGCTCCCTGCTCAGCAGGGAGTCTGCCTCTCTCTCTCTGACCCTCCCCCCTCTCATGCTCTCTATCTCATTCTCTCTCTCAAATAAATAAATAAAATCTTTTAAAAAATAATAATAAAAAAAAAGGAGTCTCTATGGAAACCCAGAGATAACAGGGAAGACAAAAAAAGGGTGCTAGAGGAAATTTAAGCCTCTGACACCTATAGCTTCAGCAAACAGTAAGCACAACTTAACTCCTAGCCAGATAAACCTAAAACCTCACACAAAAGATCTATTTACCTCAATTTCTATTACCTGAAACATCATCTCTAGCTTCAACAAAAAATTAGAAGGCATACTCCAAGCCAAAAACATAGTTTAAAGAGATAAAACAAGTATCTGAACCAGACTCATATGGCAGAGATGTTGGAATTATCAGACTGGGAATTTAAAATAACTATGATTAATGTAGTATGGGCTCTAATGGGAACGTGGACAATATTTAAAAACAGAGACAAACCACAAGAGACTCTTAATCTCAGGAAACAAACTGAGGGGTCCTGGAGTGGAGGGGGGTGGGAGGGATGAGGTGGCTGGGTGATGGACATTGGGGAGGGTATGTGTTGTGGTGAGTGCTGTGTATTGTGTAAGACTGATGAATCACAGACCTGTACCCCTGAAACAAATAATACATGGTATGTTAATAATAATAATAAAAAAATGGTTGGAAAAAGTAAACAGGGAGCTGGAAACACTAAGAAAGTACAAAGGGAAATGCTAGAAATTAAAGAAAAACCATTGTAATAGAAATGAAGAATGCCTTTGATGGGCTTATCAGTAGACTAGTCATGGCTGAAGAAAGAATCATTGAGTCTGAAGAGATGTCAAAACAATTTCAGTTGCTTTTTATTTTGTATTAGCTGTTTGTAGTTCCTATTCTTTAAATTATCTGCTTTTTCCTGACAACTTAAACTCTGTGTCTAATCATTTCTCTTCTTTGGGTCACTATTTGATCCTGAGAGAAAAACTCATTAAAATGTATGAGTATCGGGGGCAGGTAAACAGACAAGAAAAAGATAATATGAGGAAAAACTAAAGAGAGAAAGAGAAAAATAATTAGAAATTAGACTAATGAAGTATAAGAAGATATGGAGACCAATCACAGAAGAGAAAAAAATAAATCAGAAATGTAAATCTATACATAGATCAAAGGGAGGGATGATACTGAAAAGAAACAACAGAGTCAGAATACCCATAAGTCACATAAATCAAATAAAAAATAGGATCATTAGAATTGATACTCAAGGATGCAGGGAAGTACATGCAAATACACAGAGCAAGGATAATAAAAAGTACACCTGAAATTTTAATGCAGGTATGTAGATGGGCAGTATGATGTGGAGGGAAGAACAAGGCTTCTGAGTTACACTATTAAATTATTCCATACAGATGCATGAACTTCATAGGGTAAATTAACTGCTGTGCCCATTTCCCCAGCTCTGAAATGGGAATAATAATAGTACCTACCTCAAACCATTGTTGAGACTTACATGAGTTAGAACATAGAGAGTACCTAAAAGAATACCTGGCATATAATAGTTTAGCTTTTATTATTACTACAATACAATTTTTTAGAATACAAGATTGTGGAAAATAGGGACCATATCTTGGCCATTTTTTTTTTTATCTTGGCCATTTTTATATTCCACCCAGCAGATTGGCTGGCACCATAGTAAGTACTCATCAAATGCATAAATACTGAATGAGAGAGAAATATAATCTTAAGACTATCACTAAGACAATGGCTTTGAATTCCATAGTAGAATAAGAGCTGCTTCTCTTAAAGAAATGATTATAACCTTGGAGAAAATGTTCATGTAATTTTAGAATTTCCATTGTTCATTTTACCCAGCCAAGGCAGGAAGGGATAAGTGGTTTGACTTTTGGCAGACTAATTTGATTTCAGCTGAGATACTAAAAGATGAGATATTTCTAAATGGTGTAAAAATACTAAAACACTTAGTTCTTGCTGCAATTGTAATTTATATGATTGAGGATCGAAAGGAGAGAAATAAATACAATTATACATGACACTCTCTGATGAAGTGAGATTTTAAAGGGTCTTACATAGGTGAGAGTGATGTGAAGTAGTAAGAATAGCTTCAAATAGGTGGAATCTAAAATTATGGCAGGACAATAAAGAGATAAGTCTTTTGCTTATTGCCTATTGTTGTTTGCACCTGGTGGTAGGATATTGATAGAAAACATACAGAAAGTGAAATTTATCATCTTCTAATTTGAGTCTGTCTCCTGTGTTAAGGAGAAACATTTTTAGACTGAAAGTTGTAGAAAGAACTGTGTAAGGAAAACTGAAACCCAATGTCGGTAAAGAGGTTGGAAGAGATTTCTTGAAATCTCAGAAGAGAAATGAGAGCTGCAGGTTCTTAGAAAACTTTGCACTACATGGGCCGAGCTCTCTACCTACGTTCACTGTTCCCTCAACTGGAAAGAGCACACAATACCCAGACCTTGGACTTCTAGTGGAGAAAGGAAAAGCACCTGGGAGGAAGTGAAGAAGTTATTCCCAATCCAGCAGATGTGCAGATATGAGTAAGACAGATAGTAAGGACTAGCAGGCCAGCTCTGCCAAGGTGTTTCAACAAACAGGGAAGGAAAGAGGGGAGGGGAACAAAGAGGAAGAACAGAGATGGAGAGACCAACCCAAGAGAAAACATCACTTCAAGGAACAGAAGCAAGCTCCTCACAATTGTTTCACCTCCACAACATCATTTAATAAGAATATGCAGTCAACAGAACAGTCAAAATAGAAAACAATCACAGGAAGAGATTGAAAGGAAGCTGCAAGATATAAGACATAAGGCAACTTGCTGAGGATCGAAATCTCACTGTTAATTAACAGATGGATTAGAGAAGCAAGGGATGGAACTAGATGCTGGTGGAAATTAAATTACCAACAAAGTTGGAAAAGTTTGGTATAATCCTGGAGAAAGCCGATGAAAACAACAAGAAAATTAAACTGGAAGGAAGCTAATAGAAGTAACAAAGACAACCCACACAGAGGGAACAGAAGACACATTCAAAGATAGAACACAAGAGCGTTTTCCTGAAAAAGAAAGAGAACAGAATTTTATATCAAAAGAGCACACCATATTTCAGGAAATTTTGATAGGAAACCTCAAGTATAGAATTGAATTTTGAGGCAAAGAACAGATTCTTAAGACATCCGACAGAAAGGTCAATAGACCAAAAAAAAAAAAAAAAAAAAAGTCAGTCTGATCTCCAACTTGCCCAGGGCAACACCGAGCACCAGAGACACTGGAACAGCACCTGGGCTTTCTGAAAGGAAGTCTGACCCCAGGGCACTGGGCCAGCAAAAGCCTGGGGAGTTGGCAGGCAGCAGGCAGCCACCCTCAAACATGAAGGTCCACGGGACCGAGAAGCGATGCTCAAGGACTGCTTGTGAGCTAATGCAAAACAATTTCGGTTGCCAAAGAATACAAAAGTTACAAATGTGCACAAAGTGATATAAGAACGTGACTAGCAAAAACAGGTATGGGCAGCAGGTAAGGGCAAAAATAGGGAAGATATACTGTTATCTTAAAAGCCAAGAGTTTCAACAAACAGCAAAAATTGAAATAAATACTTTGAAAAAGCAACAACACTGACCCTGCCCTTTTAGTTTCTCACAGTTTCTTTGTTTAAATTGAGGGTGATTTTTAGGAAATAACATCTTTCAGTGAAGAAACTTTTGAGTTTGAAAAATTCCTTCAGTTTACTTTTCTTCTATGAAATTCAAATAAACACAAATGTAATACTTTTTATTAATAATGACATTTTAATATATTACATTTTTGTAAATGTATTTCTCTTCCTCGGTCCTTCTCTCTTCACCCATAGGGAGATGCCTGCTAAAATGTTCACCTAGTGTTAACAGTAGTCACCAAGGGGCGCCTGGGTGGCTCAGTTGGTTAAGCGACTGCCTTCGGCTCAGGTCATGATCCTGGAGTCCCGGGATCAAGTCCTGCATCGGGCTCCCTGCTCAGCGGGGAGTCTGCTTCTCCCTCTGACCCTCCCCCTCTCATGTGCTCTCTCTCTCTCTCTCATTCTCTCTCTTTCAAATAAATAAATAAAATCTTAAAAAAAACCAAAAAACAAAAAACAGTAGTCACCGCTAGGTGTGGAACTTTTGTATTTACTGACATTTTTGTACATTATACTATAAACTTTTTTATAAAACATACTTACAAAAACAATGGAGTGAATTTTCTATAAAAGACAAAAACAAAACCAGAAGCAAAATATGCCAAAATGGTAATAGTAGTTAAATCTGATGAGAATATGGAATATTAGGGTTTTATTTTATTTTATTTTTAAAGATTTTATTTATTTGACAGAGAGAGAGCTAGTGAGAGCAGGAACACAAGCAGGGGGAGTGGAAGAGGGAGAAGCAGGCTTCCCGCAGAGCAGGGAGCCCAATGTGGTGCTCGATCCCAGGAACCCGAGATCATGACCTGAGCCGAAGGCAGACACTTAACCAACAGCCACCCAGGCGCCCCAGGGTTTGATTTTTTATTTTTCATTTTTAAAAGGTGTTTTAAAGAGGTTCTAATAGAGTCCAAAGCCACTTTAAAACAGTTAAAATCTCCTGATCTGGACAAATTACAGCCTGGGGAGTCACTGTAGCCACGATAACTCAATCAATATGAATTTTCAGAGATAAGCATAGAAAATAGGAAAGGGCTGGAAGGGCCAGATTTTGGAAAATGTGGATCTAATTTTCAAAAAGAGGGAGAAAATGGATCTTTTGGGTTGTACTCTGTGTGTTGATATTTATCCTGGAAAGAGTCTAGAATGGATTTTTTTTTTTTAAGATTTTATTTATTTGCGAGAGAGAGAATGAGACACAGAGAGCATGAGAGGGAGGAGGGTCAGAGGGAGAAGCAGACTCCCTGCCGAGCAGGGAGCCCGATGCGGGACTCGATCCAGGGACTCCAGGATCATGACCTGAGCCGAAGGCAGTCGCTTAACCAACTGAGCCACCCAGGTGCCCTAGAATGGATTTTTAATGAGGTGTTTTATGAATACAAGTAGCCAACATGCATCCAGGTAAAATTGAAAAAAAAAAAAAAGCTACATCAATCTAAAACGGTTTTTGTTTTTGATAGGCTTGCTAGACAAATCAGAGAAATGTGTAAATAAGCTGTATCATCACTTCACCATGATGCCCTTGAGAACCACACAGGCCAGGGAATAGCAGATGGGTGGATTGATAATTGCTTAAAAATACTGTACTCACAGGACAGTGATTAGAGGTTTGATGTTGTCGGGAAGAAGTTTGGTGGCACCCTGGGGGCTCTATTCACTTTTGTTCAGTTTGGATGTACATGGTGGTAGTGATGGCCGGCAGGAAGTGGAGGGCAGTAAGGATGAGTCTCAGCGTGTTTCAGGATGGTTGCTGTCTGTGTGATGTCTTAGTCTATCCCAGTGGCAATGCTACACAGAGGGAGTTGTGTTCCAGTTTTTCATGATGTCTCTCCTCATTACAGATGAAAAAAGGCAGCTGATCGGAGGTCAAAAGGAGATGAAGATGAGGTCAGGATGTCAATGTGAGAAAGCAGGATGTTGGCCCATCAGGTGGTCCTACAAGAGGCATCCCTCTAGTGGGTGAGTGTGGAGGGTCCCAGCCTGGCCCAGAGTGGGTCAGCTCAGGAGAAGCTCACAGGAGAGTGAAGTGTATGCACCATGCACCAGTTCACTGGGGGATGTTCTCTCCTGGTGACCAGGATGCTCCTGACCCCTACCAGTACTCTCGAGAGGCCGGCTTATTGCTGTGTTGGGACAGTTGCCTGATGTGCCTGTAATGGAAGCGACAGTAAAGTTGTCCAGACGGAGGTGAGAGCTCTTTCACTCAGGCCATGGTGAGGCCTATTCCAGAAACTTTTGTTGTCTTGGGTGCAGCATCTCTCTCCTCAGAACACAGTTTCTGGCTCCCTTCTTCTATGACCCATCCCCTCTGGTCACACATTTGCTTTCTGAATAGATTACTCTCAAGTTGCTTAGCTTTCTGCTTCCTAAATTATAGTCCCTCTGTAGTACTGATCCCTGAGACTCTGGGCCAATCCCATGGGGTGTGGACTTACTCATTTCGCTCTTAAAGAACAGCATTATTTCTAAACAATGCTCCAGATATTACAGAAAGGTTCTGCAAGATTAAGTACCAAGGTTGTCCAAGGTTCATAGCTAGTAAGTGGCAGAACTAGAACTTGAACCCAGGTTAGTATGACCTTAAACTATGTTCTTTTCTCTGTGCAATGCTGTATATACCACAAGTTAGAAACAAAGAGAATATATTAAATAACAGAACTGGATTTTAAAAAACACTAAGATAAATTAGAACATTGTGTTGAACTATGAGGATGCAATTTATTAAGAGCAAATGTAAGCCCCCGTGCTTAGTTCATAAGACAGGCTGCAGCATGTCAAGAAAAACAAAATTTTGTTTTGTTCTTATAAACTCCATTTGAGTCATGCCCATGACTTTACTCCACATTGTACCTCCCCCAAACACTAAAGTTTGCTCACAGAAATTTAGCATTTAGATTCCCAGGGCTCTCTGACCTGCATCCTGTCTCCCCAGGGTACAGCCTTGGGCTGGGCACCCAGCTTCAAGCAGCATATAGGTGGTATGGTTTTGGGCAACCAGAATGACGAAGTGATTGATCTTTTGGGTGTTTGAGGAATCTTGGAAGGTCTGGGGATATTTAACCTGGAGAAGAAGAAAATTCACAGGAAAATGATACCTGAAGAGCTGTCCAACAAGAGGATGGTTTGCCACCAGAACCCAAAGAAGGAATCAAGGACACAGTTCCACTCAATCTAACAACTGACTTCCTAGAGAAACAGTGGTTCAGGAGGGTAGTTAGAAGTGACCCTTCAGGGGCGCCTAGGTGGCTTAGTCGGTTAAGCATCTGCTTTTGGCTCAGGTCATGATCCCAGAGTCCCGGGATCAAGCCCCACGTCAGGCTTCCCTGATCAGCAGGGAGTCTGCTTCTCCCTCTCCCTCGGCTTGTGCTCTCTCATTTACTCACTCTCTCAAATAAATAAATAAAATCTTAAAAAAAGAAGTGAGCCTTCAGACTCTTAACGGACCTAGTGTGGAATCCCAGCTTCACTTCCAGATTCTGAGCACTGTAATGTCTCTTCACCTGTGAAGGTTGAAGCTAACAGCATCTCCTTGAGGATTGCTAAGGATTAAATAAGTGGATCTAAGATGCTTGGCACAATGCCAGACAAAGAGTTAAGTTTCACTATAACTGTTAACTACAACTATGTTATTATTTCTCATCCTCGGAGCCGCCCAAGGAAGCAATGGAGGGATTCACAACTACTTTTCAGAGGACTCTTCCAAGGCCGAGGCCCTCATTTCTATTCAAGAGTTAAATCAGGAAGATTTACACAACTGAAAACACTACACAAAACAAGTCTTATTAACTTATAAGTTAACTTATAATGTATTCTTATACGTTGACTGAAGTTCTTGATTGCCAAATGGATTTTTGCCTCATAAATATTTTTGAATCAATTATTATTGAAATACTGATTAGGTGAGAAGAAAACCATTTATATTTTCCTGGATTTCTTTTTGGGGCATGATACAACCCTGGGTGTACCTGAATCCACATTATTGCATAGTTATACTGAGTTCCTGGTATGTTGTGATTGTTGCTTCAACATTTTCATGGTTTCCAGTATTTTGTGGTCACATGCATAACATGGGGCCTAAGTGTTGGGTTTTTCAGCTTGAGGAGCTCATCAGTAGACTGTGGTCACTATGCCATTTCCTTATTCTTAGAATACTGCCAAGAAAGGAAAAATTGTGACAACATTTATCCATACCAATAAGTGAGCATTAACTTGATTTATGTTCTAAACGGTGGAGAGGTAAGAGAAATAATGGGTTACTTGTTTAATAGAATACTGTTAGATTATACTCTAAGGTGATGGTGGTTATTCTTTCATTGTTTCTTTGTTTTCAGCATTTTTGTTTAGCACCAGGAGTGAAAGTATGAATCTTAGAGTATCTGTTTTGGATACTCTAAGAGTATCCAAAAGAGTCTTTGGACTTTTAATTTTGTGGTTTTTTAATGATCATGGCCTCAATTCTGAAATTGCTGCTTATATTTCACAGATAGTGAGCAATTGTGAAAGGAACTTTGTATGTGACTTTAACACACTTTATTCAATGAGATTCCTCTTAAGGGCATAAAACATTCCCCAGACAGAATGTCACCAACAAGAAATAATCTAATGTCCTAAAAGGACTAATTCTTTTCAAAAAAAAAAAAGAAAGAAAGAAAGCAAAAAAAAAAAAACATTACAGCAAACTCATTACTATAAAGACAATTATTATTAGCTCCTATAAAGATGAGGAAAATGACAGCACCAGGAAGGGAAATAGTCCCACTTTTAGTAAACAAATGGCATCCCAGTAGTTTAAATCTTTTGACTGTTGACACATTTTTTATTAATCTAAGTGATTTTAATATACAAAGTTCCTTTTAATGGCTTTCCTCTTTAATTAATTATTTACTTAGAAAAGCCTTGTATTTCAGAAAGAAAAGAAAAGGTATAAAGAATTCTGGGTTTAGTAAACTCCTATTTGGGGAATGGGTCAAGTCTAAGTTCACTTTCATTAAAGTCTGAGTCAACCTTCAGATTACAGTCTAGACATCACTTTCTCCAACAATTCTTTCCAGAGTTCTCAAGACAGTGTTAAACAACCTCCTGCCCAAGTCCTAAAGATTCTGATAGCACCCTATCACCCCGCCACCGCCATACACAGTTCTAGTACCCATCATATGCCAGAGATATGGTTTCCTTGTCTGTGCCCACTGGCCCAGGTCTGTCTTGTTCAGAATACTGAGTACTTAGCCAAGTATCTGGCACATACAAGGCATCAATGCATTTGTTGGAGATTGAACAGTAGGGTTTGGAAAAGGGATGTTGTACACATGAAGAAGATCCCCTCTAAAAAGGAAGCTCAGGTATAAGGATGAGGTAAGACACTCCCTCAGCTTCTGTCTCTGGTAAAAATGCAATTGCCAACAGTAAGAAAGGCCCAGAAGTGGGCAGCATTCTGTGGGGCACACATTCAGCTGGGCTCCTCTGTGTCCAGCCCTGATGTGGTGTCTAGAGGATCCATCCCAAGAGTAGGGGACCAAACCAAATCCTTAGTGTGACCACATCCCAAGGCTAGGCATTAGGGAAGGGTAAAGCTTTTTTTGTTTTGTTTTGTTTTTGTTTTTTTAAATCCTACTCAATCACAAGTCAGAATCTGGAAATGACTTTGTCAAGGCAGCATCCTAGGAATAGGCAAGGCCTGGCAGGAAACAAGAGATGGTCTAAGCTGAGGCTGGAGATGTGGAGAATATAGCCTGGCCCTAACCCAGAAAGCCCAGGCACAGTGGGACTTCAGCCGCCTCAAGTTATTCAATTAGATCAAATTAGGAACCAGGGATCACCGTGCATGAGAAAAGAAGATGGGCAAAGGAAGAGCATTGCAGCCAGGGCTCATCATGGCAAGTTTTTACTTGCATGGAGCCTCTCAATGTCACTCCATCAAGTCACTTCTTTAGAGTCAAGACTGCAACCTCTTAATATAGATGGAAAGCAAAAGAAATCATAGCAGAGGTTCTCAGCTGTACCTAAAAATCAGTGGGGGTGCTGATCAAAAATGCAGACTCTTAATTTCACCCCCAG
The DNA here is from genome assembly GCF_002201575.2 of Neomonachus schauinslandi. Lineage (NCBI taxonomy): Eukaryota > Metazoa > Chordata > Mammalia > Carnivora > Phocidae > Neomonachus > Neomonachus schauinslandi. The sequence goes on from NC_058405.1 coordinate 79,487,340, forward strand.
AATTATAAGCACCCTAGGAAATTCTGCTGCAGGTTATACGCAAAATTATTAGGATGAGGGCATGGATATGTGCCTGAACCCACGTCGGGATGCCATTGACCTTGACACCAACTCCTCACAGGTAGTGTCTTGCCCCTGGAGAAAATTACTTTTCTTTTGAGCACCTTAAGCACTTCTTTTAGGGAAGAGGAGGTTCTAAGGGACCTGCATTGCTTTCTATTAAAAAAAAATTGGAAACTAATCTTGTTTTGCTTCAGGATGAAATGAAGAGTAGTAATTGGACCTTTTGTTTTCTTTGTCCTGATTGTTCATTTTTGTAAGAAAGCGAATACCAAGCAAAATACAAATGGATATAGAAAATTCTGCCTAACTCAGCAGTATCTTCAAAAGTAAAAACAGCTCTAGGAACAGAAAAATCCCCAAGGATACACACCATGCCTGCTTTGCACAATGGGGCCAACATGTAGCCACCACCCAACATCACTCCCACCACACACCCAGGTAACACAGGTCATACATTACAAAGCTCAGTGAGAGCAAACTTTTACTTTACCCAACTTCTTCTTTCACATCTTTTTTCCTTTTAAAGAGCTTTATTGAGATATAATTTATATACCAAACAATTCATCTATTCAGTGGCTTTTGGAATATTATGAACTTTAAAAATTGTGGTAAATATGTATGTAACATAAAAATTGCTATTTTAACTGTTTTTAAGTGTAAGGTTCAGTGAGTGGCATCAAGTACATTCACAATGTTGTACAACCATTACTACTACCTATTTCCAAAACATTTTCATCACTCAGGACAGTAACCCAGTGACCATTAAACATTAACTCCCTCTCTCCTCTCCCCACAAACCCTGGCAACCACCATTCTACTTACTGTTTCTATGAATTTGCCAGTCCTAAGTACCTCATATAAGTTGAATCATATAATATTTGTCTTTTTGTGTCTGGATTATTTCATTTGGCATATTTTCAAGGTTTATTCTTAGTGTAGCAAGTATCTGAAGTTCATTCCTTATTATGGCAGAATAATATACCATTGTTTATACTACAGTTTACCAATTCATCTGTAATGGGCACTTGGGTTGTTTCCATCTCTTGGTAATAGTGAAAATGCTGCTATGAACATTCATGTACAAGCATCTGCTTGAGTTCCCATTTTCAGTTCTTTTAGGTATATCCCTAGGAGTGGAATTGCTGGATGATGTGGTAAGTCTATGTTTAACTTTTTGAGGACCCACCAAACTGTTTTCCATAGTGGCTGCACCATTTTACATTCATACCAGCAAGGTACAAGGGTTCCAATTTTCCATATCCTCCAAAAACAAATTGTAAGCATTCTAATGTGTGTGAACTGGTATCTCTTTGTGGTTTTGATCTGCATTTCCTTAATGACTGGTGATGTTGAACACCTTTTTGTGTGCTTTTTGGGCATTTGCACATCATCTTTGGAGAAATCTCTATTCAAGTTTTTTGCCCATTTTTGAAATGGTTAGTTTGTCCTTTGTTATTGAGTCATAGGGGATCTTTATATATTAAGCCCTTATTAGATACCTGATTTCCAAATATGTTCTCCGATTTGGTAGATTGGGAGATTTTCATTTTCTTTATAATATCCATGGATGCATTTAAAATCTGTACATGTAGCTCAGTAGATTCTTTATCAGTATGAGCCATCACAGAGTAACTATGAAAGGAAATACAGGGTCATTGGGATTTGGCTTTTTCCTAAATTACTGATGAATTTTACAAACTCCTCAATGGACAAGAAGTCTTTACATTTCTTACCAGCTTACTACTCTGATGAGAGTGTTTCAATATCAGAATACAAAGTGCTTTTCTTCTATGTCCCAAATCTGATTCTCAGCCTTCACTCTAGGGGATTCCCAAGCTAGCCTCATGAGGGCCCCATGATAAAGGAAGAGAGTTTTTGATGTTTTAAAATGATAATTTAAAAGAAAAAAGTGTTTTTAATGCTTGTATTGTTTTTTCCTGCTTTTTGCACTTAAACTCTCCCTCCCACCTTGCTGGTAGCTTTTTTCAGGTTTAATGCTTGATATTAAATCTAGTATTTTTCTTTGTTCCTAATTTACTCTCCTTCTCTCCCCCGTGCCCCCCACCCCGCCACTGGAATGTCTGTTAAAGCTTATAAAAGTGATACTGTTTAAAAATATGTATTCTCAGCCAGAGAACTCTGAAGAGAAATCGTTTTCAGGTGACTTCTGGCATTTTGATAACAAAAAAGTTTGTAAACCACATTAATTGTTTTAATTCACATTGGGAAAAACTTCAATGAACCTACTCCATACTGATAATATTGTAATAATGCTGTGCATTTACTCTATGGAACAACTTCTATATTATATCTTCAAATATATCTTAGGTATTTTCACAACATGTAGGAGACAAAAGGCCAAAATTCACATGTTGTAACTGCAGAAAATAAATCAATGTGAATAATTTGCTTTGCAGGGGTCATATAGCCAACTGGCCCAGCAATAAACATGAAACTTTGGATTTAGAATGCCTCATCTTGTAATCATGCCCCACCCCGACATATTAAAGTAATTAGGACACAAGCAGACCTTCAAGATGGGAACAGAATCATCTTATCTTGGCTAACATCGAAATTGACTTCATCCTGAAGTCAGCAGCCAGGGGACTGGGTGGGGGCGAAGGAATGTGGGTGGAAGCTAATGGCTGGGTTATGATGACTTGTCTTAAGATTTTCTACCTCTCATGGAAGGTACCAAGATTGTTCTCTGACAGATAAGATGCTCTAAGCCCCTTGAGCTCTTCAGTAGGCACTATGAGCTATCTACCTTTTCAACACTCCCACTTCATTCATCTTATTTAATATGTGTAATAACACAGAAGCACTGCTTAAACCTTTACCCACTCATTCTTGACTTCTCAGGCAGATTTGAATAGTGATTGTGAAAGACAAAAGCAGAGCAGGAAAAAATATGTGACTTCATAAAACTGGTATCCTGAAGAGAAGCAAAACCTGACATCCTGAGCCTGACAATCTTCTAAACATCTGTTAGTATTAACTTCTTCATTGTTTTTCAACTTTTTGACCACGATCTATAGTAAGAAATATATTTTATATTGTGACCCACCACACACACACATGCACACACAACTATCTAAACAAAAAATATATAAAGCAGTGCATTGCAACATGCCATGCACTCTGATATTTTAACTCTGCTTTATTCTGATTATTGAGAAAATTCTGGTTGTGACCCACAGAATTGATTTCAAAGCCTACTCCTGGACTACAGTAGTTTAGAAATCACTAGGCTACCCTCACAGGACAGTGAATATGAGTGCGCCTCTCTTCCTGCTAAAATCTTCAGTTTCCCTTTTGGGCTATTTCTTGGAAAGTCATTTGACTTCCTGGATTTTTACATCACTTCTGATAGGCTACAGATCAGATGTAGAGTCCACTCACATGTGTGTTCTGTCAAGTTTCCCCAATCTTTTTAGCTCAGGATACAAAGATTTTGCAAGGCTAGGTGACCAACAGTGTAGGAGCAGGTGCAGAAAGCTCACCTGGAAGTCTGTCTTCCATTGCCAGTGGCACTGTGGTGGCTTGGCTTCAGCAGGCCATGGCCCTTTCATTCTGGGGCTTGCATATATTTTATTTTTTATTTTCATTTTTTTACAGGGGTATAATGAACATATAACATCATGTAAGTTTCAGGTACATAATACCATGATTCAATATTTGTATATATTATGAAACAATCACCACAAGTCTAGTTGACATCCATCATCATACATAGTTACAAAATTATTTCTTGTGATGGGAACTTTTTAGATCTATTATCTTAGCAACTTTCAAATATGCAATACAGTATTATTAACTATAGTCACCATGATGTAATTCCATCCTCAGGACTTATTTATTTATTACTGGAAGTTTGTACCTTTTGACCCCTTTACCCATAATGCCTACAGCCCACCACTCCCCTTTTTTTCTCTTTATTTATGAGGTTTTTTATTCTACATGTAAATATGATCATGAAACAGTGGACATCCTTGTCTCTCATTCCTGATCTCAGAGGAAAAACTTTCAGTTTTTCACCATTCTGATGTCAGCTGTGAGTTTTATTATTTTGAGATACATTACTTCTATACTCATTTTGTTGAGAGTTTTTATCATAAATAAATGTTGAATTTTGTCAAATGCTTTTTCTGCAACTATTGACATAATCATATGATTTTAATGCTTCATTTTGTTAACTGTTGTGTCACATTGATTGATTTGTGGATGTTAAATTATCGTTGCATCACTCCAATAAATCTACTTGATCATGGTGTATGATCCTTTTCATGTATTGTTGAATTTGATTTGCTAATATTTTGTTAAGGATTTTTGCATTTATGTTCATCAGGGATACTTGGCCTGGGGTTTTCTATTCTTGTGGCATCCTTGTCTGGTTTTTGTATCAGGGTAATGCTGGCCTTATAAATAACCTCTTCTACTTTCTTTGGAAGAGTTTGAGAAGTATTAGTATTAATTTTTCTTTGAATGTTTGGACTTCTGTTTGTAGGGAGATTTTTGATTACTGACTCAGTCTCCTTACTAATAATCAGTCTGTTGAGTTTTCTATTTCTTCATGATTTGGTCTTGGTAGGTTGTATATTTCTAAGGATTTATCCATTTCTTCTAGATTGTCAAATTTGTTGGTGCATAAATATTCCTAGTACTCTCTTATGATCCCTTGTATTTCTGTGGTATCAGTTGTAACATCCCCTCTTTTATTTCTGATTTTATTTGTTGTTGTTTTTTTCCTGGTGAGTCTAACTAATTGATTTTGCTTATCTTTTCAAAGAACCAGCTCTTAGTTTCATTGATCTTTTCTGTTGTCTTTTAAGTCTCTACTTCATTTATTTATGCTCTGATCTTTGCTATTTCCTTCCTTTTACTAACTTTGGGCTTCATTTGTTCTTTTCTAGTTCTTTGAGGTGTAAAGTTGTTTATTTGAGATTTTTCTTCTTTCTTTTCTTTTTTTTTTAAGATTTATTTATTTTAGAGAGAGAGAGCAGGAGCAGCAGAGGGAGAGGGAGAGAGAATCTCAAGCAGACTCTGCACTGAGCATGGAGCCTGATGAGGGACTCAGTCTCACAACTCTGAGATCATGACCTGAGCCAAAACCAAGAGTCAGATGTCTAACTGACTGCGCCACCCAGGCACCTCTCTTCTTTCTTGATGTAAGCATTTATGCTATGAATTCCCTCTTAGAACTGCTTTACTCTAATGCTGTAAGTTTTGGTATGCTGTATTTCCATTTTCCTTTTCCTTTCTTTTAATTCCATTATAGTTAGCATACATTGGTTATATGAGTTTCAGGTGTATAATATAGTGATTCAACAATCCCACTGACTAATATATTACTCAGTGCTCATCAAGACCAGTGTACTCTTAATCCCCATCACCTATTTCATCCATCCCCCTGACCCACCACTCCTCTGACAACCATCAGTTTGTTCTCTATAGTTAAGAGTCTCTTTTTCTCCCATTGTTCATTTGTTTTGTTTCTTAAATTCCACACGTGAGTGAAATCAGACGGTATTTGTCTTTCTTTGACTGGCTTATTTCACTTAGCATTATACTCTCTAATCCATCCATGTTGTTGCAAATGGCAAGATTTTATTCTTTTTTATGGAGGAATAATATTCCATTGTATATATATACACCACTTCTTCTTTATCCATTCGTCTACTGATGAACACTTGGGCTGCTTCCATAATTTGGCTATTGTAAATAATGCTGCTATAAATATAGGGGTGCATATATCCTTTCAAATTAGTGTTTTCCTATTCCACTACCCTGTAGTGAAATTACTGGATCATAGGGTAGTTGTATTTTTAATTTTTTGAGGAACCTCCATATTGTCTTCCATAGTGACTGCACCAGTTTGCATTCTCACCAGCAGTGTATAAAGGTTCCTTTTTCTCTGCATCCTCACCAACACTTGTTGTTTCTTGTGTTTCTGATTTTAGCTATTGTGACAGGTGAGAGGTGATATCTCATTGTGGTTTTGATTTGAATTTCCCTGAAAATCAGTGATGTTGAGCATCTTTTCATGCATCTGTTGGCCATTTCTGTGCCCTCTTTGGAGAAATGTCTGTTCATGTGGTGCCCATTTTTAATTGGATTATTTGGTTTTTTTGGTGTTGAGCTGTATAAGTTCTTTATATATTTTGGATACTAATCCTTTATCAAATATATCATTTGCAAACATCTTCAATTCAGTAGGTTGTCTTTTAGTTTTATTTGTTGTTTCCTTTGCTGTGTAGCAACTTTTTATTTCAAGGTAGTCCCACTGGTTTATTTTTGCTTTTGTCTCCCTTGTCTCAGGGAAATATTACAATGTCAGAGAAATTACTGCCGGTGATTTCTTCTAGGATTTTTATGGTTCCAGGTCTCATGTTTAGGTCCTAAATCCGTTGTATTTCCATTTTCATTTGTCTTAAGGTATTATTTCCTCTTTTGATTTATTTGCTGTCCCATTGGTTGTTCAGGAGCATGTTCTTAAATCTCCACATATTTGTTAATTTTCCTGCTTTTCTTCTCATAATTGATTTCCAGTATAAGAACTTTTCCATCAGAAAAGATACTTAAAATGATTTCAGTCTTTTTAAATTTATTAAGACTTGTTTTGTGGCCTACACTATGATCTATCCTGGAGAATGTTCTGTGTGCACTTGAGAAGAATGTGTTTTCTGTTACTGGGTTATCTGTATATATATGTTCTGTATATATCTGTTAACTCCATCTGGTCTGTATATATCTGGTAAGTCCATCTGGTCTAATGTGTTGTTTAAGACAAATGTAACCTTATTGATTTTCTCTCTGGATGATCCATCTATTGATGAAAGTGAGGTATTAAAGTCCCCTAATATTAATGTGTCACTGCCTATTTTCTGTCTATTAATATTTGCTTTATATATTTAGGCACTTCTATGCTGGGTGCCTTAATATTTACAAATGTTGAATTGACCCCTTTATCACTATGTAGTGTCTTTCTTTTTCTATTATAGTTACATTTTGTAACTATTATTACATACAATGTATATATATACAAATGTAATTATATTTTGTAACTAAATGTAATTACATTACACTATAATGGAATATCTTTTTCTATCACTTCACTTTCAGTCTATGTGTGTCCTTACATCTGAAATGAGTCAATGAGTCTCTTGTGGGGAACAAATAGATGGGTCTTGTATTTTTTGTTTTTTTTAAAATCCATTGAATCACTGTGTGTGTTTGATTAAAGAATTTAGTCCATTTACTTTGAAAGTAATTATTTTTTTTTAATTTTTTTTATTCTTATGTTAATCCCCATACATTACATCATTAGTTTTAGATGAAGTGTTCCATGATTCATTGTTTCTGCATAACACCCAGTGCTCCATGCAGAATGTGCCCTCCTCAATACCCACCACCAGGCTAACCCATCCTCCCACCCCCCTCCCCTCTAGAACCCTCAGTTTGTTTTTCAGAGTCCATCGTCTCTCATGGTTCGTCTACCCCTCCGATTTCCCCCGCTTCATTCTTCCCCTCCCGCTACCTTCTTCTTCTTCTTTTTTTTTTCCTTAACATATATTGCATTATTTGTTTCAGAGGTACAGATCTGAGATTCAACAGTCTTGCAAAATTCACAGCGCTTACCAGAGCACATACCCTCCCCAGTGTCTATCACCCAGTCACCGCATCCCTCCTACCCCACCCCCCACTCCAGCAACCCTCAGTTTGTTTCCTGCAATTAAGAATTCCTCATATCAGTGAGATCATATGATACATGTCTTTCTCTGTTTGACTTATTTCACTCAACATAATACCCTCCAGTTCCATCCACGTCGTTGCAAATGGCAAGATCTCATTCCTTTTGATGGCTGCATAATATTCCATTGTATATATATACCACCTCTTCTTTATCCATTCATCTGTTGATGGACATCTTGGCTCTTTCCACAGTTTGGCTATTGTGGACATTGCTGCTATAAACATCGGGGTGCACGTACCCCTTCGGATCCCTACTTTTGTATCTTTGGGGTAAATACCCAGTAGTGCAATTGCTGGATCATATGGTAGCTCTATTTTCAACTTTTTGAGGAACCTCCATACTGTTTTCCAGAGTGGCTGCACCAGCTTGCATTCCCACCAACAGTGTAGGAGGGTTCCCCTTTCTCCGCATCCCCGCCAACATCTGTCATTTCCTGACTTGTTAATTTTAGCCATTCTGACTGGTGTGAGGTGGTATCTCATTGAGGTTTTGATTTGGATTTCCCTGATGCCGAGCGATATTGAGCACTTTTTCATGTGTCTGTTGGCCATTTGGATGTCTTCTTTGGAAAAATGTCTGTTCATGTCTTCTGCCCATTTCTTGATTAGATTCTTTGTTCTTTGGGTGTTGAGTTTGATGAGTTCTTTATAGATTTTGGATACTAGCCCTTTATCTGATATGTCATTTGCAAATATCTTCTCCCATTCTGTTGGTTGTCTTTTGGTTTTGTTGACTGTTTCCTTTGCTTTGCAAAAGCTTTTTATCTTGATGAAGTCCCAATAGTTCATTTTTGCCCTTGCCTCCCTTGCCTTTGGCGATGTTTCTAGGAAGAAGTTGCTTCGGCTGAGGTCGAAGAGGTTGCTGCCCGTGTTCTCCTTTAGGATTTTGATGGACTCCTGTCTCACATTGAGGTCTTTCAACCATTTGGAGTCTATTTTTGTGTGTGGTGTAAGGAAATGGTCCAGTTTCATTCTTCTGCATGTGGCTATCCAATTTTCCCAACACCATTTGTTGAAGAGACTGTCTTTATTCCATTGGACATTCTTTCCTGCTTTGTCAAAGATGAGTTGGCCATAGAGTTGAGGGTCCATTTCTGGGCTCTCTATTCTGTTCCATTGATCTATGTGTCTGTTTTTCTGCCAGTACCAGGCTGTCTTGATGATGACAGCTTTGTAATAGAGCTGGAAGTCCGGAATTGTGATGCCGCCGGCTTTGCTTTTCTTTTTCAACATTCCTCTGGCTATGCGGGGTCTTTTCTGGTTCCATACAAATTTTAGGATTATTTGTTCCATTTCTTTGAAAAAAGTGGATGGTATTTTGATGGGGATTGCATTGAATGTGTAGATTGCTCTAGGTAGCATTGACATCTTCACAATATTTGTTCTTCCAATCCATGAGCATGGAATGTTTTTCCATTTCTTTGTGTCTTCCTCAATTTCTTTCATGAGTATTTTATAGTTTTCTGAGTACAGATCCTTTGTCTCTTTGGTTAGATTTATTCCTAGGTATCTTATGGTTTTGGGTGCAATTGTAAATGGGATCGACTCCTTAATTTCTCTTTCTTCTGTCTTGTTGTTGGTGTATAGGAATGCCACTGACTTCTGTGCATTGATTTTATATCCTGCCACTTTACTGAATTCCTGTATGAGTTCTAGCAGTTTTGGGGTGGAGTCTTTTGGGTTTTCCACATAAAGTATCATATCATCTGCAAAGAGTGAGAGTTTTGACTTCTTCCTTGCCAATTTGGATGCCTTTGATTTCTTTTTGTTGTCTGATTGCTGTGGCTAGGACTTCCAATACTATGTTGAAGAGCAGTGGTGATAGTGGACATCCCTGCCGCGTTCCTGACCTTAGGGGGAAAGCTCTCAGTTTTTCCCCATTGAGAATGATATTCGCTGTAGGTTTTTCATAGATGGCTTTTATGATATTGAGGTATGTACCCTCTATCCCTATACTCTGAAGAGTTTTGATCAAGAAAGGATGCTGTACTTTGTCAAATGCTTTTTCTGCATCTATTGAGAGGATCATATGTTTCTTGTTCTTTCTTTTCTTAATGTATTGTATCACATTGATTGATTTGCGGATGTTGAACCAACCTTGCAGCCCAGGGATAAATGCCACTTGGTCATGGTGAATAATCCTTTTAATGTACTGTTGGATCCTATTGGCTAGTATTTTGGTGAGAATTTTTGCATCCATGTTCATCAGGGATATTGGTCTGTAATTCTCCTTTTTGATGGGGTCTTTGTCTGGTTTTGGGATCAAGGTAATGCTGGCCTCATAAAATGAGTTTGGAAGTTTTCCTTCCATTTCTATTTTTTGGAACAGTTTCAGAAGAATAGGTATTAATTCTTCTTGAAATGTTTGGTAAAATTCCCCTGGGAAGCCATCTGGCCCTGGGCTTTTGTTTTTTGGGAGATTTTTGATGACTGCTTCAATTTCCTTAGTGGTTATAGGTCTGTTCAGGTTTTCTATTTCATCCTGGTTCAGTTTTGGTAGTTGGTACATCTCTAGAAATGCATCCATTTCTTCCAGGTTATTTAATTTGCTGGCATAGAGTTGCTCATAATATGTTCTTATAATTGTTTGTATTTCTTTGGTGTTGGTTGTGATCTCTCCTCTTTCATTCATGATTTTGTTGATGTTGGTCATTTCTCTTCTCTTTTTGGTAAGTCTGGCCGGGGGTTTATCAATGTTGTTAATTCTTTCAAAGAACCAGCTCCTAGTTTCGTTGATCTGTTCTACTGTTCTTTTAGTTTCTATTTCATTGATTTCTGCTCTGATCTTTATTATTTCTCTTCTCCTGCTGGGTTTAGGCTTTATTTGCTGTTCTTTCTCCAGCTCCTTTAGGTGTAGGGTTAGGTTGTGTACTTGAGACCTTTCTTGCTTCTTGAGAAAGGCTTGTATTGCTATATACTTTCCTCTTAGGACTGCCTTTGCTGCATCCCAAAGATTTTGAATAGTTGTGTTTTCATTTTCATTGGTTTCCATGTATTTTTTTAATTCTTCTTTAATTTCCTGGTTGACCCATTCATTCTTTAGTAGGATGCTCTTTAGCCTCCATGTATTTGAGTTCTTTCTGACTTTTGTCTTGTGATTGAGCTCTAGTTTCAAAGCATTGTGGTCTGAAAATAGGCAGGGAATGATTCCAATCTTTTGGTACCGGTTGAGACCTGATTTATGACCTAGGATGTGATCTATTCTGGAGAATGTTCCATGGGCACTAGAGAAGAATGTGTATTCCGTTGCTTTGGGGTGGAATGTTCTGAATATGTCTGTAAAGTCCATTTGGTCCAGTGTGTCATTTAAAGTCTTTATTTCCTTGTTGATCTTTTGCTTAGATGATCTGTCCATTTCAGTGAGGGGGGTGTTAAAGTCCCCCACTATTATTGTATTGTTGTCGATGTGTTTCTTTGCTTTTGTTATTAATTGCCTTATATAATTGGCTGCTCCCATGTTAGGGGCATAGATATTTACAATTGTTAGATCTTCTTGTTGGATAGATCCTTTAAGTAGGATATAGTGTCCTTCCTCATCTCTTATTACAGTCTTTGGTTTAAAATCTAATTTGTCTGATATAAGGATTGCCACCCCAGCTTTCTTTTGGTGTCCATTAGCATGGTAAATGGTTTTCCACCCCCTCACTTTCAATCTGGGGCTGTCTTTGGGTCGAAAATGAGTCTCTTGCAGACAGCATATCGATGGGTCTTGTTTTTTAATCCAGTCTGATAGCCTGTGTCTTTTGATTGGGGCATTGAGCCCATTTACATTCAGGGTAACTATTGAAAGATAGGAATTTAGTGCCATTGTATTGCCTGTAAGGTGACTGTTACCGTATATTGTCTGTGTTCCTTTCTGGTCTATGTTGCTTTTAGGCTCTCTCTTTGCTTAGAGGACCCCTTTCAAGATTTCCTGTAGGGCTGGTTTTGTGTTTGCAAATTCCTTTAGTTTTTGTTTGTCCTGGAAGCTTTTTATCTCTCTTTCAATTTTCAATGACAGCCTAGCTGGATAGAGTATTCTTGGCTGCATATTTTTCTCATTTAGTGCTCTGAATATATCCTGCCAGTCCTTTCTGGCCTGCCAGGTCTCTGTGGATAGGTCTGTTGCCAATCTAATGTTTCTACCCTTGTAGGTTACATATCTCTTCTCCCGAGCTGCTTTCAGGATTTTCTCTTTGTCTCTGAGACTCGTAAGTTTTACTATTAGATGTCGGGGTGTTGACCTATTTTTATTGATTTTGAGAGGGGTTCTCTGTGCTTCCTGGATTTTCATGCCTGTTTCCTTCCCCAAATTAGGGAAGTTCTCTGCTATAATTTGCTCCATTATACCTTCTGCCCCCCTCTCTCTTTCTTCTTCTTCTGGGATCCCAATTATTCTAATGTTGTTTCGTCTTATGGTATCGCTTATCTCTCGAATTCTGCCCTCGTGATCCAGTAGTTGCTTATCTCTCTTTTTCTCAGCTTCTTTATTTTCCATCATTTCATCTTCTATATTACTGATTCTCTCTTCTGCCTCATTTATTCTAGCAGTTAGCGCCCCCATTTTTGATTGCACCTCATTAATAGCCTTTTTGATTTCTACTTGGTTGGATTTTAGTTCTTTTACTTCTCCAGAAAGGGTTTCTCTAATAACTTCCATATTTTTTTCAAGCCCAGCTAGTATCTTTAAAGTGATGATTCTGAACTCTAGATCTGACATCGTACTAATGTCCGTATTGAGTAGGTCCCTGGCAGTCGGTACTACCTCTTGTTCTTTTTTGTTGAGGTGATTTTTTCCATCTTGTCATTTTGTGCAGAGGAGAATAGATTAATGAGAGAACAAAATGCTAGCAGAGTAACAACGTCCCCAGAAAATATACTCTAAACAAATCAGAAAAGACTTGATGCAGTGGGAAAAGAAAGGGAAAGAGAGAAAAAAGAAAAAGATAAAGATAAAAACTAAAACAAACAAAACAAAACAACAACAACAACAACAAAAAAAACCAGAATGTGATCAAATATGATCAGGCTGGTATATAGATCAGTTCCACACACTAGATTTGGGGTGTATTTTGGTCTTTTAGAAGAAAGTGCCTCCCAAAATTTTAAAGAAAGAAAAACTTATATATGTACAAAAATAAGGGTTGATATGATGAAGGGATGGAATATGACTGTAAAGATGGAAATTATAAAAAATTTTATAAAAGGAATTGATAAGAAGTTGTTTGAAAAAAAGAAAGAAGAGGATTTTTAAAAAGAAAAGAAAAAAAAAGGGAGAGGATGTGATCAGGCAGGGGAATAGAAAACACCATATACTAGAGATTTAGGGTATATTTTAATCTGTTAGAAGAAACTATCTCAAAATTTTAAAGAGAGAACAACTTATATATATAAGCCAAAAATACGGGTAACTACTATGAAGGGATAGAATATGACTCTAAAAATGAAAAATAAAAATTTTTTTTTTTTTTTTTAAAAAGGGATTGATAAGATGTTGGTTGAAAAAGGGAAAAAGAAAAATTCAAAAAGAAAAAAAAAGAAAAAAAGACAGTTAAAAAAAATTAACTTTGAAAGACTACAGAATCATGGTAAAAAAGCCATGAATTCTATGTGCAGTAGTCCCCTAGCGCTGGAGTTCTGCCGTTCTCATTGATCGGTAAACTTGGCCTTGGCTGGCTGTTCTTGCTGATCTTCTGGGGAGGGGCCTGTTGCCGTGGTTTCCAAATGTCTTTGCCGGAGGCGGAATTGCCCCGCCCTTGCCCCCTCCCGGCTAAGTAATCTGCTCGGGTTTGCTCTCCCGGGCTTTTGTTCCCTGCGAGCTTTCCGTACAGCTTTGGAGGCGGAGAGTGAAAATGGCGGCCTCCCAATCTCCGCCGTGGAGGAGCCGAGAACTCGGGGCCCTGCTTCTCAGTGAGCCCCCAGAGAAAAGCCGTCAGTCACTCCCGTCTCCCCGGTCTCCAGCCGCACTCTGTGCTCACCGGCCTGTGACCGCGCGTTTCTATCTCTGGCACCCGACCCCGGGTGGAGTCTCCAAACCCAGCAGATCCCTGCGGCGCACTCCTGTGTGGCTCCTCCCGGGGGAGGAAGGTGAGTCTCCCCGGATCTGCTGCTTGTTGGGTCCCTGCTGGAGGAGCAGGGGCCCGACTGTGCCACGGATCACAGTTTATGGCAACCCCGAGCTGAAAGCCCGCGCCTGGGCTCCGTCTCTGCAGCCGGTTTCTCTGCTCCGATACCTGGGAGCTCTGCCACACTCAGGCACCCCCGGTCTTTCTGTGACCCCGAGGGTCCTGAGACCACACTGTCCCGGAGGCTTCCACCCCGCACTTAGCCACCAGAGTGACGTCCCTCAGCAGAGCAGACTTTTAAAAGTTCCGATTTTGTGCTCCGTGATTCTATCACTTGCCAGAAGCGGCCGACAGAGGCCCCTCCCCCGCCGTCTATCCTCCCGAATACCGCCTCGGATTCACTTCTCCGCACGTCCTACCTTCCAGAAAGTGGTCGCTTTTCTGATGAGAGAGTTGTTGCTCTTCCTTTCTTCGATCTCCTGTTGAGTTTGTAGGTGTTCAGAATGGTTTGATCCCTATCCAGCTGAATTCCTGAGAGGAGACGAAATCCAGGTCTCCTACTCCTCTGCCATCTTGCTCCGCCCCCCTGAAAGTAATTATTGATAAGTGTGTTCTTATTGTCATTTTGTTAATTGTTTTCTTGCTGTTTTGTATTTCCTCTCTGTTCCTTTTTTCTTCTCATGTTGTCTTTCTTTGTGGTTTGGTGACTTTCTTTAGTGATATGTTTCAATCCTTTCTCTTTCTCTTTAGTATCTACTAGATGTTTTTGCTTTGTTGTTACCATGAGGCTTACATATAGCAATATATATAAAAGTCTATTTTAAGTTAACTTAAGTTTGAACGCATTCCAAAGCTCTTCTTTTTTATCTCCCTCCTCCTGTGTTTTATGTTTCTGATGTCACATTTTACATCTTTTTGTCTTGTGTATCCCTTAATGAATTATTATAGTTATAGTTATTTTTATTACTTTTGTCTTTTAACCATGGTACTAACTTTAATGTGAATAATACACTATCTTTACTATATATTTAACCTTACCAGTGAGATTTATACTTTTATACATTTTCTTGTTATTTATTAGTGGCCTTTCTTTTCAGGTTAAAGATGTTCCTTTAACATATCTGTAGAGCCAATTTAGTGGTGATCAACTCCTTTAGCTTTTGCTCATCTGGAAAACGATTTACATCTCCTTCAATTTTTTTTTTTAAGATTTTATTTTATTTATTTAAGAGAGAGAGAGTGAGAGAGAGACCACAAGACGGGGTAGGGTCAGAGGGAGAAACAGACTCCCCACTGAGCAGGGAGCCTGATGCAGGACTCAATCCTAGGACCCTGGGATCATGACCTGAGCCGAAGGCAGTCACTTAACCAACTGAGCCACCCAGGTGCCCTGTCTCCAATTCTGAATGAAAACTGCTGGATAGAGTATGACTGGGAGCTTTTTTTTCCTCTCAGCACTTTGAATTTATCACACTACTTTCTTCTGGCCTGCAAAGTTTCTGCTGAAAAACCTGCTAACCATCTTATGGGGGTTCTCTTATACATAACACATTATTTGTCTTTTGCTGCTTTTAGGATTCTCTTCTTGTCTTTAACGTTTGACATTTTAATTATAATGTGCCTTGATGTAGGTCTCTTTGAGTTTCTCTTACTTGGAACTCTCTGAACTTCCTGCAGCTGGATGTCTGTTTCCTTTACTGGGTTATAGAAGTTTTCAACCATTTTTCTTCAATAAATTTTTCTGTCCCTTTCCCTCTCTCTTCTCCTTTAAGGACCCCTATAAAGTGAACATAAGTCCACTTATCCCATAAGTCCTTTAAGCTACAGTCACTTTTTTAAAATTCTTTTTTTTCTTTTTGCTGCTCTGATTGGATAAGTTCCACTGCCCCATCTTTGAGTTCACTGATCCTTTCTTCTGCTTCATCTAGTCTGCTGTTGAATCTTTTACTTTCCAATTTAGTTATTGTATTCTTTAGCTCTGTAACTTCTGTTTAATGTTATCTTATATTTTGAAGTTCTCACGGTGTTCATCTATTGTCTCCCAAGTTAAATGAGCATCTTTATGACCTTTTATCAGGAAGATTATTTATCTCCATTTCATTAAAGTTTGTTTCTGAGATTTTATCTTATTCATTTATTTGGAACATATTCCTCTATTTTTAAATTTTGCTTGACTCTGTGTTGTTTTTAAGCATTAGATGAAATAACTACCTCCCCCAGTCTTGAATGAGTGCCCTACAAGGAGTCTAGGAGATGAATTTTATTGTTCAACCCCACCCTAGCTTTTTGTCTCTCAAATCTTTGTGATTGACCAAGCAGCCTATAATTTATTTTTATTTATTTATTTATTTATTTATTTATTTATTTATTTATTTATTTTAGAAAGGGACAGAGAGAGAGGGGTGGGAGATGGGGAGGGGCAGGAGAGGGAGAGAGAGAGAATCTCAAGCAGGCTCCATGCTCAGCATGGAGCCCAACATAGGGCTTGATCTCACAACCCTGAGATCATGACCTGAGCTGAAATCAAGAGTTAGATGGTTAACAAACTGAGCCACCCAGGTGCCCCATAATTTTTAATAGCTCCAAGTAGTTGAGGCTGTGCCAAGATCTGCTGGTGTCCCAAAGGGCAGAAGCTCAGTCAGCACCTATATTCAAGCTGACTGGAAGTCAGAGTCTCAGGCAGCAGCTTCTAAAGCCTGCAAATATATAGAGTCTGTGGGACCACAGGTGTAAGCCCTGCTGACTACCAGAGCCAGATGATCTGGAGATATCCCCTGGGTAACAGTTGCAAAAACTGGGGTTCCAGGAATATATAGGCTCCTTTTTGGGAGATACTGGTGAGCTGTGCTAAGGCAGAGAGAGAGCACAAAGATGACAACCACTGGCCTATATTCTTTGAGATCTCCTCTGTAGACTTATAGATGTGTGCTGAACCTGAAGCCTTCCTCTCAGGCTGAAATTCTAGGACAAGCAAAGAGGCCTCTTTCACAAAACGGCTAGGTAGTGCCCTGAGGTGGTAACCTGCCAAGAACTGTCTTTTCAATTGTTATAGTTCTGTGTGACTCATGAACACAGCCTCCTGGCCACCAGAGCCAGGCAATCAGGGTGTGTTCCCTGGGTGGCAACAACCAAAAATGGGGCAGCAGATGCATGTAATCACTCCCTACTGAGAGATATTGGTGCTCTGGAGCATGGCAGGGAGAGAGCTCATCTTCCAAGGTCTCTGGAAAGGATTGCAGTCCTCAGATGTGTTTAGTTAGAAGGATGCTCCCCAGACTGCAGCTGTGATAATAAGCTAATAGGCCTCTTTTACAGAAAGATTGAACTATTGGGTCTTTTGCCTCTTGCTGTGGCCTGGGGTGGTAGCTGTTTAAGAACTCTCATTGTGGTTATAGTCCTATGGTACCCATGAGCAGAAGCCTTGCTGGCCACCAGAGCCTGATGATACAGAGGTGTCCACTGGTGGCAGCCACAAAATTGTGTTAAGTTAGATGCCTGCCCTTCAGGCCAATGCTTTAAAATAAGTAAATGAGCCTCTTTCAGTGCAACTGGCTGCTTCTGTGCTGGGACTTAGGGTGAGTGAGTCTGAGCATGTGAGCTCTTTAAAAGCTGCTTACCAGATCACTATAGCCATGTGGGTCTCATAGATGTGATCCCCATTAGTTTTTAAATCTAGATTCTTTTTTAAAAAAAGATTTTATTTATTTATTTGACAGAGAGAGACACAGTGAGAGAGGGAACACAGCAGGGGGAGTGGGAGAGGGAGAAGCAGGCTTCCCATGGAGCAGGGAGCCCGATGTGGGGCTCAATTCCAGGACCTGGGATCATGACCTGAGCCGAAGGCAGATGCTTAACAACTGAGCCACGCAGGCGCACCATAAATCTAGATGTTTTGAGGGGTTCATCTCTCAGGTGCATCTCTCAAGTTGAGGTGCCTGATGTCAGTTACAAACCCTTTGGTCCTCAGAAAGAAGCTCTGGGTTTTGGGTTCCCTCCTAATTGTGGGTCACAGCACCAGGATGGGGTTTATGGTAAGACTGTGTCTCAGCTTATCCTACCTGCTACATTGTGACTTTTTTTTTTTTCAAATTTGCCCAATTTGTAGGAGTCCCTCTGCCAGTTTTTAGGTTTTTCTCAGATGAAATATGTTGTTATAGAGTAAGTGTGTCTGTGGCAGGAGGTGAGTTCAGGATTTTCCTATGTGGCCATCTGGAACCAGAACCCAAACCCCACCAATTTAAATTTTAATCTCATCCAAAAACACCCTCACAGAAACATCCAGAATAAAGTTTGACCAAATATCTGGGCACCATGGCCCAGACAAGTAGACACATAAAATTAACCATCCCAAGTCCACCCCTTGTCAACTTGGCTCATATACACATCTCCCAAAATCATACTTAATCTCTGAATAAAGACAATAACAAGGTTGTACTTATATCTAACGTGTTAGAATTATCCTGTGTACAACCAAAAACATACTAATTCTCCCAGAAGAGGATGCAAAGTCCTTGGATAATATTTACTCTTCTCCTTGATATCATAACTTAAATACTAGGAGATAAAGTTAATAATACTTAAATACTATGATATAAAGTCAGTACATCTTATGTTACATGGTAAGAGGATAAGAGAAAGAAGAAAACAAAGATATTGGCTTAATATTTACACACAAACATATTCATAACAAAATAAGGAAGAAATACTCATAACAATTACAGTCCTCATTTCTGTAATTGGTCGTATGGTTGTAGCTGGTATTTATAACTATCTTCTTCTACTATTCATTCCATATTCCCTTTGACCTCAACAAGCACCTTAGCTGGTCATGCTTTTTTACTTGGCAGGATGACCCAAATCTTCATTCTTTAAGGGTCATATTAATATTCCTGCCTGAATTGAGTTGTGCTGATGAGGGTGATTGATTCTACTACTATGGGAAAATTGGACTAGTCCAATTAAGTAAGTAAGAGTATGTCTGGAATATACATGTATATTCCAATATGTCTGGAATATAAGAGATCCTTAGGACATCTCTTAGTAGTCTGTATTCCAAACATACTCTTCCTTACTTTCATTGTAGAGGACAAATCCAATTTCTCCATGGTAGTAGAATTAATCACCCTCATCAGCACAGTAACTCCCTTCTTTGCTGATTCAAAAGAATGAGAAGCCCAAAGTGCCCAGGTGACAGTCTTCACTTCCAATTCAGTGGGATCTTTGTTGTGTCTCCTGGTGGAAACATTTCTCCCTTTGGAACTAAGACCTGTAGGCCAGCAGAGTATAAGTTCACAGGAACAGGAAACAAACATTTTGCCAGCAGGTCACTAAGGGTAATAATAAGTGGTACCACTCCCATTTATACGCCTTAATTCCTGGATTTCTCCTGGCTTGGGAGAAACAACACTGTATATTGGATCCTGATTCATAGTCTGGAGTCTCCTGAAGATCCTTGCCCCAGGCCTGAAAGACATTGCCACATAGCTGGTACTGTAACAGAATCTTTTAAAGGCCATTCCACTGTTTTAGCAAACTAGCTGCTTTAGGATGATGGGGCACATGGTGTGACCAGTGAATTCCATGAGAATGGATCCATTGCATTACTTCATTTGCTATGAAGTGAGTTTCTTTATCCAAAGCAATACTGTGTGGAATACTATGATGGTGGGTAAGGCATCCTGTAAGTCCAAGGGTATTAGTCTGGGCAGAAGCATTGTATGAAAGGATGGCAAATCCT
Organism: Neomonachus schauinslandi; assembly: GCF_002201575.2. Classification (NCBI taxonomy): domain Eukaryota; kingdom Metazoa; phylum Chordata; class Mammalia; order Carnivora; family Phocidae; genus Neomonachus; species Neomonachus schauinslandi. The sequence continues at coordinate 79,506,936 of NC_058405.1, forward strand.
TATCTAGATTAAGTGGCTTTTCCAGTAAGAACAAAATGCTGCTCTTTCCATGATGGAAGCAGTCCAATGTAGTCAACCTGCCACCAGGTAACTGGTTGATCACCCCAGGGAATGGTGCCATACCAGGGACTTGTTGACCTCTGCTGTTGGCAGATTGAGCAATCAGTGGTGGCCAAAGCCAAGTTGACCTTGGTGAGTCTATGTTGCTGAGCCCATGCATAATCTTCATCCCCTCCAGCATGGCCTCTTTGTTCATGAGCCCACTGGGTGATGACAGGGGTGGCTGAGGGAAGATACTGAATGGCATCTACAGAAAGGGTCATCTTATCTACATGATTATTGAAATCCTCCTCTGCTGAGCTCACCTGTTGCTGAACATTTACATGGCACACAGATACCTGTTTTTGCCCATTCAGAGAGAGGTCTATCCACATACCGTTTCCCCAGACTTCTTTGACACCAATTTTCCAATCATGTTTCTTCCAAGTCCCTGACCATCCAGTCAAACCACTGGTGACAGTATATAATTACCCATCTGGCCATCACTTCTTCCAAGCAAGGTGAACAACCAGGTGCACTGCTTGATGTTAACCATCACAGGGAACTTAATGCGTTGGAACTTGACATTACCGAAGCATCTGCCACAGGACCAAATTATCTATCAGACCATCCTATAACATTTAGTTGTGTTGAGGTCTTTGATATTTTAACATTTAGTAAGTAATTATCAAGATCTATTTTATTGTAGACCTAGAATACTGAATTCCTTCCAAGAAGAAGTATTACTGTTGCATATCAATAGAACAGTCAGCCATATCTAAAAATACGTATAAAGAAAAGTGAGAAAATCCAAATATTTTTGTTGGCCAGATATCATGAACATGGTAAACACACTGGGAAGAAAAATACACATAGAGAAGAAGTTTTACTGAATCTTGTTAGAATTGAAAACCTCCAGAATGGAAATATGGGAAGAGCTGGAAAACAAAGGTATTCATTATACAACATTGCTTGCATTTGGTTTTTATTTAACTTTTTTTGCATTTGCTTTTTTAAAAATCACGTTTGTCTGATAACCTATTATGTATAAGCTAGATGGAGGGGTATTTAAACTTTTACAAGTGAAAAAGCAGTATAACCAGAAGTCCTCATAAGCCTCTTCCATTCATATTTAGGAATGAAGGCCTAAAACCACCAGAATCAAGAAACTGATATCTTATAATTTATATCACATCTATTTGCAAAAAGCATTTGGTGTAACTTAAAACTTTAAAAAGCATAAGTAAAAATAATTAACAATTATAAAAGGAAGATAATCAGTCAAAGGGAAAGAGAAATTATTTTTCAAGGGAACTTGGGTCTGTAGGGATTTTTACTTTTGTTTCTAATCCGATGATGGAGTTAATAAATACTTTCCCAGACCTCTAACAAAATTGCCCACTTTCCTTCTTAAGCTCTTCTTTATCAATTCTCCTTCCCTTCACCATTTTACATGCTCACCCTTGAAACTTCTCATCCACACCCATGAAATCATCAACTGGCTGTGTACTGTCATCTCCCAAACCTATTTCCTACATATATTAGGTACCCTAAACTCAGTATCACCAAGGCCAAACCCATCTTCTTCATCCTTATCTGAGATGTCCCCACCATCCACCCATTTGCCCAAGACAACCTGAATCATACTTCCATTATTTCCACGTCTCATAAGTCACTAGGTTTTGTTTTAATAGCACCCAAATAAATATACATCTTTCTCCACATTCTCACTCCACTCCCCTGGCTCAAATGCACATCCTCTCTTAGAATATTTCAAAAGCCTCCTAATTGGTCTCCATAGCTCCAGGCTTCATCTACCTTTGTCCATGGTGGGCACTAATCCACAGAGATTTCCTGAAAATACAGATCTGATCATATCATTCCCAGGATCAGAATTCTTCAACAACTCCTCACTGATAACAAAATAACATAACCTCCATAACATGGCATATGATATCCTCATGCTGTGGCCCTGTCTCAGTATCTGGCCTCATTAAAGAATGAACCGTTCTGGGGCACCTGGGTGGCTCAGTCATTAAGTGTCTGCCTTCGGCTCAGGTCATGATCCCAGGGTCCTGGGATCGAGACCCGCATCAGGCTCCTTACTCAGCAGGGAGCCTGCTTCTCCCTCTCCCACTCCCCATGCTTGTGTTCCCTCTCCACCATGTGTCTCTCTTTGTCAAATAAATAAAAATATTTTTTTAAAAAAGAGTGAACTGTTCCACCTAAGCAAATTTTCAAGAGAATTCAAGTTTGTCTCTAAGTGCAATGATAATAATTGTATTCACATTGTTAAAAATATTTGTAACATATATCACATGAATCATGTCTTTCAAACAGATAGCTCTAGATATAATTTCACTTTTGGTGGCACAGGGTTACCATTATGGATTCCAGTTCCTGGGCTGTGTTGTAATAGAGTGAGGTCCCCAGGAGTTCCTAAGCCATGCTAGGCTATTTAGCTCTTCACTCACATCCTAGAATAATATTTGGTAAATCTGTTGCTTTCACCATTTCTGTTTTCATAGCTGACCCGTTAAAGTCTATCCACACCTCCTGCACTTCTAATCTTCTGACTACTGTACTCTATGGATATAAGCAATTGTGTTAAATCAGTAATTCCATTTTTGCATATAATTCTAAATCCATGGACTCCAATCTGAGCACTTTTCCTCTAAATTAAAATACATGAATTTTCTAAGAACCTGTTTCTCTATGTTTATTCTTCCACTTACTACTGTGTATATAACAGTTTTCTTGGGGGTTGAAGCTTCACTTTATTAGCTTGTGTGGTGGTGGTTTATTATATTTTGAGGCTTAGTGAGCTGGCTTGGGAATTTATCTGTGTGTTCATTAAAGAACAAGGGATAAACCCAGAAACCCCAATCCATGGCCCTGTTGCTTCCCTTTTAATCCTGTACTCACTCTGTAGAAGTTCTCCTCAAGCAAATTTGAAGGCCACCCTTTCTGTGCTCCCAAGGGCTCCTAGCCCAGGCATTCAGTGATCCCCACAGCTGATGTACTGCTTGATTGCCAGCACTAAGACAAATTGCTTTGGTCCTAATTGCATGAGGGATTGCCCCTGATCCTAAAAGATACAGAATGGATCAGATGTTAGGGGTTGTATAAAGGAATCAAAACACTGCTCAAAAAAATCTAGGGAAGTATGGAGAGAACTAGCTCACTGTTGGCAGAAATACCTGAGGACTTAACATCCAGCATTTAGTTCACTGGGTGTGTCTCTATGGACATTGATTTTTTTTTTCCCCAAGGAGATTGAATAAGGAGGATCTTCTTGACAGTGTTGTAACTGTAGGAAGAAGCCACAGAACCACTCCAATTGAGAGCATTTTGTCATATAGCCCATGTGGTCTGATATATATATGTATATATATGTATGCATGTATCTTCCACCTCCTAAGCTAAACCCTTTAAAGGTGTTTATTATCTTATAGCTCTTAATGTTGTGTTTTGAATGTAAGACATTAACTTGATATTTTAAAAGATTTATTTATTTATTTATTTGAGAGAGAGAGAGCACGAGTGGGAGGGGCAGAGGGAGAGGGAGAAAGAATCTGAAGCAGACTCTGTGCTGAGTGCAGAGACTAATGCTCATGACTTAATGCTCATGACCCTGAAATCTTGACCTGAGCCATAACCAAGAGTTGAAAGCTTAATTGACTGTGCCACCCAGGCACCCCTAACTCGATTTTTATTAACCATTTCCCAAAATATCCAAGTGATTTAAGTTATAGCCAATAAAATAAACCATTTGATTTGAAACATCCTCTTGATGGTGTTATATATGATGTTAGAAGCACATGATATTTGTCTAGGAAAGAAAATATGTCAGGACTGCTGGAAAAAGCTGAAACCCTTCAGCAAGCCATGTAGTTTGCATGTCACATAAATTCTGGGTTCGGAATTAACTCAGAAGTCATCCACCTCACTTACTGAGTCATACATACCTCATGTAATAGCTGTATTTTCTCAATCATAGTCTTCCCAAACCAGATCCTCCTATGAGCATTTACAGCCAGTAGTGAAGAAATTTTTTAAATGGGGCACCAGAGAGGTAGAAAGTGTAAACACCAACCCTGATGGCAGAAGACAGGAGCATAAACAAGGCCAAGGCTCATGATGAGAGAGGGGGGGAGTGGTTGATGTAGAAGGTTAGCATTAGTTCTCTGGGGAAGAGTGGTTCAGAGTCTGAGAGCTCCAAGGCTATTCAAGTGACCAGGCAGGAAAGAACTTCATGTATGCAAAGAGGGTCAGTAAGTGGTGACTCAGCCCAAAGCAGAAGAGACATGAAGAACAAGGAGGCCAGGGGTCCTCCCTGATCACGTGATCCATGTGAGTGGCAAATGTGACTATGGCCACTGACTCAAGGAAGGGTGTATCATTCTCTCTGCTCAGGTCTTCTGGATTCAGCTGCATAAGAGCAGACAAGTGTGGGGAGACAGGAGAGGAAAGGCTTCCAGGTGGCTATTACCAAGAGGCAGGAAGTTTCATATTTTTTCCCCAACTCTTTTTATTTTGTCCCTTGAATTGCTACTCTTTTCCATCTATGCTCTATCCTTACACTTTCATCTTAATTCTGCTGATTCCTAAAACTGTATTTCTAGCCTAGCTCTCATCCTGGATTTCCTAATGTTTACCAGACATTTCTGCTTATACATATTGGAGTTGTACCAAGTAGTAAATATATATAACAAAACTCATCATTCTTTTTCCCCACAAAATAGTTCCTTCCCGTATTTGTTTCCTCATCTCAGCCAACAGAACTGTGATTCCTCCACTCCTTCAGAACAGAACCCTTAGAAACAGTTGAAACTCATGTCTCATCTTCATCCTGCATCTAGATTCCTGTATCTTTCATCTGACTTAGACACCAAATCCTGTTGATTCTTCCTTTAAAATCTCTCTCCCTTTACTTCATTCCATCAAACTTATTTAAGCATCTTTTATCCTCACAGGACCAAATCACTCAATCAGCCTTCTAGCTAACTTCCCTGATTCCCAGCTCTCTCTGCTTTATTCTATCTTATATCCTACTTTCCAGCTATCCTTCCTAAAGTACTAATTTTCTAGAACTTTTTCCTTGTCCAAGAACCCCAAGTGGTTTCATACCATTTGCTACAAGTCCAATTTTGACACCAGACTGTGTCCTCTCAGTCTGGCTCACATTCTAATTTCCCCAAATTCCCCAAGGCCCTCCAGCCCTCCAATTTGGCTCTTCTCTGTCCTTTGCAGACATGTTCAGAGGCTGCTCATAACCAGCCTCAAGGCTTTGGTCAAGTTCAGCAATGGCTCTGAATGTCCTGCCCTCTACTCTCCCTGCCTATCTTTCAATGCTCAGTCTAAGTCTTGCTCATTACCTAAAGCCTACTGTATTCATCTGGGTCCTCCCAGTAGAAACCAAAATGGGTTTGCACATACAAGGATTTTATTAGGGGAAATGTCTATGAGAGAAAATAAGAAAGGATACTGGGGAGGCTGGGAGAGCCTGCAAATCTGACCCCCAAGTGAAAGAGGGAAGGAAGTTTGGGTGGAAATGTCCTAGATTACTGTTCGCTCAGTCACTGGCTCAGATCAGCCCATGAGAAGCCTTGGCCTTAGTATGAACTTCTCTACATTTCAGAACACAGCAGCTTGGGCCCTTGGTCAGTGACACACATGTAGTTGAATATCTGCATGGAACATTATCAAAGTCACCACACCTGGTTTAATGCTTTGGGCCCACATGGATCTCTTCATTCTGTGAATTCACACTGCTTATAGAATTAATACCACCTCATCTGAAACTTAATTTTTTTACCTCAACTATTTATTTTGTCTCCCCAGACTCTTGATTTGGGTAATATGCCTCATAGTTTTTTGGTCATTGTCTACCATCTGGGAATTCCTAATACAAATACATTTAACTCACAATTAAATGCTTTTTCAAGCCCAATGCGGGGCTTGAACTCACAATCCTGAGATCAAGACCTGAACTGAGATCAAGAATCGGATGTTTAACTGACTGAGCCACCCAGGTGCCCCAACAATTAAATACTTTTAAATTGTGAGTCATTCGTCATTCTTTATGAAAAGGCACTCTTAATGTGGAGACTAGAAAAATCTCTTCCTCCTATTTTGCGAAAGATTTGCTTACAGATCAATAGCAGCCAAAGAAGGGATAGTATTAAAAATAGCCCTTTGGGGAACAAGAGGTACTCAGAAATGGGGGGCATTTAATTGTGCAAATTATGGATAAATTGGAAAGAAAAAAAAAAGAAGTAGAAAGAGGGGAAAGAAGGAACCCAAGGAAAAAATGCTTCTCTCTGGTTCCATTTTCATGGATACAAATATAAAAATAAATCAAGTCATGATTCTACTACTAAGGGAGGATGTTGAAATGTTGAAATTACCAGCCATGTTGTGCTCTAGAGAGAGAACACAGCAATGATTCTGTGGCAACCTTGAAAAATGGCCACTAGGCTGGCCAGGTGGAAGGAAATCAGCTTCCCAAAGGATTTAAATTCTAAATGTAAAAAAAGGAAAGAAAAAAACACCAGATTTTAAAAGTATTGTTTTGAATAAGCTAAGTTAGAGGAACAGTGACAAGTTCTGGGAGAAATATGAAGAGTAGTTTTTATTTGGACCCAGGTCCAGAGATTTCCATTAACCCTCTACATTTCCAACAATGATAAAAGACATTTTATATATTTCCTATATATTTTATATGATTCTCCATCTCTCAACTCCAACTGTTAGAGCAAGGGCATGGACTCACAGAGGTTTTCCAAAGAATCAAGAATAAGATTTTAGAAGCCTTACATTTTAGATTTTAGATTTAAACTTTGCTCTGATATTTTTGGTAAAACTTCCAAACGAGTTAGTCATTTGTTGATTACATTTTGAAATATAGATTGTTTTAACCCTAAAATTCCTGAGATTTAAATGGTTTATTAAAAATATTAGCATTAAGATTGAATTTTATATGTCTGTGAGTTCAATTAGTATTAGTTAAGCATTTTTACAACCATGTTCATGAGGAATGTAGGTCTATAATTTTCTTTTCTTGTAATTTTTTAGGTGGTTTTGGTATCAGGATAATGCTGACTTTATGAAACAATTTGGAGAATGTTCTCTCACCTTTTATTTTCTTAAGATGTGTAAGATTAGTAATATTTTTTCCTTAAATGTATGATACAATTCATTTTTACAAATTCAATTTCTTTTTTTTTTTTTAAAGATTTTATTTATTTATTTGAGAGAGAATGAGAGACAGAGAGCACGAGAGGGAAGAGGGCAGAGGGAGAAGCAGACCCCCCGCTGAGCAGGGAGCCCAATGCGGGACTCGATCCCGGGACTCCAGGATCATGACCTGAGCCGAAGGCAGTCGCTTAACCAACTGAGCCACCCAGGCGCCCTCAATTTCTTTGATAGATACTGGGCCATTTAGATATTCCATTTCTTTTTGTTACAATTTTTGAAAGTTTTTGAAGTTATTTATGCATTTTGTGTAAATTTCTAATTATACTGGCATAAAGCTGTCTATAATATTGCCTGATTCTTCTTTAAATGTCTGTAGGATCTGTAATGATATCTTTATTCCTGTTATTGGTAGTTTGTGTTTTCTCTATTTTTATCTTGATCAGTCTTGTTTGTGGTTTATAAATTCTGTATAGTTTGTTGTTTTATAGTTTATTCTCCTATCTTTACCACTTCCTCCCTTTTACATATTTTGGATTTAATTTGTTGTTCTTTTTCTAACTTCTTGACATTGAAACTTAGATTATTTATATTAATTCTTTCTTCTTTTCTAATATAAGTATTAAAGTTCTAATTTCCCCTAAGCATTGCTTTAGTTGTATCTTACAAATTTTCATGTTGTATTTTTATTATCACTTGGTTTAAATATTCTATAATTTCCCTTGTGATTCTCAAAAATACTTCTTTTGACTAATGGGTTATTTAGTAGTGCATTGCTTAATTTCCAAATATATGGGAATTTTTCTAGATATCTTATTGTTATTGATTTCTAATTTAATTCCATTGTGGTCAGAGAACATATTCTGTAAGATTTCAATATTCTGAAATGTATGGAGACTTATTGTACTGCAAAACATGTAGTCTATCCTGATGAGTGTTTCACATACACTTGAAAAGACAGTGAATGTATTCTTCCTCTGGTAGTAGTGTTTTTTATAAATGTCAATTAGTTCAAGTGGTTTAAGGTGTGCTTGATACCTTTGACATCCTTAAAGATTTTTTTGCCTTGCTGCTCTATTATTTTTATTGAGAGCCATTTAAAATCTCTGACTGTGATAATGGATTTATCTATATCCTCCTTTAACTCTGTCAGGTTTATTTCATGTTTTTTGAAGCTCTATTTTGAGGCATGTGTACAATTAGGTTTGTTATATCTTCCTGATGAAATGCCACTCTTTACCTCTAAGATTCAATTTCTTGAAGTCTACTTTGTCTTATATTAAAATAGCCACATCAAGTGTTCTGTGTTTCCTGTTTTCATGATATGTCTTTCTTCCTTTACCATCCACCTGGAGCTGTCTTTGTACTTAAAGTGCATATTTTCTAGACAGCGTATATTCAGATATTCCTTTTTAACAGCTTGACAATCTCTGCCTTTTAATTAGAGTGTTTAGTCCATTAACAATGTAATTTTTTACATGGTTGAGTTTAAGTCTACCATTTTGTTATGTGTTTTCTAGTTATCTCATCTGATTTTGTTTCTCAGTTCTTTCTTGCTTGCTTTCTTTGGGCTAATAAAATACTTTTTAATATTCTACTTTAATGCCTTGATTGTATTTGTTTATGGTTATTCTAGAGATTACAGTATGCATCTATTCAGAATAATATTGTACCATTTCACGTAAAACATAAAAATCTTACAACAGTACAATTGCATTCACCCCATCCTTTGTGTAAATCTTATCACATATTTTATGCCTGTAAAATTATTTCTTTGAAAAACAACTTTTTATGGCAAAATAATTTCACATTCCAGAGTTTTTACCTTATGTAAATGTAAAACATGTAGACAATCATACCACCTGGAGAAGGACACATGCAAGGTGTCTTCTCATGGGTGCCACATCCATTCAGTGAATTTTTTATTTTTATTGCTTTTTCCAGCTCTATATTTTTCTGCGTGTATGTGTGTGTTTATAGTTCCCAGTTCTCTGGCAAGATTGCATATCTATTAGCTCACTTGCATCACTTTTCCATATATATATATATGTATATATATATATGGAATATATATTAAATTTTTGTGTGTTTATTCCAACATCTGGACCATCTTGAGGTCTGTTTCTATTGACTGCTATTTTTCTTGATTATGGGTCACAGTTTCCTACTTTTCCACAAATCTAGTAATTTTTAATCATATGTTCAACACTTTGGATGATATTCTATAGGAAATATGGATTCTGTCATCTTTCACTAAAGTGTGTTGAGGATTATCCTGGCAGGAGGTTAAATAACTGACACCTTTTTGATCCCATCAGGATTTATTCTTGGTTAGGGTGGTTCTGTTGTGGTTTTGAACTTAATCATTGTGTGTTTCCTTTACTCTAGGTTGTAGTCTCTTTTGAGCCATGATCTTTCCGGGATCTCAACAGAAAGCACAAGGTACTCAGTGAGCCATCTCCACTCAGGTGGGCCAGAATGCCAACATCTGTCAACACTGTAGACCAGACCAGTAGAGTCTTGTCCTACAAAGACCAGTCTTCAGCCAAGAAATACTGAATTTCCACATAGACTCCTGGATAGCAATCCCCATCATTATAGCTCTTCCTCCTCCAGTACCCTCCCCACACCCTCCAGTTGTTTTGTCCACCTCAAACTCCAGTTTCTGATTGATCAGCTGACTGAGACCACACTTAGTTGGGTCCTACCCTCCCATGCTGCAGCAGAAATATATCTCCATGAAGAAATCCAAAGCAATGATGGGGGCCATTTCATGTGTTTCCTTTTTCTCAAGGCTCATAGTCATGCACTGTTGGTTGTTACTTCATATATTTTGTGCAGTTTATAGTTGCTTTGGCTAAGATGGCATGTCCTGTACCAGTTACTTTGCCATGGCCAGAAATGGAAGTAAGAATCCCCATCTTTAAAATATTTTATTGGGGGGAGTAGGAGACCTGGATTTCGTCTGGTCTCAGGAATTCAGCTGGATAGGGATCAAACCATTCTGAACACCTACAAACTCAACAGGAGATCGAAGAAAAGAATAGCAAAAACTCTCTCATCAGAAAAGCGACCATTTTCTGGAAGGTAGGACGTGCGGAGAAGTGAATCCAAGGCGATATTCGGGAGGATAGACGGCGGGGGAGGGGCCTCCGTCGGCCGCTTCTGGCAAGTGATAGAGCCGCGGAGCACAAAATCGGAACTTTTAAAAGTCTGCTCCGCTGAGGGACGTCACTCTGGTGGCTAAGCGGGGGGTGGAACCCTCCGGGACAGTGTGGTCTCAGGACCCATGGGTCACAGAAAGACCGGGGGTGCCTGAGTGTGGCAGAGCACCCAGGTATCGGAGCAGGGAAGCCGGCTGCAGAGGCGGAGCTCAGGCGCGGGCTTTCAGCTCAGGGTTGCCATAAACCGTGATCCGCGGCACAGTCGGGCCACTGCTCCTCCAGCAGGGACCCAACAAGCGGCAGATCCGGGGAGACTCACCTTCCTCCCCCGGGAGGAGCCGCGCGGGAGTGCACTGCAGGGATCTGCTGGGTTTGGAGACACCACCCGGGGTCGGGTGCCAGAGATAGAAACGCGCGGTCACAGGCCAGGTGAGCACAGAGTGCAGCCGGAGACAGGGGAGACGGGAGTGACTGACGGCTTTTCTCTGGGGGCTCACTTAGAAGCGGGGCCCCAAGTTCTCGGCTCCTCCACGGCGGAGATTGGGAGGCCGCCATTTTCACTCTCCGCCTCCAAAGTTGTACGGAAAGCTCGCAGGAAACAAAAGCCCCGGAGAGCAAACCCCAGCAGATTACTTAGCTGGGAGGGGGCAAGGGCGGGGCAATTCCGCCTCCGGCAAAGACATTTGGAAACCACGGCAACAGGCCCCTCCCCAGAAGATCAGCGAGAACAGCCAGCCAAGACCAAGTTTACCCATCAATGAGAACGGCAGAACTCCAGCTCTAGGGGACTACTGCACATAGAATTCATGGCTTTTTTACCATGATTCTGTAGTCTTTCAAAGTTAATTTTTTTTTTAACTGTCTTTTTTTCTTTTTTTTTTCTTTTTGAATTTTTCTTTTTCCCTTTTTCAACCAACATCTTATCAATCCCTTTTTTTAAAAAAAAAATTTTATTTTTCATTTTTAGAGTCATATTCTATCCCTTCATAGTAGTTACCCATATTTTTGGCTTATATATATAAGTTGTTCTCTCTTTAAAATTTTGAGATAGTTTCTTCTAACAGATCAAAATATACCCTAAATCTCTAGTATATGGTGTTTTCTATTCCCCTGCCTGATCACATCCTCTCCCTTTTTTTTTCTTTTCTTTTTAAAAATCCTCTTCTTTCTTTTTTTCAAACAACTTCTTATCAATTCCTTTTATAAAATTTTTTATAATTTCCATCTTTACAGTCATATTCCATCCCTTCATCATATCAACCCTTATTTTTGTACATATATAAGTTTTTCTTTCTTTAAAATTTTGGGAGGCACTTTCTTCTAAAAGACCAAAATACACCCCAAATCTAGTGTGTGGAACTGATCTATATACCAGCCTGATCATATTTGATCACATTCTGGTTTTTTTTTTTGTTGTTGTTGTTGTTTTGTTTTGTTTGTTTTAGTTTTTATCTTTATCTTTTTCTTTTTTCTCTCTTTCCCTTTCTTTTCCCACTGCATCAAGTCTTTTCTGATTTGTTTAGAGTATATTTTCTGGGGACGTTGTTACTCTGCTAGCATTTTGTTCTCTCATTAATCTATTCTCCTCTGCACAAAATGACAAGATGGAAAAAATCACCTCAACAAAAAGAACAAGAGGTAGTACCGACTGCCAGGGACCTACTCAATACGGACATTAGTACGATGTCAGATCTAGAGTTCAGAATCATCACTTTTAAAGATACTAGCTGGGCTTGAAAATAATATGGAAGTTATTAGAGAAACCCTTTCTGGAGAAGTAAAAGAACTAAAATCCAACCAAGTAGAAATCAAAAAGGCTATTAATGAGGTGCAATCAAAAATGGGGGCGCTAACTGCTAGAATAAATGAGGCAGAAGAGAGAATCAGTAATATAGAAGATGAAATGATGGAAAATAAAGAAGCTGAGAAAAAGAGAGATAAACAACTACTGGATCACGAGGGCAGAATTCGAGAGATAAGCGATACCATAAGACGAAACAACATTAGAATAATTGGGATCCCAGAAGAAGAAGAAAGAGAGAGGGGGGCAGAAGGTATAATGGAGCAAATTATAGCAGAGAACTTCCCTAATTTGGGGAAGGAAACAGGCATGAAAATCCAGGAAGCACAGAGAACCCCTCTCAAAATCAATAAAAATAGGTCAACACCCCGACATCTAATAGTAAAACTTACGAGTCTCATAGACAAAGAGAAAATCCTGAAAGCAGCTCGGGAGAAGAGATATGTAACCTACAAGGGTAGAAACATTAGATTGGCAACAGACCTATCCACAGAGACCTGGCAGGCCAGAAAGGACTGGCAGGATATATTCAGAGCACTAAATGAGAAAAATATGCAGCCAAGAATACTCTATCCAGCTAGGCTGTCATTGAAAATTGAAAGAGAGATAAAAAGCTTCCAGGACAAACAAAAACTAAAGGAATTTGCAAACACAAAACCAGCCCTACAGGAAATCTTGAAAGGGGTCCTCTAAGCAAAGAGAGAGCCTAAAAGCAATATAGACCAGAAAGGAACACAGACAATATACAGTGACAGTCACCTTACAGGCAATACAATGGCACTAAATTCCTATCTTTCAATAGTTACCCTGAATGTAAATGGGCTCAATGCCCCAATCAAAAGACACAGGCTATCAGACTGGATTAAAAAACAAGACCCATCGATATGCTGTCTGCAAGAGACTCATTTTCGACCCAAAGACAGCCCCAGATTGAAAGTGAGGGGGTGGAAAACCATTTACCATGCTAATGGACACCAAAAGAAAGCTGGGGTGGCAATCCTTATATCAGACAAATTAGATTTTAAACCAAAGACTGTAATAAGAGATGAGGAAGGACACTATATCCTACTTAAAGGGTCTATCCAACAAGAAGATCTAACAATTGTAAATATCTATGCCCCTAACATGGGAGCAGCCAATTATATAAACCAATTAATAACAAAAGCAAAGAAACACATCGACAACAATACAATAATAGTGGGGGACTTTAACACCCCCCTCACTGAAATGGACAGATCATCTAAGCAAAAGATCAACAAGGAAATAAAGACTTTAAATGACACACTGGACCAAATGGACTTTACAGACATATTCAGAACATTCCACCCCAAAGCAACGGAATACACATTCTTCTCTAGTGCCCATGGAACATTCTCCAGAATAGATCACATCCTAGGTCATAAATCAGGTCTCAACCGGTACCAAAAGATTGGAATCATTCCCTGCCTATTTTCAGACCACAATGCTTTGAAACTAGAACTCAATCACAAGAGGAAAGTCGGAAAGAACTCAAATACATGGAGGCTAAAGAGCATCCTACTGAAGAATGAATGGGTCAACCAGGAAATTAAAGAAGAATTAAAAAAATACATGGAAACCAATGAAAATGAAAACACAACTGTTCAAAATCTTTGGGATGCAGCAAAGGCAGTCCTAAGAGGAAAGTATATAGCAATACAAGCCTTTCTCAAGAAGCAAGAAAGGTCTCAAGTATACAACCTAACCCTACACCTAAAGGAGCTGGAGAAAGAACAGCAAATAAAGCCTAAACCCAGCAGGAGAAGAGAAATAATAAAGATCAGAGCAGAAATCAATGAAATAGAAACTAAAAGAACAGTAGAACAGATCAACGAAACTAGGAGCTGGTTCTTTGAAAGAATTAACAACATTGATAAACCCCCGGCCAGACTTACCAAAAAGAGAAGAGAAATGACCAACATCAACAAAATCATGAATGAAAGAGGAGAGATCACAACCAACACCAAAGAAATACAAACAATTATAAGAACATATTATGAGCAACTCTATGCCAGCAAATTAGATAACCTGGAAGAAATGGATGCATTCCTAGAGATGTATCAACTACCAAAACTGAACCAGGATGAAATAGAAAACCTGAACAGACCTATAACCACTAAGGAAATTGAAGCAGTCATCAAAAATCTCCCAAAAAACAAAAGCCCAGGGCCAGATGGCTTCCCAGGGGAATTTTACCAAACATTTCAAGAAGAATTAATACCTATTCTTCTGAAACTGTTCCAAAAAATAGAAATGGAAGGAAAACTTCCAAACTCATTTTATGAGGCCAGCATTACCTTGATCCCAAAACCAGACAAAGACCCCATCAAAAAGGAGAATTACAGACCAATATCCCTGATGAACATGGATGCAAAAATTCTCACCAAAATACTAGCCAATAGGATCCAACAGTACATTAAAAGGATTATTCACCATGACCAAGTGGCATTTATCCCTGGGCTGCAAGGTTGGTTCAACATCCGCAAATCAATCAATGTGATACAATACATTAAGAAAAGAAAGAACAAGAAACATATGATCCTCTCAATAGATGCAGAAAAAGCATTTGACAAAGTACAGCATCCTTTCTTGATCAAAACTCTTCAGAGTATAGGGATCGAGGGTACATACCTCAATATCATAAAAGCCATCTATGAAAAACCTACAGCGAATATCATTCTCAATGGGGAAAAACTGAGAGCTTTCCCCCCTAAGGTCAGGAACGCGGCAGGGATGTCCACTATCACCACTGCTATTCAACATAGTATTGGAAGTCCTAGCCACAGCAATCAGACAACAAAAAGAAATCAAAGGCATCCAAATTGGCAAGGAAGAAGTCAAACTCTCACTCTTTGCAGATGATATGATACTTTATGTGGAAAACCCAAAAGACTCCACCCCAAAACTGCTAGAACTCATACAGGAATTCAGTAAAGTGGCAGGATATAAAATCAATGCACAGAAGTCAGTGGCATTCCTATACACCAACAACAAGACAGAAGAAAGAGAAATTAAGGAGTCGATCCCATTTACAATTGCACCCAAAACCATAAGATACCTAGGAATAAATCTAACCAAGGAGACAAAAGATCTGTACTCAGAAAACTATAAAATACTCATGAAAGAAATTGAGGAAGACACAAAGAAATGGAAAAACATTCCATGCTCATGGATTGGAAGAACAAATATTGTGAAGATGTCAATGCTACCTAGAGCAATCTACACATTCAATGCAATCCCCATCAAAATACCATCCACTTTTTTCAAAGAAATGGAACAAATAATCCTAAAATTTGTATGGAACCAGAAAAGACCCCGCATAGCCAGAGGAATGTTGAAAAAGAAAAGCAAAGCCGGCGGCATCACAATTCCGGACTTCCAGCTCTATTACAAAGCTGTCATCATCAAGACAGCATGGTACTGGCACAAAAACAGACACATAGATCAATGGAACAGAATAGGGAGCCCAGAAATGGACCCTCAACTCTATGGTCAACTCATCTTTGACAAAGCAGGAAAGAATGTCCAATGGAACAAAGACAGTCTCTTCAACAAATGGTGTTGGGAAAATTGGATAGCCACATGCAGAAGAATGAAACTGGACCATTTCCTTACACCACACACAAAAATAGACTCCAAATGGTTGAAAGACCTCAATGTGAGACAGGAGTCCATCAAAATCCTAAAGGAGAACACAGGCAGCAACCTCTTTGACCTCAGCCGAAGCAACTTCTTCCTAGAAACATCGCCAAAGGCAAGGGAAGCAAGGGCAAAAATGAACTATTGGGACTTCATCAAGATAAAAAGCTTTTGCAAAGCAAAGGAAACAGTCAACAAAACCAAAAGACAACCAACAGAATGGGAGAAGATATTTGCAAATGACATATCAGATAAAGGGCTAGTATCCAAAATCTATAAAGAACTCATCAAACTCAACACCCAAAGAACAAAGAATCCAATCAAGAAATGGGCAGAAGACATGAACAGACATTTTTCCAAAGAAGACATCCAAATGGCCAACAGACACATGAAAAAGTGCTCAATATCGCTCGGCATCAGGGAAATCCAAATCAAAACCTCAATGAGATACCACCTCACACCAGTCAGAATGGCTAAAATTAACAAGTCAGGAAATGACAGATGTTGGCGGGGATGCGGAGAAAGGGGAACCCTCCTACACTGTTGGTGGGAATGAAAGCTGGTGCAGCCACTCTGGAAAACTGTATGGAGGTTCCTCAAAAAGTTGAAAATAGAGGGCGCCTGGGTGGCTCAGTCGTTAAGCGTCTGCCTTCGGCTCAGGTCATGATCCCGGAGTCCCGGGATCGAGTCCCACATCGGGCTCCCTGCTCGGCAGGAAGCCTGCTTCTCCCTCTCCCACTCCCCCTGCTTGTGTTCCTGCTCTCGCTCTCTCTCTCTGTCAAATAAATAAAATGTTTAAAAAAAAAAAAAAAAAGTTGAAAATAGAGCTACCATATGATCCAGCAATTGCACTACTGGGTATTTACCCCAAAGATACAAAAGTAGGGATCCGAAGGGGTACGTGCACCCCGATGTTTATAGCAGCAATGTCCACAATAGCCAAACTGTTGAAAGAGCCAAGATGTCCATCGACAGATGAATGGATAAAGAAGATGTGGTATATATATACAATGGAATATTATGCAGCCATCAAAAGGAATGAGATCTTGCCATTTGCAACGACGTGGATGGAACTGGAGGGTATTATGTTGAGTGAAATAAGTCAAACAGAGAAAGACATGTATCATATGATCTCACTGATATGAGGAATTCTTAATTGCAGGAAACAAACTGAGGGTTGCTGGAGTGGGGGGTGGGGTGGGAAGGATGGGGTGACTGGGTGATAGACACTGGGGAGGGTATGTGCTCTGGTAAGCGCTGTGAATTTTGCAAGACTGTTGAATCTCAGATCTGTACCTCTGAAACAAATAATGCAATATATGTTAAGAAAAAAAAAAAGAAGAAGAAGAAGAAGGTAGCGGGAGGGGAAGAATGAAGCGGGGGAAATCGGAGGGGTAGACGAACCATGAGAGACGATGGACTCTGAAAAACAAACAGGGTTCTAGAGGGGAGGGGGGTGGGAGGATGGGTTAGCCTGGTGGTGGGTATTGAGGAGGGCACGTTCTGCATGGAGCACTGGGTGTTATGCACAAACAATGAATCATGGAACACTTCATCTAAAACTAATGATGTAATGTATGGGATTAACATAAGAAAAAAAAAAATAAAATATTTTATTGGGGAAAAAATGCTTCTGGGAACTGGGACAGTTCTTTAATGACCAATGCAAAGCTTTGTAGTATAAGAAGAAGTTAGCTGTTTTGTAATATAAATCTCAAATTTCTCTAGTTTCTCATCTCTGTCGATCATTGAGTTATCATTATGGTTGCCATTTAAGCATAATTATACTGCTACATTATATTCTTTGTAGCATATTCTTGAAATTGCACAAACTTTTTTATTATGGAAAAATTCAAATACATATATACAAAAGTAGAGTGAAGAGTGTAAAGTTGTACATACAAAATCATCCAATTTTTTCAAAAAACATGTGCATAAAATAAAGACTATATACAGTATATAAAAAAAAAAGTGTAATGAACCTCTATGTTCCCATCACCTGCTTTAACAATTATTAACTTGTGAACGGTCATATTCTTTGTATCTTCACCACCTCCCCCTAGATTATTTTGAAGCAGATCCCAAACATTATCTTATTTTTTTTTTAAAGATTTTTATTTATTTATTTAACAGAGATAGAGAGAGAGCACAAGTAGGCAGAATGGCAGACAGAGGTAGAGGGAGAAGCAGGCTCTCTGCCAAGCAGGGAGCCCGATGCGGAGCTCGATCCCAGGATCCTCGGATCATGACCTGAGCCAAAGGCAGCCGCTTAACCGACTGAGCCACCCAGGTGCCCCAACATTATCTTATTTTATCTGTGCATATTTCTAAAGACACAGATGCCCTCTTTTAAATAAAAATGCAATACCATCTCACTTTAATATTTCCTCAACATTTCTAAATACACAGTGAGTGTTTCCCTGATTGTAATATAATTTTGTAACATTTTATTTATTTGAATAAGGATCAAACAAGGCCCATATACAGTGTTTTGCTAATTTGCCTTTAAAGTCTCTTTTAATTTTCAGGTATGCTCCAAAATTTTTACTTGCTCTTTTCCTTTTAACCTTCAGAACTTACAAAATTTGTATTCTGCTGATTGCATCCCCAGTTGTAAACTGGCAGTGTCGTTTAGCATGTTCCTCTCTCTGTATTTCCTATAAACTAGTAGTAGATCTAGAAGCTTAATCAAATTCAGGTTCAAACTTTTTGATGAGGTTATTTCATAGGTAGTGTTGTTTCTTCTATTGTGTGCATGATGTCTGGTTTCTTTCCTTGTATAAGAAAGGTAGGATACATGATTGACTCTTTCCCTTTACTCATCAGTTTTTGTAATAATGAATTGGTTCCTTAGTCTCCTCTAAAGGTAATCAAGGATTTTCTAATATTGCTATGAATTCATGGATTTAAACCTGTTTGGTATATTTTGGTCTTTACAATTAGTGCCCTTACTGATGCTAATTTTGTCCCGTCATTGACCAGTGGGGGTATCTCACAAG
Organism: Neomonachus schauinslandi; assembly: GCF_002201575.2. NCBI lineage: Eukaryota > Metazoa > Chordata > Mammalia > Carnivora > Phocidae > Neomonachus > Neomonachus schauinslandi. Next base: position 79,525,793 of record NC_058405.1, read on the forward strand.
TTGTTTCCTGAGTCCTTTTGACACAGCCCTAGTTGTCCTTGATGGCTTCTTTGCTTCCTCTAGGGCAAGATGTTGAAGGCCCCTCTTCTACATATCCTGCCCCAGACCTAGAGTCAGCCATTTCTCTGGGAAGCTGGTTCATTTTCTTGGGAAGTGATATTTACAGGCCACTATCCAAGCACTAAAAGAACTTGTCTTTATGGGATTATCATTTTAGTGCTTATCAATGGATAGACCTAAGTTTTTGTTGTTGTTTGTTTTTGTTTTTAGAAAAAAAATACATCGTGAGTTCATACGAGATGTCTTATTCACATCAGGACAATAGTTTTTACTTAATCACATCAATCTTACATCCACATCTCTCCCATAAAATATCTTGGTTTTCGGGGCGCCTGGATGGCTCAGTTGGTTAAGCGACTGCCTTTGGCTCAGGTCATGATCCTGGAGTCCCGGGATCAAGTCCCGCATTGGGCTCCCTGCTCGGCAGGGAGTCTGCTTCTCCCTCTGACCCTCCTCCCTCTCATGCTCTCTGTCTCTCATTCTCTCTGTCTCAAAAAAAAAAAAATCTTAAAATATCTTGGTTTTCAATAGCAAAAATAGTTCCTTATTTGCTTTACCTCACATTACACATACAAAGGTCTCAATAACACCATCATTAACTAAACAATATGAGTATTGACAATATAAGTTTTCTTTGTTGTTGTTTTTGTTTGATTTTGAATTTATTACCCTTGGGGCAAACGTCATAGCCAAATTACTGTGGCTTACTGTTGCTTGGAATGGTTCTTCTCTGTGTGGTTATCCCACTACTGATGATTCTGTTGGGTTCATTTGTTTCTTTTTATTTTCCATTTTCAAAGATTGCTTTTTAATATTAAAAGTTTTTTATAATTAAGTAAAATATTTCTTTGGTTCCATAGTCCAATATACAAAAGAAGGCATATTCAAAGAAATATAGCTTCTAGCCCAGTCATCTCCAGCTTATTCCCTCCATTTTAACATAGGTAATAATTTTTAAATTTTTATGGCTTATCCTCTATTGTTTTCTTTAAATATAATATGTATATATACTTTATATATACTAAATATATATCATAGGCATTCTATAATATATTTTCATTTATACTTTATGTATATTTATATAAAATATACTTTATATATACTTTAAGTATATATATTATATACATATCTTATATATATAATATATATATTGACATACCTCCCCCTTTCTTAGATAATGGTAACATTCCAATATATACTTTCCTCCACCTTGCTTTTTTTACTTAAAAATATATCTTAGAGATATAGTCGTTCAAAATATATTTGTATGTTCACATACATATATATAATGTATAATATAAATATATACTTTTATATAAATAAAATATAAATATATAATATAAATATATAACATTTACATAAAAATAATTTATATAAATATATATATACACTTTTCTTCTCCTAAAGAACATAAGAGAAATATGTGGATCTTGGATGGGGTTGCTTCCTAAGCATTGTTTTCAAGTTCTACTATTATTTCATTTGAAGAAATTAATAAATAGCCTAGATTCTGTGCCAATAAAAATCGGTATAATTTGGTTGAATATAATACTTCATTTCATAATTAAGAGATTGAGATAGGATAGGAATATCTGGTATATAAAGTTGCTTGACTTCTGTATGTCTTAGTTTCCTGATTTGTAAAGGAAGGAAAGGAAGACACGATCTCTTGGTCTAGCTAAAGCCCCTCCCTGTCACACACTTTATGATACACTGTGCTTTTCTTTCAGGCAATCTTTCATAATTGTATTTAAATGATGACTTTCATGAAATCCATCTTACCTGTGTCAGGAAGTGAGGGACACATCTATCATGTTCTCCACTTACATTTAGTGCCTATATAGTATCTGGCATATGTAGATAAAAAAATTATTGTTAAAGGAGTGAATGAATAACCCTAGCTCTAAAACTTTATATGAGTGTCATTTAAAATAAGCAGTTGTCTATGTAGCTACTATTAACCAAGAGATCAGTTAAAAAAGAATTTTTTTAAAAAGGTGAGTAACATGCCTAAAAGATGGCGGAGGAGTAGGGGACCCTATTTCAACTGGTCCCCGGAATTGAGCTGGGTATCTACCAGACCACTCTGAGCACCCACGAAACCAGCCTGAGATGTAAGAAGATCTGGATCTCTACAAACAGAATATTGCAGGCGGTTGGTTTTGAGGTAGGAAGCGGAGAGCCGTGATCCTGAGGGCAGATATTGGAGGATAAATGGCAGCGGGAGGGAGCCTGGCCATGGGGATCCTACACTGCCGGTGAGTGACAGCCTCACCCTCTGCGGACAGGGCACAGACTCGCAGACCGGTAGCATCGGAAAGGACTTTAGGGCAGCCCCCGGGGTGGAGGACCAGACCAGCAGGTCGCGCGCACACACGCGAACTGCAGCCTCCGAGATGGAAACCCGGTGCGCCTGGGTCCCGCCGGTGAACTGCAACCTTGGGGGTGGAAACCCTGAGCGGCGGAGTCGCGCACACGCGAACTGCAGTACCCCGGACAGGACTCCAAGCGGTGGAGTCGTGTGCGTGCGCGCGCGGGACCTGGGAGCGGCTGGTGGTTTTAGAAGCACAAAGGGCAGAGACCTGCCCCGACCTGGAGACGGGACTGGGAGCACTGCGGAGGGGCGCACAACCCAGGACGCTGCAGTTTATAGCAGCACGGACAGAAACGGAGACGGTGTGGTCTGGAGAGCTCACTGAAAAACAGACTGAGGTCTCCCTGCTCTGAGGCAGAGGGTTGGAAACGGTCTCTTCTGCTCTGACTCGCGGAAGAGACACGGAAAGCCGCCAGGGAAAGGCGCCAGAGAACAAAAGCCCCAAAGACTGATTCCCGCTGAGCCCATCCCCTGCCACAGGGGCGCAGGGCAACTCCGCCCAAACAGGGTTGCCTGAGTAACAGTGCGGCAGGCCCCTCCCACAGAAGACAGGCTGCAAAAACAAGAGGCCAGCAACCCTAAGGTCCCAAGAAAACAGGTGCATCTTGCTTGGGTTCTGGTCAATAATTTGGACTCTATACATTCCCTCAAACACCCATCAACAGAATGACTAGGAGGAGGAGCCCCCAAAACAGAAAAGACTCAGAGATTATGACTTATGCTGCAGATTTACAAATGGATGCAGATATAACCAAGATGTCGGAGATGGAATTCAGGCTAGCAATTGTGAAGACAATGGCTAGAATGGAGAAATCAATTAATGGCAACATAGAGTCTCTAAGGGCAGAAATAAAAGGGGAATTGGCAGAACTTAAAAATGCTATCAATGAGATCCAATCCAATCTAGATAATCTAACAGCTAGGGTAACTGAGACAGAAGAGAGAATAAGCGATCTGGAAGACAGTACAATAGATAAAAAGGGAAAAGAGGAGGCCAGGGAAAAACAACTCAGAATCCATGAAAATAGAATCAGAGAAATAAGTGACACATGAGGCGTTCCAATGTCAGAATCATTGGAATCCCGGAGGGAGTGGAGAGAGAGAGAGGGCTAGAAGATGTATTTGAGCAAATCATAGCTGAGAACTTCCCTAATCTGGGGAAATGAAACAAACATTCGAGTCCTAGAGGCAGAGAGGACCCCTCCTAAGATCAAGGAAAATAGGCCAACACCCCGGCATGTAATAGTAAAACTTGCAAATCTTAGAACCAAGGAAACCATCTTAAGGGCAGTTAGGGGGAAGAGATTCCTTACAGAGGGAGGAACATCAGAATAACGTCAGACCTATCCACAGAGACCTGGCAAGCCAGAAAGGCCTGGCAAGACATATTCAGGGTACTAAATGAGAAGAACATGCAGCCAAGAATACTTTATCCGGCAAGGCTTTCATTTAGAATGGATGGAGAGATGCAGAGCTTCCACAACTGGCAAAAGTTGAAAGAATATGTGACCACTAAGCCGACCCTGCAAGAAATATTAAGGGGGGTTCTATAAAAGGAGAAAGACCCCAAGAGTGATATACAACAGAAATTTATAGGGACAATCTATAAAAACAATGTCTTCACAGGCAACATGATGACAATTAATTAATATCTTTCAATAATCACTCTCAATGTGAATGGCCTAAACGCTCCCATAAAATGGCACAGGGTTGCAGATTGGATAAAAAGACAGGACCCATCCATATGCTGTCTACAAGAGACTCATTTTGAACCTAAAGATACATCCAGACTGAAAGTGAAGGGATGGAGATCTATCTTCCATGCCAGTGGACCTCAAAAGAAAGCTGGGGTAGCAATTCTTATATCAGACAAATTAGATTTTGAACTAAAGTCTGTAATAAGAGACACAGAAGGACACTATATCATTCTTAAAGGGTCTATCCAACAAGAAGATCTAACAAACATCTATGCCCCCAACATGGGAGCAGCCATCTACATAAGCCAACTGTTAACCAAAATAAAGAGTCATATTGATAACAATACGTTAATTGTAGGAGACCTCAATACTCCACTCTCAGCAATGGACAGATCATCTAAGCAGAAAATCAACAAGGAAACAAGAGCTTTGAATGATACATTGGACCAGATTGACCTCATAGATATTTACAGAACATTCCACCCTAAAACAACAGGATACTCATTCTTCTCGAGCGCACATGGAACTTTCTCCAGAATAGACCATATACTGGGTCACAAATCAGGTCTCAACCGATACCAAAAGATTGATATTATTCCCTGCATATTCTCAGACCACAATGCTCTAAAACTGGAACTCAATCACAAGAAAAAATTTGGCAGAAATTCAAGCACTTGGAAGCTAAAGACCACTCTGCTCAAGAATGTTTGGGTCAACCAAGAAATCAAAGAAGAACTTAAACAATTCATGGAAATCAATGAGAACGAAAACACATCGGTCCAAAACCTATGGGATACTGCAAAGGCGATCCTAAGGGGGAAATACATAGCCATCCAAGCCTCACTCAAAAAAATAGAAAAATCCCGAATTCACCAACTAACTCTACACCTTAAAGAACTAGAGAAAAAGCAACAAATGATGCCTAAGCCACGCATTAGAAGAGAAATAATTAAGATTAGAGCAGAAATCAATGAATTAGAAACCAGAAACTCAGTAGATCAGATCAATGAAACTAGAAGTTGGTTCTTTGAAAGAATTAATAAGATTGATAAACCACTGGCCAGACTTATACAAAAGAAAAGAGAAAGGACCCAAATTAATAAAATTATGAATGAAAGGGGAGAGATCACGACCAACACCAAGGAAATAGAAACAATTATTAGAAATTATTATCAACAACTATATGCCAATAAACTGAGCAATCTGGATGAAATGGAGGCCTTCCTGGAAACCTATAAGCTACCAAGACTGAAATAGGAAGAAATTGACAACCTGAATAGGCCAATAACCAGTAACGAGATTGAAGCAGTGATCAAAAACCTCCCAAAAAACAAGAGTCCAGGGTCTGATGGATTCCCTGGGGAATTCTACCAAACATTCAAAGAAGAAATAATACCTATTCTACTGAAGCTGTTTCAAAAAATAGAAACAGAAGGAAAACTTCCAAACTCATTCTATGAGGCCAGCATTACCTTAAACCCCAAATCAGGCAAAGACCCCATCAAAAAGGAGAATTTAAGACCGATATCCCTGATGAATATGGATTCCAAAATCCTCAACAAAATCCTAGCTAATAGGATCCAACAAAACATTAAAAGGATCATCCACTACGACCAAGTGGGATTTATCCTCGGGATGCAAGGGTGGTTCAACATTCGCAAATCAATCAATGTGATAGAACACATTAATAAGAGGAGGGAGAAGAACCATATGGTCCTCTCAATTAATGCAGAAAAAGCATTTGACAAAATACAACATCCTTTCCTGATTAAAACTCTCCAGAGTATAGGGATAGAGGGAACATTCCTCAAGTTCATAAAATCCATCTATGAAAAACCCACAGCAAATATCATCCTCAATGGGGAAAAGCTGAGAGCCTTTCCCTTAAGATCAGGAACACGTCAAGGATGCCCACTCTCACCACTGTTGTTCAACATAGTACTAGAAGTCCTAGCAACAGCAATCAGACAACAAAAAGAAATAAAAGGTATTCAAATTGGCAAAGAAGAAGTCAAACTCTATCTTTTCGCAGACGACATGATACTCTATGTGGAAAACCCAAAAGACTCCACCCCCAAATTACTAGAACTCATACAGCAATTCGGTAATGTGGCAGGATACAAAAGCAATGCACAGAAATCAGTTGCTTTCTTATACACTAACAATGCAACTGTAGAAAGAGAAATTAGAGAAACGATCCCATTTACAATAGCACCAAAAACCATAAGATACCTCGGAATAAACCTAACCAAAGAGGTAAAGGATCTATACTCTAGGAACTACAAAACACTCATGAAAGAAATTGAAGAAGACACAAAAAGATGGAAAAATATTCCATGCTCATGGATCGGAAGAATAAACATTGTTAAAATGTCTATGCTACCCAGAGCAATCTATACCTTCAATGCCATCCCGATCAAAATTCCAATGACATTTTTCAAAGTGCTGGAACAAACAATCCTAAAATTTGTATGGAATCAAAAAAGACCCCGAATCACCAAGGAGATGTTGAAAAAGAAAAACAAAGCTGGGGGCATCACGTTGCCCGATCTCAAGCTATATTACAAAGCAGTGATCACCAAGACAGCATGGTACTGGCACAAAAACAGACATACAGACCAATGGAACAGAATAGAGAACCCAGATATGGACCCTCAACTCTATGGTCAAATAATCTTTGACAAAGCAGGAAAAAACATGCAATGGAAAAAAGACAGTCTCTTCAATAAATGGTGCTGGGAAAATTGGACAGCCACATGCAGAAGAATGAAACTCGACCCTTCTCTAACACCATTCACAAAGATAAACTCAAAGTGGATGAAAGACCTCAATGTGAGACAGGAATCCATCAAAATCCTAGAGGACAACATAGGCAGTAACCTCTTTGACATCGCCTACAGCAACTTCTTTCAAGATACATCTCCAAAAGCTAGTGAAACAAAAGCAAAAATGAACTTTTGGGACTTCATCAAGATAAAAAGCTTCTGCAGAGCAAAGGAAACAGTCAACAAAACAAAGAGGCAACCCACAGAATGGGAGAAGATATTTGCAAATGACACTACAGATAAAGGGCTGGTATCCAAGATCTATAAAGAACTTCTCAAACTCAACACCCAAAAAACAAATAATCAAGTCAAAAAGTGGGCAGAAGATATGAAAAGACACTTCTCTGAAGAAGACATACAAACGGCTAACAGACACATGAAAAAATGTTCATCATTAGCCATCAGGGAAATCCAAATCAAAACCACACTGAGATACCACCTTACACCAGTTAGAATGGCAAAAATGGACAGGGAAAGAAACAACAAATGTTGGAGAAGTTGTGGAGAAAGGGAAACCCTCTTACACTGTTGGTGGGAATGCAAGTTGGTACAGCCACTTGGGAAAACAGTGTGGAGGTTCCTCAAAAATTTAAAAATAGAGCTACCCTATGACCCAGCAATTGCACTGCTGGGTATTTACCCCAAAGACACAGATGTAATGAAAAGAAGGGCCACATGCACCCTAATGTTCATAGCAGCAATGTCCGCAATAGCCAAACTGTGGAAAGAGCCGAGATGCCCTTCAACAGATGAATGGATAAAGAAGATGTGGTCCATATATACAATGGAATATTACTCAGCCATCAGAAAGGATGAATACCCAACTTTTACATCGACATGAATGGGACTGGAGGAGATTATGCTAAGTGAAACAATCTAGCAGAGAAAGTCAATTATCATATGGTTTCACTTATTTGTGGAACATGAGGAATAGCATGGAGTACATTAGGAGAAGGAAGGGAAAAAAGGGGGATGGAATTGGAGGGAGAGATGAACCATGAGAGACTATGGACTCTGAGAAACAGACAGGGTTTTAGAGGGGCCGGGGCAGGGGGGATTGGTTAGCCCAGTGATGGGTATTAAGGAGGGCACGTACTGCATGGAGCACTGGGTGTTATATGAAAACAGTGGATCGTGAATCACCACATCAAAAACCAATGATGTATTGTATGGTGACTAACATAACATAAAATAAAAAAAGAAAGAAAGAAAAATAAATAAAAACAGAGCTATATAGGGGCAGAGTTTCTGTATGTAATTGAAGCTAAGTTGGTATCAATTCAAACTGGATTGTTATATTTAAGATGTTAATGGTAATCCTCAAGGTAAACACTAAGAAAATACCTAAGAAGTATATACATAAAAGAAAATGAGAAGAGAATCAAAGAAGTACACTACAAAAAAATCAATTAAACACAAAAGAAAGTCATCACGGAGGTAATGAAGAACAAAAAGGTAGAAGACATACAGAAAAGTACAGCAAAATGACAGATATAAATCTTCCTTCATAAGTAATTACTTTAAAAGTAAGTGATTAAACTTCCCAATCAAGAGGCAGAGATGGTAGAATAACACTTTTTCTTTAAAAAGATGCACATGATCCAACTTTGTGCTGCCTACAGGAGATTCATTTGAGATCCAAAGACAAATATGTTGAAAGTGAAAGGATGGAAAAATATAATTTCATGCAAATAGTAACAAAGAGAGAGCTGGGTTGACTATACTAATATCAGACAAAATAGACTTTAAGTTAAAAACTTACAAAAGACAAGAATGACATTATATTTTAATAAAAAGGTCAACACACCAAGAAAATATAATAATTATAAATGTATAACCACCAAACAAAAGACCCCCAAAGTATATAAAGCAAACTGACAGAATTGAAAGGAGAAACAGACAATTCAACAATAATACTATGAGACTTCAACTCCCCATCCTACTTTCAATTATGAAAAGAACACATAAACAAAAGATCAATAAGGAAACAGAGGATTTATACAACATTATAAACCAATTAGAGTAAGATATATATAGAATACTCCATCCAACAACAGCAAACCATGCATTTCTTTCAGATGCATGTGGAACATTCCCCAGAATAGATCATGTTAGGTCACACATGCACACACAAAAATCACAATAAATTTTAACAGGTTGATATAATACAAAATATCTTCTCATATCACAATGGAATGAAATTAGAAATCAATTACAGAAGGTAAACTGACAAATTCACAAATAAGTGAAAATTAAACAGCACACTCTTAAACAACCACTGGGCCAAATAATAAATCATGAGGGATATTAGAAAATACTTACAGATAAATGAAAATGAAAAACACATACCTAAACTTCTGAGATGTATAAAAGTCATGCTCAGAGAAGTTACAGCAGTAAAAGCCTACATATTAATAAAGAAGAAAGATCCCAAATCAATAACCTAACTCTGTACGTTAAAGAACCATAAAAGGAAAAGCAAACTAAACCCACAGCTATCAAAGGAAGGAAATAATAAAGATGATAATGGAGATAAATAAGGTAGATAATAAAAAACTACTACGAACTTTACATAAATAAAAATAGCTACAAGAGAATGTTATGAACAATGTGCACTAACAATTGGATTACCTAGATGGAATGGATAGATTCCTAGAAACACACAATCTACCAAAACGGATTGAAGAAGGAATAAAAAGTCTGAATGATCATATAACAAGTAATAAGATTCAATCAGTAAATCAAAAACCTCCCAACAAAGAGACACCCAGGATTTGATGGCTTTATTGGTGAATTCTACCACACATTTAAAAAACTAGCAATCCTCCTCAAACTCTTCCTAAAAAGTTGAAGAGAAGGGAATAATTCTTAACTCATTTTATAAGGCCAGCATTACTCTGATACCAAATTCAGACAGACATTATAAGAAAAAATAGGCCAATATCCCTTGGGAATATAATGTAAAAATCCTCCACAAAATAGCAGATCAAATTCAGCAGCATATTAAAAAGATTATATATCATGACCAAGTGGATTTACCCCAGACTGCAAGAGTAGTTCAACATAAGAAAATCAATCAATGTAATACACCAGATTAATAGAGTGAAGAGAAAAAAACTATACGATCATCTGAATTAATGCAGAAAAAGCATTTGACAAATTCCAACATTCTTTCATGATAAAAATATGCAATAAACCAGGAATAGAAGGAAATTTCCCCAACATCATAATAACCATATATTTTTTAAAAGCCCATAACTAATGTCATACTTCATGATGAAAGACTAAAAGTGTTCCCCCTAATATCAGAGACAAAACAAGGATGCCCACCTTGCATCTACTCAATATAGTACACGAAGTACTAGTCAGAGCAATTAGGTAAGAAAAGAAATAAAATCCATCAAAATTGGAACAGAAGAAGTAAAACTATATCTTCATTAATGACATGATTAGTTATGTAGAAAACCCTAAAGAATCTACAAAAGTCCTCTTGGACACAAAATCAACACACAAAAATCATTTGTATCTCTCTATATATTATCTGAAAAGAAAATTAAGGAAATAATTCCATTTACAACAGCATCAAAAAGAATAAAATACTTAGGGATGAAATTTAACCAAGGAGATACAAGACCTTTACAATAGAAACTACATAATATTGCTAAAAGAAAATAAAGACAGAAGTAAAAGGAAAGATAGTCCATGCTCATGGTTTGGAATATTTATTATTGTTAGGATGAAAATACTACCCAAAGCAACACACAGATTTAATACAATCCCTATCAAAATCCCAATGGTGTTTTTTTGAAGAAATGAAAAAATCCATCCTAAATTTCATATGGAATTTCAAGGGACTCTAAATAGTTAAAACAATCTTGAAAGAGAAAAACAAATTTGGAGAACACAACCTTCCTGATTTCAAAACTTACTGCAAGTCTACAGAAGTTACAACACTGTAATACTGTCATAAGGATAGACATGTAAACCAACGGAACAGAATTGAGAAACTTGTATCTATATCTATAGGCAATTGATTTTCAACAAAAATGCCAGGAGCATTCAATGAAAAAAGAACAAGTGCTTAAACAAAAAGTGCTGAGAAAACTGCTTGTCCACATGCAAAAGAATGAAATTGGACTCTTACCTTACACCGTGTACAAAAATTAACTAAAATCGATCAAATACTAAAGAACTATAAGAACTAAAATTATAAAACTCTTAGAAGAAAACAAGGGAAAATCTTTATAACCTTGGGTTTAATGATTACTTAAATATGACACAAAATAGATGAATGGGTACACAAAATGTGATGTGATATATATAACATATATACATATTGAATATTATTCACCCATGAAAAGGAATGATGTTCTGACACATACTACAACAGAAAACTATAAGAAAGAATCAAATAGAAAAGTTAGGAATTTAAAAACATGATGTCAAATCAAAGAATTTTTTTCAATGGCTGAATCAGCAGACTGAACACAAGATGAGAAAAGACTCAGTGAACTTGATGAGAAGTAAATAGAATGACATCAGACTTGTCAATAGCCATATTAGAATCTGGAGGATGATAGTTACTACTTTCAACTACTAATCAAGAGTGAATTTAGAGACACTTTTATGCATGAAGAACTTCAAAAAAATTTACTTTTCATGCACCTTTCCTTAGAAACTTCTTGGAGTATGAAGAGAGAGGAAGACATGGGTTCTTGAATCAGAGCGTCCAATAAAAGTGAGAGGCAAAGCAAGTCTCCAAGATGGTAGTGAGGGGAAGATAGCTATGCAAAAAGCCTAGAGGTAATAGGAAGACATGGAGGCAGAGGGCTTTAGGAAGAATATTGCCAAGAAATAAATGGAATTGGTGGCTTATCTGAAGTACTTGACCACTGGGAGGAGTTCTACAATCTGTCTTTCAGACAGATTGAATTAAAGGAAAGTACACTAAAAAAACAACCAAGGAAGTAACAAAAAAGGGCAATTATTTTCCCAGGAAAATATTTAAATGTCATCTAAAAAAAAAAAGAGGCAGAGATTGGAATGATGCAGCTCCAAATCAAGGAACATCGTGGATTGTTGGTTACCACCAGAAGCTAAGAAGAGGCAAGGAAGGATTCAACCCCGAGTCTCAGAGTGGCCCTAACAACTGGATTTCTAACCTCCGGAATTGGGAGAGAATAAATTTATATTGCTTTAAGCCACCCAATCTGTGGGACTTTATTAAAGCAACTGTAAGAAGCTAATACACTCACTCTTTTGATCAATAAAATGCATCCCTGAATAACTCTCATTATCTACTGCTTAATTGTCCCTCGTTCCTAATTGGTCAAAACTTCCATATTGGTGATCTCTCTGATAAAATGACTCATAGCAGCCTGGTTTCCTCAACTCAACTGACCTCCACCTTCATTCTGCCAGCAGAGTCACACCTTGGAGTTTGTTACTACATACACCCATTGAAAACCTTTTCTGAAGAAAGTGTAAATCATGGTGATTAAGCATACTATATGTCACATTTCAGTGAGGCACATCTAGCTATAAAGGAGACTTTTTCCCTTCATCTCTGGTTAATTTCCAGTTACACTTTATCCTGTTCTAAACTGGCTTTCTGAATTTTCCTAGATACCTCAATCATAACCATAGTTCCTAGGTCTTCTGAAGTCTGCCTTTTTTTTTTTTTTAAGGCAACTAAGAAATCCTGCTGTGCTCTGCTTGAGCATTCAGGACTGTGGCAGTGCCCCTCAGGCCATACCTGGTGGCCAGGTTGTGAGTAGGAGGCAATGACCACAGAGATGGGGGTTGGTTTCTGTCTACCTTTGCCCTCAGTGAGCAAAACCAAACAAAATTATGATTTAAAAATTCATATATATATATGTGTGTATATATATACACACACATATATATGAACTTAAATTCATAAATATGAATTTATTTATATATGAATTCAAATAAATATGAATTTAAATCAACTCATATTTTAAAACTCACATATATAAAAATTTATATATATTTGTTTTATATATAAATACATATAAAATATATAAAATATATATTTCTATATATAAAATCCCAACCAAGTTAAGTCCTCAGCATCTCCACAATATGGCAGCCAACTATCCTATCTATTTCATCTTCCATGACCCTTATTGATCTTATTCTCTAATCATGCTCCTCCTGGAGCTAGGTCAGCAACAGAAGCTGAGACCTGGTGTAGTTGAAAATTTCACAAAATACTTTTTATTAGGAGAAGCAGTGTCATTTTAAAGCCACTATTACAGCCGTTAGAGAATTTACCTAGAGTGTTAGAAAGCTAATGGGTCCAAACAGCCACATTGGCAATCCATTTAATCATCTGCCTCACAAAGCTGACCTTCTCAACTCCATTGGCCTTCACCTCACTCCATCAGCCACCCACCAGCCATGTCACATCTTGGATCTTGTCATTGCTTAGACTTGTTCCACCTTCAGAATTTTCTTGATGGTGGTGTTTCTCTTGGCAAGAACTTTCTTGACTTCTACCTCTCCCACACACTTAAAACCCATCGAACCTGCTCTTCTTCCTCATTATGAATTCCCATTCCTTAATCCCTCCCTCTTTTGCCAGTCACCTGTGACCCTCTTTTGAAGGTGATCATCTGCCTCCCTTCCCACTCAGAATTAGACTCTATGATTAAAGACACTGAGTTAATCATAATTGTATTTGATTATATAGTAATGAGTTAAACTTGACTTTGGAACTCAAGTAGTACTGTTTCTGTTATTTACAAGTCTCATAATTTGAGACACAATGAATACTATAAATAAGTAAAAATGAACAGTATAAGCCAAAGGATCATGGACTACTAGCACAATTTTCCATTAAGAAAGATTTCCACTGGAAAGGACTCTGAAAGGAAGTGATTAAGTGCCTGTTGGTTAATGAAGGAGTTCCAGGAGTTGGCTGAAGACGATACTCTCAAGACAAAACTCCAGAGAACCATCCAAATTAATGGCAGTTTCCAGAACTTGGCAGAAATTCAAGTAAGCAGGACAAGAGTGGATTCTAATCATGAATGGGATCAAATGAGAAAGAAATTATCTCCTTAAAGAATACCCCAGAGGAAATGAATTTGGAGAAGTTAGCACATCACAGATGGACATGAACAGCATTTGCCACTCCAACTAAGGCAGTAGTGCTCTAACTTTTATTTTTTTAAGCAGTAGAACTCTTTCTTGAAATGGAAACAAAGGCAGAACTCTGACTAAAACTGAGGTCAGAGGTCTGGAGCCCCATTGCCCAGACACCAACCTTGGAGATGATTCCAAAGTCCCTCTTCAAAACCATAAAGATAGGCAATAGTTGGAAAACCACTGGCCTGGAAAATCAACCTCCCCTAACCCAACCACCATTGGTTACTACAATAACTGCCTATCAAGTACAAAAATATTTATTAAAATATTTGTACTGGACACCCTGAATATGAGTGTGGAGTTGAAATATCTAATAAATAATGGAATCTGAGCACACCTTTCTCTTTGTAATTTTTGTTTTCTAGGAAACTCTCAAATTCTTGTATTTCAAAGTTACCATGTGCTGCTGAATTTATTTTTTCTTAATTTCAGCACCTAGGCACCCAATGTTAGGAGCTTCAATGTTACCTTCTTTACTATCTCTTTTAATTATTTATTCATTAAATTTTAATAATTACTAATTATATATGTATGTTTGTATGTGTATATATGTATTATGATAGGCAATTGGGAAAAATTTGAATAAGTTATATCTGCGCCCCCCCCCAAGTAGCTTAGGGACTAAAGCAAGAGATTAAAGTTACTGGATTGAAAGTATGCACAGGATATTATGTAAACCTAGAAAAAAGTCCTCTAAATTAGCCTGATGACAATGAGCAGAGGTCAAGGGACACTTCCCAGAGAAATGACATTTGACCTGAATTTTAAAGGTAAAACAGGATTAAGATAAAATCAAGTGATTTTTCTAGAGATGGGCAAAATCCAGACTGTGAAAAACTTTGTGCTTTTTCCTCTTGTATTTATGTGACATTCACAAACAGATGAGACCTATAGTAATGGATATCAGATGAATAATTGCTGGGGGTTAGGGAAAAGGTGAGTATAAGGGGATAACATAGGAATTTAATTGGGGTGCTGGAACTGTTTTGTATCCTGCCTGTGGTAGTGATTATGCAAATCTTTTTCATGTACTAAAATTCGTAGAATTGTATAGACCCCCAAAGATCAAACTTACTGTATGATAAAAAATATATAAACAATCTTTCAAACAACATGCTACTGAACAACCAAAAAATCATTGAAGAAATCAAAGAAGAAATAAAAACTACCTAGAGACAAATGAAAACAGAAATATGACATACCAAAATCTATGGGATGCAGCAAAAGTGGTTCTATTAGGGAGTTCATAGCAACACAGGATTACTTCATGAAACAAGAAAAATCTCAAATAAACAATCTAACTTTATACCTAAAGGAACTAGAAGAATAAGAACAAACAAAGCCAAAAGTTAGTAAAAGGAAGGAAATAACAAAGATCACAGCAGAGCTAAATGAAATAGAGACTAAAAAGACAATAGAAAAGATCAATGAAACTAAGAGCTGATTCTTTGAAAAGATAAATATAATCAATAAACCTTTACCTAGATTAACTAAAAAAAAAAAGACAGAGGACTCAAATAAAATCAGAAATGAAAGAGGAGACTTTACAACTGATATCACAGAAATACAAAGGATCATAAGAGACCACTACAAACAATGATATGCCAACTAACCAGAAAACCTAAAAGAAATGTATAAATTCCTAGAAATACACAACCCTACCAAGACCAAAACAGGAAGAAATAGAAAATCTGAATAGACTGATTCCTAGTAAGGGAATTGAAACAGTAATCAAAAATCTCCCAATAAACAAAAGTCCAGGGTCAGGTGACTTACTGGTGAATTCTACCAAACATTCAAAGAAGATTTAATACCTATCCTCAAACTCTTCCAAAAAACATAAGAAAGGGAAACAAAAGCAAAAATGAACATTTGGAACTTCATCAAGATAAAAAGGTTCTGCACAGTGAAGGAAACAATCAACAAAACTAAAAGGCAGCCTACAGAATGGGAGAAGATATTTGCAAGTGACATATCTGATAAAGGATTAGTATCCAAAATCTATAAAGAATTTATCAAACTCAACACCCAAAAAACAAATAATCCAGTTACAAAATGGGCACAAGATATGAACAAGCATTTTTCCAAAGAAGACATCCAGATGGCTAACAGATACATGAAAAGATGCTCAACATCACTCATCATCAGGGAAATACAAATCAAAACTACAATGAGATACCACCTCACACCTATCAAAATGGCTGAAATTAACAACACAGGAACAACAGATATTGGCAAGGATGTAGAAAAAAGGGAACCCCTTACACTGTTGGGAATGCAAA
This sequence comes from Neomonachus schauinslandi, assembly GCF_002201575.2. Classification (NCBI taxonomy): domain Eukaryota; kingdom Metazoa; phylum Chordata; class Mammalia; order Carnivora; family Phocidae; genus Neomonachus; species Neomonachus schauinslandi. The sequence goes on from NC_058405.1 coordinate 79,542,204, forward strand.
CTCGTGCAGCCACTCTGGAAAACAATATGGAATTTCCTCAAAAATATTAAAAATAAAACTATCCTATGACCCAGCAATTGCACTACTAGGTATTTACCCAAAATACACAAAAATACAGATTTGAAGGGGTACCCTGATGTTTATAGCAACATTATCAATAATTGCCAAACTATGGAAAGAGCCCAAATGTCCATTGACTGATGAATAGATAACGAAGATATGGTATATTTTATATATATATATATATATATATAATGGAATATTGCTGAGCCATCAAAAAGAATGAAATCTTGCCATTTGTAAGGACATAAATGGAGCTAGAGTGTATTATGGTAAGCGAAATTAGTCAACCAGAAAAAGATAAATACCATATGATTTCACTCATATGTGGAATTTAAGAAACATAACAGATGAATATATGGGAAGGGGAAAGGGGAAAAAAAGAGAGAGGGAAGAAAACCATAAGAGACTCTTAATGATAGAGAACAAACTGAGGATTGATGGAAGAAGATGGGTGATGGATATTAAGGAGGGCACTTGTTATGATGAGCACTGGGTTTATATGTAAATGATGAATCACTAAATTCTACTCTTGAAACCAATATTATATTATATATTAAGTAACTAGAATTTAAATAAAAATTTGAAAAAGAGGTCAATTTTCTCCAAAGTAACAGAATGCAATCCACATATTTTTAAATGGAAATGGAAAAGCTGATTCTAAATTATTCAGCCATAAAAAAAGAATGAAATCTTGCCATTTCCAACAACATGGATGGATCTAGAGAGTATAAAGCTAAGTAAAATAAGTCAGTTAGAGAAAGACAAATACCACATGATTTCACTCATATGTGGAATTTAAGAAATAAAGCAAACAAACAAAGAAAAAGAGACAAACTAAAAACCATAGAGAACAAAGTGATGGTTACCAAAGGTTGGGGGGAATGAGTGAAATAGGTGATGGGGATCACTTATTATGATAAGCACTGAGTAATGGATAGAATTGTTGAATCACTATATTGTGAACCTGAAACTAATATAACACAGTGTGTTAACCATACTGGAATTAAATTTTTTTAATTGAAAAGCTGATTCTAAAATTTATATGAAAATGCAAAGGGCCAAGAATATCCAAGACACTCTTGAAGAAGAATAACCTGGGAGGACTTGCTCTACCAGTTATGATACTAGCACAAGCACAGGTAAATTGTCCAATAGAATATAACCAGAAAGACACCAGTCATATATGGATGCTAGACTTATGATTAAGGCAGCATTGCAAACAAGGCAGTGAGGAAAGGATTTCTTTTTGATAAATGATAATTAGCTGTCCATGTGGAAACAATGAACCTTAACTCTTACTTTGCACCATAAGCAAAATCATTCCAATTTAATTTTACATAACTTCCTCAACTTACAATGATATTCTGTCTTAATAAACCCATCAGAAGTTGAAAATATTGTAAGTCAAAATGCATTTAATACACTTAATCTATCAAACAGAATAGCTTAGCCTAGCCTACCTGAAATGTGCTCAGAACACTTCCATTAGCCTACAGTTGGGTAAAATCACAAAGCCTATTTTATAATAAAGTATTGAATATCTCATGTGATTTACTGAATACTGTACTGAGAGAAAACCAGAATGGTTGTATGGATACAAATGGTTGTAAGTGTGTCAGTTGTTGACCCTTCTGATCACATGGCAGACTGGGAGCTGCAGCCACTGCCCAGGATCACTAGAGAGTATCACACCACATATCACTAGCCTGGGAAAAAATCAAAATGCAAAATTCAAAGTACTGTTTCCCCTAAATGCTTACCACTTTTGCACCATCGTAAAGTCAAAAAATCATAACTCAAACTATCGTGAGTCAGAAAGTGTCCTCAGTTCTGAAAAGCAAGAGTACAAAAAAGTATTAACCATAAAGAAAAAAAACCCGATTAATTGGACTATCTTAATACTCATTTTAGTATTTAACTAATACTGAAATTACCTAATTTAAGTAATTTACTTAATTTAGGATTTATTTTTTATTTATTTTTTAAAAAGATTTTATTTATTTATTTGACAGAGAGAGACACAGCGAGAGAGGGAACACAGCAGGGAGAGTGGGAGAGAGAGAAGCAGGCTCCCTGCTGAGTAAGGAGCCTGATGCAGGGCTCAATCCCAGGACCTTGGGATCATGACCTGATCCGAAGGCAGACGCTTAACTGACAGAGCCACCCAGGTGCCCCTTCATTTAAGATTTAAATTAAGACTTTAGTTCATCAAAAGACACCATTAAGAGAGTGAAAAAGTAAACCACAGAGTGGGAGAAGATATCTGTCACACCAATTACTTACAAAGAACTCCATATATATATATATTCCTATAATTAAATAAGAAAAATGACAACCCAATTAAAAAATGGACAAGAAACTTGAAGAGGCATTTCAAGAAAGAATATACACAAATGGGCTATAAACATGTGTGAAAGAACTCAATAGTATGAGTAAACAGGTAAATGCAAATTAAAACCACAGTAAGATACTACTTGATGCCCAAAAAGAATGGCTAAAGTAACAAACAGCTGACCTACTGGGATGGATGGCAACAAGAACTTTCATACATGGCTGCTGAAAGCATCACTGGTACAACCATTTTGGAAAATTGTTGGCTGTCATCTACAAACACTAAATATACAAATACTCTCTGAACTAGACTGCTAGGGTTGCCATACAAAATGCCACAGACTGGATGGCTTAAATGATAGAAGTTTATTTTCTCATAGTTCTGGAGGCTAGAAGTCCAAGATCAAGATGTCAGCAAGTTAGGTTTCTCCTGAGGCCTCTCTCCTTGATTGGGGATGACCTTCCTCTGTGCATGTACATTGCTGGTTTCTCTCTTCTGTTTCCAGATTTCCTCTCTTCATGAGGACAGATTGTATTAGGGTAAACTCTAATGCCCTCATTTTAATTTAATTACCTCTTTAAAGGTCCTATTTCCAAATAAGTCACATTCTGAAGTACCTGGGGTTAGAGCTTCAACATATGAATTTGGGGACAGACACAATTCAGTCTATAACACTCGACCCTCTGGATTCCCCAAATTCACATCCTTTTCAACATTTACTCCATCCCAACAGCCCCGGGAGTCTTAACCAATTCCAGCACCAACCTAAGTTCAATGTCTCATTTAAATATTATCTAAATCAGGTATGGGTGAGACTCAAGTAATGTATGGTTTATTCTGACGTAAAATTCCTCCATAGCTGTGAGGTTATGAAACCAGACAAGTTATGTGCTTCCAAAAATAATGGGCCAAGTATAGGACAGACATACCCATTCCAAAAGGGAGAAATTAGAAAGAAGAAAGGGGAACAGGTCCCATGTGGGGGTGGCAGCCCTGTCTTCTGGGCCTACTAAGGCAGCAGCATCACCCTCTGGGCGCAAGTTGGCAGGAGCTTGACCCATTGAAACTGAGGAGACAGCCCCACCTTCCAGACCTGTACCCTCTGGTCCCATGGTGGGAGTGAGTGGCAGTCCTGCTGATCTCTGAATTTCCTTCAGGGTTATTTTTCCCTTTTCTTGAAGGATAACCTTTTCACAGCTGGATATCTCTATTGTTGTGTCCTATAGAATCCCAGAAGTTCAACAGACTTCCCCCACTTTGTCCCATCTCTGCCCCCTTCAGTCCAAACTGAGGGTGTTTCCACTCATATAACCTCATCTCTATCCCTGGCTTCTGCTGAGATAGCTGCTTAGATCCATGGGTCATACTTACAATCTCTTTTCAGCCATACCTTTGGTATTCACTCCAGAAGACACTTTCTTATTTTTTTGTAATATGAATTGGCTGAAAATTTTCCAAATCTTCAAGTTCTGATCCCTTTTTGTTGAACAATTCCTCGTATATATCTCTCTTCTCTCACTTTTTACATGCAGTAAGGAGAAACCAGGATGCACCTTCAACACTTTGCTTAGAAATCTCCTCAATTAAATATCCCAGTTTATCACTTTCCACAGACACCATAACACAATTCAGCCAAGTTCTTTGCCGTTTTATAGCAAGAACTGCCTTTCCTCCAGTTACCACTAACATAGTTCTCATTTCTTTCTGAAACCTGACCAGAATTGCTTTAATATCCATATTTTGGAAACAAAACAAAACAAAAACAAACATCCATATTTCTCTCAATAAAATCTAGGCTTCTTATAACTTGCACAGTAAAACTCTTTCAGTCTCTATTCATTACCCCATTCCAAAACCACTTCTACATTCTCAGGTATTCGTTATAACAGTACTCTCCTTCTTGGTACCAAAATCTGCATTTAGTCAGGATTCTCCTGAGAAACAGAAAAACATAACTAATAGGATGAGTGTGCATGTGTGCATGTGTGCGTGTGTGCGTGTGTGTGTGTGTGTAGAGAGAGAGTGATTTTTTCTTTTTTTGTTGTTTAGTTTTTATTTCAAAATCATAAACTTAATTCTGCAATCCAGCTAGACTTGGAGGAGAGTAAGAAAAATATGGAACTCATAGAACTGCAGCAAAAGCACAAAGATTATAGGATATTTCAAGCAAATGGGGGTGAAGAGTTGCTCTCCTGAGCTCCAGAAGGAATGGTTTGGTAGTTAAGATAAAATACAAGTCAAATTTATTAGATTTGTCCACAGTCAGCAAGGTGATTTTCTTGCTGGTCTTGCCATTCCTGGACTCAAAGTGTTCCATGGCTTCCACAATATTCATGCCCTTTTTCACCATACCAAAGACCACATGCTTGCCATCCAACCACTCAGTTTTGGCAGTGCAGGTGAAAAACTGGGAATTGATAGTGTTAGGTCCAGTATTTGCCATGGACAAGATGCCAGGACTCCTATGCTTCAGGATGAAATTCTCATCATTAAATTTCTCCTCATAGATGGACTTGCCACCAGTGCCTTTATGGCATGTGAAGTCATCACCCTGGCACATAAATCCTGGAATAATCCTGTGAAAGAAGGAATCTTTATAACCAAATCCTTTCTCCCCAGTGCTCAGAGCATGGAAGTTCTCTACTGTCTTTGGAACGTTGTCTGCAAACAGCTCGAAGGAGACACAGCCCAAGGGTTCATCATCCATGGTGGTATAGAAGAACACTGTGGAGTTGACCACGGCTGGGTGGCATGGGTGGCCCCAGGAAGGTGGTGGCTGTAAGGCCTGATTGACTGATTTTTTAAAAATTGGCTCCCACAATTATGGAGGCCAGCAAACCCCAAATCTGCAGGATGGGCCAGCAAGCTGGAGACATCAGGGATGTGCATGCATAGGGGAAAGGCCCTGTGAGGACACACAGAAGATGGCCATCTGCAAGCCAAGGAACCAAACTTGCCGACACCTTGATCTTGGACTTCCAGCCTCCAGAACTGTGAGAAATAAATTCCCGTTGTTTAAAACACCCACACTGTGGAAATAACCCAAGTGATTATCAACTGAAAATTGCACTGAGTAAATTAAAATTTGACTTCATTTTATATGAAGTCTAAAAAACAGAAAAAATTAAGTTTTTTGGCTTTGAGAAACATGCCTAGGTGCATATGTTATAAAGAAAAACAAGAAAGTGGTTACCTGTAAAGTCAGGATATGATTACCATTTGAGTGGGGAGTTGGTAGTAATGGGGAAAGGGCATACAGATTGGGAGCTCCTGAATGTGCTGGGGAAGATTTCGTTTCTCAACTGTATTGTTGGTTACATGAATGTTTGCCTGTATTTATATATCTTTGGTTTGGACCCTTTTCTGTACATGTGTTATGTACCTCTAATATTTTAAAGGTTAAAAATTGTCAAGACCAGTCTTTCCTAAAATAGAGCTAGGCCTGGAATAATGCCCTTCTTTTCCTTGTTTCCAGTTTTAAGAGAAATGATTTTTTATTAAGAATAAGATTGACTAGGGGTGGGGTGCCTGGGTGGCTCAGTCGGTTAAGCGTCTGCCTTCGGCTCAGGTCATGATCCCAGAGTGCTGGGATCGAGTGCTGCATTGGGGTCCCTGCTCAGCAGGACAGTCTGCTTCTCCCCCTCCCTCTGCCCCTACCTCCTATCATGCTCTCTCTCTCTCTCTCGCTCACTCTCTCAAATAAATAAATAAAATCTTAAAAAAAAAAGAGTAAGATTGATAATCCTTTTAGAAGAAAAATGAAGCCTGACTTTCAACACAAACGATCTACTAAAACAAATTATAGATCCATTAATGCTCTAAACACAAAAACAAACAGTGAAAACCAACATTATGAACTTATTAGTAAAAACCAGGAATATGTCTATGTAACTTTGGAGTTTAAATAACTTTGTTAGCTTGATATCAGGCCAAAACCCCATAAAGGTAAAGATAGATTTGATTGTATTAAAGTTAAAAACTTCTAGATGGAAAAAACCCCTAGGATACGTTAACTCAAAATGCACTTGGGACAAAGTGAAACATTTCATCCCATATATGTCAGTATTTCTTTTTCTTTTTTTTAAGTAGGCTCCATGCCCAGTGTGGAGCCCAACATGGGGCTTGAGCTCATGACCCTGAGATCACACAGGTGCCCCTCGGTTAGTATTTCTAATACATAAAGAGCTTCCACAGATAAAAAAGAAAAGAATGAAAATGAAAAAGTAATAAGGAAACAAATAGGCAACACAGTAAACGTTTGGAAAAGGGTCAATCTTATTAGAGTTCAAAATATACAAATTAAGACAAAATATTGCTTAGATTTAAAAGGTAATAATAATAGCCAGGTTAAGGGACGTTCTGAGAGAAAGAGCTAATAATAATCAGTTTAGAGGAGAGTCTGAGGAAATAGAAATGAGTACTACCACTCGGAAGAACCATTGAGAATATTCATCCACATATCTACTTCTAGACATTTATCCTTTGAAAATATAAACTCTTGCAAAGCTACAGAAGGATATACCTGTATGTTTACATGTGTCTGGATAGCTACCAATGGATTATTTATAATGGGAAAAAATAGAAACAACTTAAATGTTTATTAATATGGAATTATTTCCAAAAATGTATGGCACATCCATAGAATGACAAATTGTCTAGCAATAAAAAGAATGGGAATACGACAACAATCTAGTATGTGACCAAGTAAGTTGTCATAAGTATAGCATGTAGAGTGTGTCTCCAGTATTGAAAAAACAAAACAAGAAATAAAAGAATATATTTGTATAACTATAGAATAAAATTCTGGAAGACTATACACCAGTTAAGTATGGTTTTATCTTTGGGGGGGGTTGAGATTATAGGACACATTTACTTTTCAGTTTGTGTAAAGGATTGTTTCATTTGTAACACATATGCATGTATTATTTCTCCCAGAGAAATATTTTCCAAAGTTAAAATTTTAAACTGAAATGCACATGCCTAAAATGCCTTTTAAACTTGAAAGGAGAAAAAAAGTCAAACTAGTAATTTCATAAAAGTGTTGAAACCATCCAAAGAAGTATGAGCGAGAAACAAGTTGTAGCAGAATGCATAGTCAGAGCTGTAGAAAGTTCACGATTTCCGGCACCTGAATCACAGCTGTATACCCACACAGATGATAGACTGTGCAGCTGAGGCAGAAAAAGGACAGTAATAATGGAAAACAAGAGGCAATTAAAAAGGCCCCAAATAAGAAAGCCAGATTAATAATTTGAAAATATTTTCCCCAACTGAAAGCATCACAGCAAAGATTTGTAAAGGGGACAGAATTTTCCCTCAAGAACACCCCCAAAGAATCCACAGGTACTTCACCGTTGATTTTTTTAACTATAAAGAGAAAGACAAGTCAGTGAGAGGAAAGGGGTGACTGCAGGTAAAGATGCCACGAGAGGAGTGATTTCAGACCTTGCCTTTGGGAAACATCACCGCAAACATTGCCAGGCTGGGTTTCTCTTTTAAGGCAAGACAGAACAATTCTGAGGCAGAGACTCTAATATGATGTCTCCATAAAATCCTAGAGCTGCAAAAAGCAACAAAGATCTAAGAGGAGGCAATATACTTATGAGGCAAATTAAGACAGTTTTATGAAGAAAATGACAGTAAAATCACCTTGTGAGTTCCAGAAAGGCATAGTGGAAACACAAATCTCACTGGATGTCTTATGTGACCACGGCCAAAGGGAAGTGCCTAGTATTTGGGGTACAAGAGCTAAACTTCATGACATGTGTAGATGAAAATACTTGGGTTAAAATATATTGATGTTAAAAGAAGAAAAATATGTCGATTGGCCAAGATTGTCTTTAGTATGGTTGAAAGGAGTGGTCTTCAACCTGAGCCATGTGTTAAAATCACCTGGGGAGCTTCTAAAAAAATATCCTGCCCTACTACACACTGGCCAAATAATTCTGAACTTAAAACAAGTTCAGAAACTGCTGAAAACAAAAGATGAAAAAGAATATTATAAAAGTTACTATAACAAATGACTAGGAGCATTAGACATATTTACAATATTAAGTAAAATAGGTGGAAAACTACAAAAAAATGAGAGCCAGAATGTTTGTAATATATATATCAAGCTGTTGATACTCTTGATTCATAAAATCTCACACCCAGATTTCCCAATTTACAAATAGGCAAAGGATAGCAACAGCAATTTGCAAAAGAACAAGGCAAGTGGCCAATAAAAAATGGGAAGAAAAATAGTGTGACCCATGGTAATAAAAGAAAGGCAAGTTAAAATGAGTTACCATGGCATTTAACCTGGCAAAGATTTTTAAAAATTATAATTCTCAGAGTTAGTGAGGGATTAATGAAATAGAAATTCCTCAACATGTAACAAAGAGTCTTAATAATCATCTCTATTGACCTGGAAAATCTGCTTTTGGATTTCCACGTTGGAGAAATAATCAGGAATGTGCATAAGTGTGTCTGTACCAGGAAAAGCACCGCAGTTACCTATAACAGTGAGATACTGAAAACAACCAGTATGCCTAAAATTAGGGGAATGGCTAAAAAAATGGTGTCGTTGTCATAAAATTCTATACCATTTAGCCACTAAAAATTATATTTTAAAAATATTTCACAATATAAAAATATGCTCACTTTATAATGTTAAATTTAAAAGGCAAGACTAAAGAATGGTAACTACAGTGTAAGTCCTGATATGCCCAGAAACAAGATAGGAGGAAGTAGAATGCCACCAGGGACCAACTTAAGGACAGTGCACAGGCCAATACATGAGTGAAATTTCTTATAAAAAGAAGATGGCAAAGGGACAAGAAAGAAAATCCAAGGAGATTTTGCCATTGTATAATAGAAGGTCATCTAGCCATCTAGCTGCCTGCTACCTGGGTTCCCTGGGTAAGTTGTTAACCCCCCGGGACCTCAATTTCCTCAGTCGAAAGAAGGGAATAACCTTTTTGTTGTAAGGATTAAATGAGAGAAGGTATGTAAAGCAATTTATAATACCTTACATAACAGTATCTCTACATGACCCATTTAAAATAATAGTAATGATACTAGTAATTGATGTTTATTAAGTACTTATTCAGGTTCAAACACTGTGTTTTGAATATTATTTCATTTATTCTTCAAAACCATCCTATGAAGTCAGGAACTACTATCTCCATTTTACAGAAACTGTAGAGCAGGGAGTTAAAGTAACTAGGTCAAGCCCAACAGAGTACATAAAAACTACAGAGATGTAGGATGATGCAGAGGTAAAATTAATTGCAGACTTCACCATTATATCATCAGATCTCCGTGGCTCTTGAGGATCCACTGCTCAAGGACAGACCACTGGGTTGGAGTCTCAAATCTGCCACAAGTTAGTGCCACAGGGTTGGCAGAACTCTGCCCATCACTTGGCTTTCTTGTCTAAAATGAAGGGGTTCAAGTGCCAAAGGCTGCAAGCTGCTTCCTCCCTCTTCCCCTTCCTTCTCCCCCTCTTGGGCACACAGGCATGTGTGTCTGTGTGTGCGCCTGTGTGTCTCTGTGTGTTGTGTGTTACCCATCTAGCCCTGACATTCTTGTCTCTGTGGTTAAATTAACATATGAAGGAAACATACAAGAAAGATAATAGATTTGATCCTCAAGAACCTACGGTTAAACCCAAAAGGTAGGGGCGCCTGGGTGGCTCAGTTGGTTAAGCATCTGCTTTAGGCTCAGGTCATGATCTCAGGGTCCTGGGATCAAGCCTCACATTGGGCTGCTGTTCAGCAGGTAATCTACTTCTCCTTCTCCCTCTGCCCCTCCCCCCCCCACCCGGCCCCTGCTGGTGTTCCCTCTCTCGCTCACTCTCTCAAATAAATAAATAAAATGTTTAATAAAATAAAGTAAAACCAAAGGGCACTTAATCCCTGTGGTCTCATGGAAGAATTTCTTGTTTTTGATTTTTAAATTGTGGTAAAAAAAAAAACCACATCAAATTTGCCATCTTAACCATTTTAAAGAATATAATTTAGTAGTGTTAAATATATCCATATTGTTGTGCAACTAATCTTTAGAACTTCTTAATCTTGCAAAACTGAAATTCTATATCCATTAAACAAGAGCTCACTCCACACACTCCTCCCCAGCCCCTCGTAACCACCATTCTACTCTCTATTACTATGAATTTTGCTACTTTAGATACCTCACATAGGTAGCATCAAAAAGACAATATTTGCTAGCCCTCCCCCACTTTCAAGAGTTAGGGCTACTTATTGTCCACCAAAAGATGAACAAGTTCTGCAAAACCAAAGTGGATTAGCCCAATTTTCAACTGGAAAAAGCAGAAAACTAGTCATTATAAAAAAAAAAAGTCTAAGACTTCAATTTACCTATTTGAGGAAAAAGTATCTTGAGTAAGAATTAATTGGGTGGGTGAAGTGTCCTGTCAACCAACAATTCTTGACTACCCTGCACCTTACACTTAAAAAAACATTAAAATTTTATTTGAGCTCTTTATTTCCATTCCTTTCTATTACCCTTTAGGGTACCATTGAGGGCTTAACTATGAGTAACTTTCTGGGAAAATGACAGTTGTTGCACATGACCTGCAGAATTTGAAGGTATATCCAAACTACCCCTTTGTCTTCTACTATCCCTTCTTATTTCTGTTTTCCATACACTTGCAAGACCAATCTTCTCATGATTTCAGGGAAAACTCCTGTTCATCTGCTCCTGAATGTCACCTTAATCTTAACTGTTCTATACACCACTTTGGATGCCCACTCTGTGCCAGGCTTTGAGCTTGAGGGTTATGGGTGGGACTGTAAGCAAGACACCACCACGAGTTTCAAGGGGCTCACCATCCAGTGGAAATTACACATGTTAAGTAAATAGTTATACTCAATGTAATAGTGAGTGTGCATACAAGCCCTTAGCAAGCACCCACAAACAAAATGTGGCTATTGAGAGGTTTCACAGAGAGGATCATATTCAGGCAAGATCTTAGAGGATAAATATAATTTTTCAAGTAGAGAGGGAAAGGGTTATTCAAGACAAAAATAAAAGCATATCCAAGGAAAGATCAAGACAGAAGACATCAGAATGATAGCAAAATGGTGGATAGGCACTTCCAAGCTCTTGTCCTTCTATAGAAACATCAACAAGCAAGCAGAAATTGTTAAAACCAACTTTGTCAGAACTCCAGAAAATAGTCAAAGGCTTATAGCAACCAAGTAAATGCTGAATCAAGAAAATTTCAAAACGATAGGAAATCTTTGTTTCCTTGCTTACCCTATCTCTAGCACTTCAGTGGTCTTAAAAAAGAAAAAGGTATTGTTTTTGGTTGTTTTTTGTTTTGTTTTGTTTTGTTTTGTGACTGGTTTATTTCATTTAGCATAATGTCTTCCTGGTTCATCCATGTTGTACCATGGATCAGATATTCCTTCTTTTTTAAGACCAAATAATATTTCATTATATGCACACACCACATTTTGTGTTTCTCTTTATCCAACAATGGACATTTCACTTGCCTCCACCTCTTGACTATTATGAATAATGCTGCTATGAACATGGGTGGGCAAATATCTCCTAGAAATCCTGCCTTCACTTCTTTTGGATATATACCCAGAAGTAGGATTGCTGGATCATATGATAATCCTATTTTTAAATTTTTTAGGAACCTACATACTGTTCCCCACAGTGGTTGCAGCATTTTATAATCCTAACCAACAGTGCACAAGGGTTTTATAAGCTTTTAAAAGAAAAGAAATGTCCTCTGCTATACTGACTGTTTCAAAGTACACAAAAAGAAGTGTTAAATTTCTTTCAAAAGGCAAATATAATTTGATCTTCAGATTTGTTAAGTATTCCAAATAGGCCAACTTCCTTAAATTTAAAATCAAATATCAATACATAGAACATAAGGACTCTTCAAAAGATTTGTTTGTTCTAGAAATGAAAAGTTAATATAACATTGGGAAAATAAAATACTACTTATCTTATTAATAAAAGAAAAATTATTAATATATCAAATAACCAGTATTATTACTTCAAAATCTATTCTTGACTGGCATATTTTAAAATGACAGTAATGGTAGCTCATTTTTCTTAAAAACAGAAAGATAACACATATAATCTATAATCTTACCTTTTCTATTTTTTTAGATTTCAATCTAAATTCTAGATTGAGTTTTTTTTATAATTTAAAAATATGTAGACCTATTTGTTTTCTTGTTAGTTGTGCATTACCTGACTGTATGGAAAGAGATTCCAGGGGCATTGACCAAAAACATTCTAGAAGTAATAAATGTATTTGATAAAATGGCAGCATAAGGTAAAACTATAAATGCTGCATTCCTGAGACGCTTAACTAGAAAATACAATTAAATTCTTTTTGTGAGATGATTGAAAACAACAACAAATAACCCACCAAATAATCTGGGTATTCATTTACCTGGGCAGACAAGAAATTCATACGTCAGGGCTCAGTTGATTCAGTCTTTTAATAAGAAAAAAACATGGCCCATTGCATAATGGTACACAGGTTGTGATCTTATGTTAAAAAAAAAAAGATTAGATGCATCCACATACGACATGGATGTAAGTTACAGAAAGGGCTGGGGGAAGGCACTGGAAGTGGGGTTGGGGGTGGTGTCACCAGAGAACTGTCACTTATTACTTATATACTTTCCTATTACTTGAAATTTCACTAACATATATTCATGTGTTGTCTATGTGACTTTTTTAAACAATAAAGAGAAGAAAAATGTGGCCCAGGTCAGGAGCTCACTTGCCGGAAGTCAGTGGCAGGGTGGGACCTAGACCTAACACCTGATAGCCAGATAGGGCTGTGGTGGATTCAGGAGAGCAGAAAGGGCAGGAGTGAGAGGACACCACGTCGCTCTGCTGTGCAGGCTCAAACGCAGCAGACTCACTACCCAGCTCAGCCGGACAGTCGAGGCAAGCCCCCCACAGGAGGTAGCATTCCAGCTAGTTCTTGCACAGTAGGAGCCAGCCACATGGAGGAAAGGGCAGACAGTGCTCTATGAAGAAGGACTGGTACCAAGAGATTTCTACATTCAAGAGGAATGTTCTTGGAACGCAAATAATCAGTCTATGTCAAATGCCGGAGGAAGGTAAAAAAATTAAGGGTGGCAAAAATTCCACTGGATTTGGGTGGAAGATGGGTTACAAACTTCAGGATCAGTTTCCATAGAGTTATGGGGTGGAGGTCAGATTGCAACAGGTCAAAAAGTAAGTGAGAAGCAAGAAGAAAATAAATGCAAACTACTCTTTCAAGAGAAACGAGATGAGGAGAAAAGAAGCTGTGTGACCACTCACAGGCTCCTGGGTGAGATGCAGGTGGTCACTGGCCTGAGGAAGGTTGTAGAGGTTTAGGGAGAAGGATGGAGAGGGAGTGGACAAGGCGCATAAGGAAGAGCTGGGGGGCGGAAGCATTAATTGGGTTGCATTAAACTGCAGGACTGTATGAAGTTTTTCTCCTATAACCCTCAGTGGCCTGTGTGTAGGATGAGAAACGGGATTTGGCTAAATCGGTCCAAGGCTAACTGAAGTGTAGCAGAGGAGATTCGGCAAGTAGAACAGTGGGGTGGAGGGCGTGGCTGGTGCTGGTGCTGGTCGGAGAGAGCTGCTAAAATGGAGACTCACAGGACCTGGATTGTAGGAAGAAAAGGGAGGGCAGTGGGGCCACTGAACTGGAGAAAATGAGGGGTGGAAGAATGAGTGCGGTGGAGTTAAGAAGGGGAGGAGGGGAAAGAGATGTGGCCAGAAAATGGAAAATTAAAACTTAATAGCATCCTAATAAGATAAATTGGTCTTAGAGCCTAAATTAATTATAATTTGTTTTAGCTGCATATAATAGAAAACCCACCCCAAATAAGAAGTTTATCTTTTCTCACTTATTTTTTTTTTAAAGATTTTATTTATTTATTTGGCAGAGAGAGACACAGCGAGAGAGGGAACACAAGCAGGGGGAGTGGGAGAGGGAGAAACAGGCTTTCCGCTGAGGAGGGAGCCCGATGCGGGGCTCGATCCCAGGACCCTGGGATCACGACCTGAGCCAAGGCAGATGCCCAACGACTGAGCCACCCAGGCGCCCCTATCTTTTCTCACTTAAATGAAGCCCAGAGGAAGATAATACACAATTCTCTTGTGGCTCTGCAGTTATCAGTGTCCCAGGCCCATCTATTTTCCTGCCCTGCCATCCTAGTACATGGCTTCTATCCTCACGGTTACGTCATGATCTAAAAGGGCCACCGTGCACCAGCCATCACAACTATTACAAGAAGTAGCACAAAGGAAGAAGGAAAAAAGCAACAAGTATACCTGCCAGCCCTCCTTAAAGAGCCTTCCAAGAAGTCCACCCAACACATTCACTTTCATCTTTTTTGGCCAGAACATCACCACATCCAGCAGCAAGGAAGGCTGTGAAAAGTCATTTTTAATTCAAGGTTAGATCAGAGTTTTGTCACTGAGGAAGGAGCAAATGCTGCATAGCAGATGGGGAGCTGCACTCTGGCACAGAGACCCAAGCCAATTCTGATAGAAGGGCAGGACATTGCTTCCCCAGGGTTACAGGAAAATAGAATCTTCTGTCTCTGGCTTTCTCGTGGAAGCTGCTATCCCAGGTACAAAGAGAATTTGCCAAGCCCAGAGAGTTCCACTAAAGAGTTAGGGGAGGAAGCCCTCACTGTGATTTTCAGTGTAGTCATCCAGAATAGTCTGTATCTTTAGCCGCCTAAAAAAAGGCACCACCCCATCATTTTTTCAGTCTGGTTTTAGGCTGGAGTGAATATTGAATGAATAGTCTTTGAAAATTCTGAGTCAGGGCAAAGGGGTCACAATGAGAACTCAGTGCCTTCCTCATGAATGCTCCACTGTCGGCCGCTTCCGCCCACCATTCATATCACCCAGGTTAGACAATGGGGTGGATTCTTCCACTGTGTCTCTGTCCCTCTGCCCACACAGCTCCCCCTGAAGTTTCATCTGTCACTAAACCAATGAGAAATGCATCGGAAGAGTGGATCCCAAGAATCCAAAGAGTGGAAGATGCTGTCAATCCCTTCCTTCTCTGCTAACATATCTTTGCACAGTCCATTTTTGTAATGCTTTCAGGGATTTGAGTAAAGGCCTCTCCAGCCCTCTTCCCGGGCTCCCACTTCCTACCCTGAGCCCTTCAGAGGAGACCAGGTGCTTAGCCATAGACTTCATGAAAGTGGGGATACTAGCCTGTTCTAGATCCCTCTGATGTTTAAGAGCTAAAGGCTTTTCAGTGTCCAAACCTGACCATTTTTCTGTTCTTCTAATGGAAGGATTTTTTTCCTTTAGCCTAAGCACTAGACTCAGAAAAGCAATAATCTGCCCTTGAAACTTAAAGTGTAATCAGTGATTTATACAGTCATAAAGTGAAGCAATTAAAAACTGATCCTCTTTAATAACTTAATAACAGTTACTAAATAAAATTTAAAAATAAAATTTATTTTAGGAAACAGATAAGTTTGAAAACTGGCAGTTATGGCAACTAATAAAAAATCAGTTCACTCTACAGTTATTTTATACCTCACCTTTCTACCTGATTTTCTAAAGAAAATTAAAAAGACCATGTCTCATTTATATATGCTTGTGTGTGTGTGTGTATATATATATATATATATTTATATGAAGTTATATAAATCAAGTAATCTATATGAGCAGGAATTATAGGAATTTGTAGCCTGTACCACTGGCACCTGTTTAATGAATTAATGACAGGGGCGCCTGGGAGGCTGCTCAGTCGGTTAAGCCGCTGCCTTCGTTTCGGCTCAGGTCACGATCTCCTGGGATCGAGCCCGCGTCGGGCTCCCTGCTCAGCGGAAAGCCTGCTTCTCCCTCTCCCTCTGCCTGCCGCTCCCCCTCCACTCCCCCTCCATTCCTGCTCTGTCTCTCGCCTTCTCTCTCTCTCTCTCAAATAAATAAATAAAATCTTAAAAAAAAAATAATGACAAAACTCCCAGAGGGCGGTTTATTCTCAGCGCTCTGGCGCTTCAAAGGCATGCCCACACTCTGAAAGATTTGCAATTAAGTTTAAAGATTCCAAGTGAATTCGTGTTTCTCAAACTCACATACAAGTCTGTATGTTAGTTGGTGTGTTGGAGCTTCAGAAACACAACTCCGACCTCCCGGGGCAGTTTCCTGAAGGGCTCGCACAGGCTGCCGGACCCGGGTCCTTTACAGTCCTTGCCGACCACAGACTCCTGCTTCCTATTACCCAACGGAAACAGTTGCGATGGGGCCAGAGTGTGATCATGAACAAATCTAGGGAAACTATCCTTTAGGTTCGGTCAACAATTAATGAGGGTTTCACTTCAAAGAGGGAGAGGAAGTCTTCCCGCCCTCGCTGTCTTGGTACCGGCGGCGTGGCACAGAGTGATGGAGACGCGCGGCACCGGGCCCCCCAGGCCGGCGTAAGTGTGGCAATCCACCCCCCCACCCCGCCAAGCAGAACACCTGAGAGGAGCTGGCAGAGGCCGTCTGTGGACTGCTGTTTACTGTCTGCTCTGCGTTAGTAGGCACCAAGTTGAACAGGGTCTACTTCCTGTAAAGAAAAGAAATGGAACTGGCGGTGGAAAAGGGCAATAGCCCAAATTAATATAAATTCACTGCTGGGCAGTACTACTTTGGCTTCTACCTTCCCAAGGCACCCTTACTTTTTAAAACACTTGTCTTTTCCAGAAACAGCTCCATAAATACAGAGAACAGACTGATGGTTGCGGGGGGGGGGGGGGGGGGGGGGAGTGAATTTATATTAATTTGGGCTATTGCCCTTTTCCACCGCC